>NW_020175192.1:3972362-4012362 GCF_003031525.2 Neophocaena asiaeorientalis asiaeorientalis
CTTCAGCCCTGTGGACCCAGACTCCACCTGTGGCCAGGTGTATGCCCAGAAGCATAGGGGAGACTTCCTCCTGCCCAAGTACGCTTTATTTTCAAAAATTTGACATTTTAAACGTATTCAGTGGTATCATAGGGTTACAAAACACCTTCTCTTCTGCATGTAACCCACTTGATGATGAAGTTCTTGGCAACATTAATAGTCCACGTCATAACTCTCTGGTACAATGGCTGAATGACTAGTGAAAGAAAAAGAAAATAGAAATTCACAATATCTTTTAGTAGCAGGCGGTTTCCTACTTTAACTGTATCTACTGCCAGATTTCTGTTTTAAGTCTCAGATCAAAACACTCACGCAAAGGAACACAGACAGTAAAAAATAAAAAATCAACTCTAATAGATTAACTGAAATATTCATTATAGGTAAGTTTGTTTCTTAGAAAACTAAGCAGTCCAAATAAAAAGCTAAACATTAAATGTATGTATTCATATATGAATATATATTTATATATGAATATGTATTTATATGTATAAATGTGTGCATTTTTTAGTTTTTTTTTTTTACAGCAGGTTTTTATTAGTTATCTATTTTATACACAGTAGTGTATATATGTCAATCCCAATTTCCCAATTCATCCCTCCCTCCCCTGCCTTCTCCCCTTGGTGTCCATACATTTGTTCTCTACATCTGTGTCTCTATTTCTGCCCTGCAAATGGTTCTTCTGTACCATTTTTCTGAATTCCACATATATGCGTTAATATACAATATTTGCTTTTCTTTCTGACTTGCTTCACTCTATGACAGTCTCTAGGTCCATCCACTTCTCTACCAATGAACCAACTTCGTTCCTTTTTGTGGCTAAGTACTATTCCATTGTATATATGTACCACCTCTTGTTTATCCATTCTTCTGTTGATGGGCATTTAGGTTGCTTCCATGACTTGGCTATTGTAAATAGTGCTTTAATGAACACTGGGGTACATGTGTCTTTTTGAATTGTGGTTTTCTCTGGATATATGCCCAGTAGTGGGATTACTGGGTCATATGGTATTTTTAGTTTTTTAAGGAACCTCCATACTGTTTTCCATAGTGGCCATATAAATTTACAGCCGGGGGACTGTAACACTTGGGGGTGTGGGCCCGCCAAGGACGATGTGGTGCTCCCGAGCCACCTTCCCCCTGCTGTCCCACCAATGGTGCAACAGGGTTCCCTTTTCTCCACACCTTCTCCAGCATTTGTTTTTTGTAGATTTTCTGATGATGCCCATCCTAACTGGTGTGAGGTGATACCTCATTGTAGTTTTGATTTGCATTTCTCTAATAATTAGTGATGTTGAGCAGCTTTTCATGTGCCTCTTGGCCATCTGTATGTCTTCTTTGGAGAAATGACTATTTAGGTCTTCTGCCCATTTTTTAATTGGGTTTGTTTTTTTTTAACATTGAGCTGCATGAGATGTTTATATATTTTGGAGATTAACCCTTTGTCTGTTGATTTGTTTGCAAATATTTTCTCCCATTCTGAGGTTGTCTTTTTATGTTGTTTATAGTTTCCTTTGCTGTGCAAAAGCTTTTAAGTTACATTAGGTCCCATTTGTTTATTTTTGTTTTTATTTGCATTACTCTAGGAGGTGGGTCAAAAAGGATCTTGCTGTGATTTATGTCAAAGAGTGTTCTTCCTATGTTTTCCTCTAAGAGTTTTACAGTGTCCGGTCTTACATTTAGGTCTTTAATGCATTTTGAGTTTATTTTTGTGTATGGTGTTAGGGAGTGTTCTAATTTCATTCTTTTACATATAGCTGTCCAGTTTCCCCAGCACACTTATTGAAGAGACTGTCTTTTCTCTGTTGTATATCCTTGCCTCTTTTGTTATAGATTACTTAACCATAAGTGTGTGGGTTTATCTCTGGGCTTTCTATCCTGTTCCATTGATCTATATTTCTGTTTTTGTGCCAGTACCATATTGTCTTGATTACTGTAGCTTTGTAGTATAGTCTGAAGTCAGGGAGTCTGATTCCTCCAACTCCATTTTTTCCCCCTCAAGATTGCTTTGGCTATTTAGGGGTCATTGTGTCTCCATACAAATTTTAAGATTTTTTGTTCTAATTCTGTAAAAAATGCCATTGGTCATTTGACAGGTATTGTATTGAAACTGTAGATTGCTTTGGGTAGTATAGTCATTTTCGCAATATTGATTCTTCCACTCCAAGAACATGGTATATCTCTCCATCTGTTTGTGTCATCTTTGATTTCTTTCAACAGTGTCTTATACTTTCTGAGTACAGGTCTTTTACCTCCTTAGGTATGTTTATTCTTAGGTATTTTATTCTTTTTGTTGCAGTGGTGAATGGGATCGTTTCCTTAATTTCTCTTTCTGATCTTTTGTTGTTAGTGTAAAGGAATGCAAGAGATTTCTGTGCATTTTGTATCCTGCAACGTCACCACATTCACTGATTACCTCTAGTAGTTTTCTGTTGGCATCTTTAGGATGCTCTATGTATAGTATCATGTCATCTGCAAACAGTGATAGTTTTACTTCTTCTTTTCCAATTTGTATTCTTTTTATTTCTTTTTCTTCTCTGATTGCCATGGTGAGGACTTCCAAAATTATGTTGAATAATAGTCACAAGAGTGGACATCCTTGTCTTGTTCCTGATCTTAGAGGAAGTGTTTTCAGTTTTTCACCACTGAGGATGATGTTTGCTGTGGGTTTGTCATATATGGCCTTTATTATGTTGAGGTAAGTTCCCTCTATGCCCACTTTCTGGAGAGTTTTTGTCATAAATGTGTGTTGAATTTTGTCAAAGGCTTTTTCTGCATCTATTGAGATCATATGGTTTTTATTCTTCAATTTGTTAATATGGTGTATCACATTGATTGATTTGCGTATGTTGAAGAATCTTTGCATCCCTGGGATAAATCCCACGTGATCATGCTGTATGATCCCTTTAATATGTTGTTGGATTCTGTTTGCTAGTATTTTATTGAGGAACAAGATGTGATCTATCCTCGAGGATGTTCCATGTGCACTTGGAAGAAACTGTAATCTGCTGTTTTTGGATGGAATGTCCTATAAATAGCCATGAAATCTACCTGGTTTCTTGTGTCATTTAAAGTCTGTGTTTCCTTATTAATTTTCTTTCTGGATGATCTGTCCATTGGTGTAAGTGAGGTGTTAAAGTCCCCCAGTATTACTGTGCTTACTGTTGATTTCCCCTTTCATGGTTGTTAGCCATTTCTTATGTATTGAGGTGCTCTTATGTTGGGTGCATATATATTTATAATTGTTATATCTTTTTCTTGGATTGATCCCTTGATCATTACATAGTGTCCTTCCTTATCTCTTGTTACATTATTTTAAAGTCTATTTTATCTGATATGAGTATTGCTCCACCTGCTTTCTTTTGATTTCCATTTGCATGGAATATCTTTTTCCATCCCCTCACTTTCAGTCTGTATGTGTCCCTAGGTCTGAAGTGGGTCTTTTGTAGACAGCATATATATGGGTCTTGTTTTTGTACCCATTTGGCAAGCCTGTGTGTTTTGGTTGGAGCATTTAATCCATTCATATTTAAGGTAATTATCAAAATGTATGTTCCTATTACCATTTTCTTAATTGTTTTTGGTTTGCTTTTGTAGGTCCTTTTTTTCTCTTGTGTTTCCCACTTAGAGAAGTTCCTTTAGAATTTGTGGTAGAGCTGGTTTGGTGGTGCTGAATTCTCTTAGCTTTTGCTTGTTTGTAAAGCTTTTGATTTCTCCATCAAATCTGAATGAGATCCTTGCTGGGTAGAGTAATCTTGGTTGTAGATTCTTCCCTTTCATCACTTTAAATATATTGTGCCACTCCCTCCTGGCTTGTAGAATTTCTGCTGAGAAATCAGCTGTTAACCTTATTATTATTATTTTTTTTTTGCGGTACGCGGGCCTCTCACTGCTGCGGCCTCTCCCACCACGGAGCACAGGCTCCGGACGCACAGGCCCGGCGGCCACGGCCCACGGGCCCAGCCGCCCCGCGGCATGCGGGACTGTCCCGGGCTGGGGCACGAACCCGTGTCCCCTGCATCGGCAGGTGGACTCTGAACCACTGCGCCACCAGGGAAGCCCTGTTAACCTTATTTATGGGAGTTCCCTTGTATGTTATTTGTCATTTTTTCCCTTGTTGCTTTTAATAATTTTTCTTTGTCCTTAATTTTTGTCAATTTAATTACTAGGTGTCTCAGTGTGTTTCTCCTTGAGTTTATCCTGCCTGGGACTCTCTGTGCTTCCTGGACTTGGGTGGCTATTTCCTTTCCCATGTTAGGGAGGCTTCCAACTATAATCTCTTCAAACATTTTCTCGGGTCCTTTCTCTCTCTCTTCTCCTTCTGGGGCCCCTAATGCTAATGTTGTTGCATTTAATGTTGTCCCAGCGGCCTCTTAGCCTGTCTTCATTTCTTTTCATTCTTTTTTCTTTATTCTGTTCTGTGGCAGTGAATTCCACCATTCTGTCTTCCAGGTCACTTATCCATTCTTCTGCCTCAGTTATTCTGCTATTGATTCCTTCTACTGTATTTTTCATTTCAGTTATTGTATTGTTCATCTCTGCTTGTTATTTAATTCTTCTAGGTCTTTGTTAAACATTTCTTGTATCTTCTTGATCTTTGCCTCCATTCTTTTTCTGAGGTCCTTGATCATCTTGACTATCATTATTCTGAATTCTTTTTCTGGAAGGTTGCCTATCTCCACTTCATTTAGTTGTTTTTCTGGGGTTTTATCTTGTTCCTTCAGGTGGTACATAGTCATCTGCCTTTACATTTTGTATATCTTTCTGTGAATGTGGTTTTCTCTCCACAGACTGCAGGATTGTAGCTCTTCTTGCTTTTGCTGTCTCCCTTCTGGTGGATGAGGCTATCTAAGAGGTCTGTGCAAGCTTCCTGATGGGATGGGAAGGACTGGTGGTGGGTAGAGCTAGGTGTTGCTCTGCTGGGCAGAGCTCAGTAAAACTTTAATCTGCTTGTCTGCTGGTGGGTGGGGCTGAGTTCTCTCCCTGTTGGTTGTTTGGCCTGAGGCGACCCAACACTGGAGCTTACCCGGCTCTTTGGTGGGGCTAATGGTGGACTCCGGGAGGGCTCACACCAAGGAGCACTTCCCAGAACTTCTGCTGCCAGTGTCCTTGTCCCCATAGTGAGCCACAGCCATCCCCCATCTCTGCAGGATACCCTCCAAGACTAGCAGGTAGGTCTGGTTCAGTCTCTTATGGGGTCACTTCTTCTTCCCCCTGGGTCCTGATGCACACATTATCTTGTGTGTGTCCTCCAAGAGTGGAGTGTCTGTTTCCCCCAATCCTGTCAAAGTCCTTCAATCAAATCCCGCTAGCCTTCCAAGTCTGATTCTCTGGGAATTCCTCCTCCCGTTGCCAGACCCCAAGGTTGGGAAGTCTGACGTGCGGCTCAGAACCTTCACTCCAGTGTGTGGACTTCTGTGGTATAATTGTGCTCCAGTTTGTGGGTCACCCACCCAGCAGTTATGGGATTTGATTTTACTGTGATTGCGCCCCTCCTACCATCTCATTGCGCCTTCTCCTTTGTCTTTGGATATGGGGCATCTTTTTGGTGAGTTCCAGTGTCTTCCTGTCGATGACTGTTCAACTGTTGTGATTCCGGTGCTCTCCCAAGAGGGAGTGAGTGCACGTCCTTCTACTCCGCCATCTTGAACCAATCTCCTATGTGTGCATTTTATTTACTTTACTGTTGATTTACAATTTAAGTATGAGGCAAAATAATTACAGCCTTGACATGACTGAAAACAATCGAAATCCATTTATTTATTTAGTTTTGTACACTTTTGGCTCTTAGAAAAATCTATGGTTTAGGAAGACTATGGTGAGAGTCTAAATACAATTTTTTCCCAGTCACTGTGGAGTTCACACATTGAAAGGCTAAGAGTTAACTTGAAGAGGACTTTCATTTCATGTTTTAATTTATGGGTTGGGGGAAATTTATTTTTTATAAGAATAATTTTTATTATGGTAAAACACACATAACATAAAATTTACCATCCTATTTTTTAGTGTACAGTTTATTGCTATTAAGTATATTCAGTGTTGTACAAACATCACCAGCTACCATCTCCAAAACTCTTCATTTTGAAAAACTGAAACTCTATACCCATTAAACAATAACTCCTCATTCCTTCCTATCCCAAACCCTGGCAACCACCATTTTATTTTCTCTCTCTAGGAATTTGACTACTCTGGGTACCTCATGTTAGTGAACTCATACAGTATTTGTCTTTTGTGACTAGGTTATTTCATGTAACATAATGTCCTCAAGGTTCATTCATCTGCCTTGTAGCATGTGTCAGAATTTCCTGCCTTTTAAAGGCTAGATCATAAATATTCCATCGCATGTTTAAACCACATTTTGCTTTATCCATTCATCTGTTGATGGACACTTGTGTCGCTTCCATCTTTAGCTATTGTGAATAAAGGTGCAATGAACATTGGTGTACAAGTAGCTCTTGGAGAAACTGCTTTTGATTATTTTGGCTATATACCCAGAATATTACAAATAAAAAGTCAAACAAAAAATGGGAGAATTTGCAAATCATATACCTGATAAGAGATGAATATACAGAATATGTAGAGAACTCCTAAAATTCAACAACAAAACCCCAAACAATCTGATTCAAAAATGGCCAAAGGACTTGAATAGACATTTCTCCAAAGAAGATATACTAATGGAATATAAGCACATGAAAAGATGCTCATTAATCATTACAAAAATGCAAATAAAAACCATAAGCTACAACCTCATACTCATTAGGATGTCATAAAGCATATATATATATATGCATAGTTATATATATGATATATATAGTTACATACATAAAACTTCTCTCTATATATGAATATTTAGGTTATATATATGTATGTATATCTAGGTATATATATTTGAAATATATTCCTTCTGGAAGCCCAATTTGTGTTGTATTCCTGGCTTCAACCCAAATGTGTATTCACCATAACTATGATTTTTCCTCTTGGTCTTGCAGAAAGTGATTAAATGGAAGTTCTTAGGTGTGTGGTCTGTGAGTTTGTGTTATGGTCCACTCTAAGAAAAGTTAGTCTTCTACTAAGTCTCCCATGTCTAGCCCTCTGCTTGCACAATTTTTAGTGTGAGTTAAAAGCAACAACAGCAAAAAGTCTTTTTCAAACCTTGCCAAATATTAATACATTTTAATGCCGTTTAACTTCATTATGAAGGCAGAGAAAACCAATCTTCATGAAGCATTACTTTCTTTCCATTCTGCTTTCTAAGAGACAAACTTCAACATAAAAGAGGATTTTAAAGGAATTTATACCTTTATTTATTTACTTAACCTGTGGCATGTGAAAAAGATAACTCACATCTTTCCTTTAGGCAAACTTATTTGCAAATATGAATTAAAGAGAAAATCACATTCTAATGTTTGAAACTTGGAAAAAGATACATTACAGAAAAAAAAATCATTATCCTATAAATAAGCAGACTTGCACTGTAAAATTGACCATGAAAATAAAAAACATCTTATTTCCTTCATTCAAAATTAGACCTACATATATATTGGTCAGTTGGTTTTCAACAAAGGTGCAAAGGCATTTTGATGAAGACACGATAGTTCTTTCAACAAATGGTGCTGGACCATTTGGCATACATATGCAAAAATACAAACCTTATCACATACTTCACACCTTACTCTAAATTTACTTCAAATTTTACACAAAAATTATCTTAAAATGGATCATAGATCTAAATGTGAAATGCAAAGCTATAAATCTTCAAGAAGAAAGCACAGGAGAAAATCTGAGTGACCTTGGGTTTGGTGGTGAGTTTTTAAATATAACAACAAAAGCATAATCCAAGAAGGAAAATAATAAAATTAAAAACTTTTCCTCAGCAAAACACACTGTGGTTAGAATGAAAATATGACACATATCTGAAGAAAACATTTGCAATTTTTATATCTGATAAAGGCCTTATCTGCAGGATATATAAAGACAGGTGTGTGTATGTATGTGTTGTACACATATATTGAATTTATATATCCATCTATTGTGAGGATCTAGACGCAATGAAATACAAGAAGCAAGGAGCACACCTAGCATCTAGATCTGTTTCTAATATTGTTCTCCAATAAAAGAAACCAAGAATCCTTGTAGAAATGCCTGCTTCTAGGCCTGTGGCCAGGAATATACAAGATGATTCTGGAACATCTTATAGAACCCAAAAGTGAAGAGCTGCTCAAAAAACAAAAACATATGGGGTACATTTAGTTGCTTCCTTTTATAGATTTTAGTATAAAAAGGGAGAAAAATAATCTTACAGGTGTTTTCCGGAAATACCTGACAAACACTACTTCCTCCAGGTAATCAAGGTTGATATTAAGTTATCAGTTGGTAGTATTTGCCTTTGATATTGATGTGATGAGAACGACATTCCACCTCTGTGATCTTCCTACCTAAAACTCATAGCCCCAGCCTAATGCATGATGGAAATAAATATATGGCTACAAGATGACTTTTTCCATCTGATGAAAATTATGTTTTCAGTGGCTCCAGTATATACACTTATAGAATAAACAAAGATGGAGGGCCGAATGGTACACATCCCAGGCCTGGTGGGAGAGTTTATAAAGGAACAGTCATTAACGCTGGGTGCAGCAGAAATTTTTGGATGTGAAGATGTATTGAGCATGTACTTTACTGACGTTCCCTCTACGATATTACCTGTCCGGACTTTCTTTGAATTCTCTTTTCCTCTGTAAGGGCTCGTGATAGGCCAATTAAGTCACTTCCTCTTTCAGGGAATATGATCCATCACTTCCCTGAACGATATGCATGTAATGTGTGTGCAACTGAGCGTGTCTTCATAAATGGACTAGTAATAATAGCTTTCATAGAAAATGTAACTTTGAAGCTGAAATCCTCATTCGTGATGTTACATTTCGGGATTAATATGAGGGTTTCTTACCTTCAATGAGTTAAATGTTGGGTCATCAGAAGAGAAGACGCACAAATGTAAGAAAACAGTCTGCACAAATGTGTAAGAAACAGTACCTGATTTCAAAGGAATTCTGTAGAGATTTTTTAACAGTATTTGAGACTACTAAAGAGATAGAAATATTATGACGTTCAAGGGTTTATTAGTGACGTGTTTAACACAAATTCTAAACTGGAAAAAAAAGGTTTCCCCAAAGGAAACAAACACTCATACTTAATTTAGATCCAACTAGAAAGGAACTTAAAATGATACACCAAATATATCCTTCTCTGACATATTAAGTCCCTAGTACAGTGTGGAATATTCGTCAGGAGAACAGTTTTGGAGCAGTCAAAATTTTGACTTGCCTTAATATACTAACAATGAACTACTGGGAAAACAAAATGGTTAAAATGCCATTTACCTTAGATTTAAAATAGCACATATTTAATAATAAATATAACAAATGTTATGCAATTATGAATTTATGACACTGGTTAATGACCAGCACAATTTAAAATAATAAATTATTTGTAAAATCATATTTACCCCTCATATTCTGCACTCTCTTTGTTGCGTGATTTTCTCATTTCATTTCGCTTCATGATCATAATGGTGAAAATTATGAAAAAGGGCAGAACAATGTAGAAACTCAATATAAACCAGTTCTGATGTGCATTGTAGCCTTTTTTAGTAAAAATTGTAACTAGAAATGAAACATAGAACATTTGAATATATTTATTTCACTTTAATCATATGTGTACATATAAAATCATATACCTAATCGAAAGTTTAATACCTTGCAAACTCTTATAGGAGAAAACGAAAGGACATTTAAGCTCATAGCCAAAACTTCAATGGTGCATTTTTCATAGATTTACTAGTCATCTTTTATGCATATTTGTTTAATTATTATGATACTGTATACATATTTTGAGGTCTGCTTATTACATGCTGCTTATTTATGGCATCATATTTTAAAAGGTGATATATTAATAGGGCTTAAGTTAAAAATTTAGCAAAATACTGTGAAAAACCGCCATCCCCCTCCCTCGCCAAGTCACATAGCTTCTCTCCTTGGAGGAAACCGTTTTGAAATGACTCATGTTTCTCCATCTAGTATTTATATTTTATACGTATGAATAAAATCCACATCTATACCTATCCTGGTATCTGTATCTACCTATATGTAAAGTGTGTGTATTTTTCCCCTCTCGTTGACGTTCAACGACATATTTATGCCCTTTCGTTATTTCTTACACCTAAAAAATTGAAGTATTATGCAATTCAGAAAAGTACACAGTAAATAAATATGTTAACAAAGAATTAGCAAAATCATCCAGATCAACATACCCTGTTAGACTCCCCAAAGCAGCCTCAGGACATTTTCTAATCATCATTCCTCTCCAAAGGTTACATGTGTATTGATCTCTTCCATTATTATTTATTTAGTAAATTTTTTACTGAACTATAACATACTAATAGAAATGCATGCATGCCATAATTTTACAGCTCAAAGAATTTTCTAAATTGAACATATCTATGTAACCAGCAGCACCAAATCCAGGAAACTTAGTATTACCAGCATCCCATGACCTCCAATCTGCTTTCTTTCAGCCACCATCCTTCCCAATGAGAATCACTAATCCATGGTCTCTAAGAGCACGGATCATTTTTGACAGATTTTAAACTTTATATAAACAGAGTTATATTGTGTGTATTTCTATTCTATCTGATTAGTTTTTGGCTCAATATTATGTAATTTAGGGATTCACCCAGATTATCGCTTATAGTTGTAAAATATTCATTCTCCTCACTGCATATAATAGCTTTATGTAGAAATAACAGCTATTAATGCATTCTATTTCTCATGAGCATTGGGTTCTTTACAATTATGGGTGTTACGAATAGTGCTGCTATGAATATTATACTACATGTCTCTTCGTCAATGTATGTGTGCGCATCTCTCAGGTATATGCCCTTGGGAGTGGTGATGCTTATTCATAGCAGGTGCCTAAACTGAACATTTGTAACTTTTCCAGTGATTTTCCTAAGTGGTTGTAGAAATCACATTCCCATTAGCAGTGGATGAGAGTCTTGGTATATTTGGTATTTTCATTCTTTTTATTATAGTTATTCTTCATATAAAATGAAATGCAAACATTGTAACTGTACAGATGGATAAGATTGAACAAATATGGCGTACATTTAAAAGATTTTTTTTTGACATCTGTGGATTTTTCTTCATTTATGTAAAATTCTTATCATTTTTTGATAAGTAGATAAAATAAGTTCAACTAACATCTGAGATTTGACAACAAAAGAGTGTGACTTTTGTCTTAGATGTCATTTAAATTTTGCTATTTTAACAGCTTTACTGAGTTA
Organism: Neophocaena asiaeorientalis asiaeorientalis; assembly: GCF_003031525.2. Classification (NCBI taxonomy): domain Eukaryota; kingdom Metazoa; phylum Chordata; class Mammalia; order Artiodactyla; family Phocoenidae; genus Neophocaena; species Neophocaena asiaeorientalis. Next base: position 3,983,740 of record NW_020175192.1, read on the forward strand.
TTTTAGACACATAATACATGCACCTATTTGAGATGTACAATTTTACAGGTTTTATATATGTATATATCTGTAAAACCACCACATCAGTCAAAAGACAGTTGACCCTTGAACAATGCAGGGGTCAGGGGAATCCACTCTGAGCAGTCTAAATCCGTGTTGAACTTTAGCGTTGGTCCTCCATATTCTAGGTCCCTTCTTAGTCCAGCTTCCACCATATTCGCAGTTGCCCTTCCGTGGATTCAATCAACCTCAGATGCTGTAGTACTGTAGTATTTATTGAAAAAAATCTGTGTATGAGTGGATCCGTGCAGTTCAAATCCATGTACTCCCAGGCTCAACTGTCGTGAATATATCCATCATCCACAAAAGTTTCTTCTTGCTTATATATGATGCTGCCATGATGCCACTCCCCCAAACAAGTAACCACTGATTTGATCTGCATTCTCTCCCTATCGATTAGTTTGTGTGTCCTACAATTTAATATAGAGTGAGACAGTCTGTATTCATTTTAGTCTTGCTTCTTTCACACAGCGTAAATGTTGACATCCATCCATGTTGGTACTTTTAACAATAGCTTTTTCCTTTTTACTGTTCAATATATGCTATTGTTTGGATATACCACACATCGTTGATCCATCACCTGTTGATTTGTATTTGGGTTGTTTCCAAATTTTATCTATTACATATAAAGCTGTTATGAACATTTGTATACAAAGTTTGGTATGGGAGAAGGCATTATATTCTCTTGGGTAAATAAAATAGTAAAGTGACTAGATTACATGGTAGGTAAAAGTTTACCTTTTTAAGAAGCTGAAACTGTACAATTTTACATTTCAACAGTAGTGTATGAGACACTATCCTCACATATTGGCAAAACTTCACGTGGTTAGTCCTTTAAACAAAATTTAAAGGAATGTTATGGTATCTAATTGTGATTTTAATTTGCATTTCCTTGATGAACAATGATGTTGGGCATCTTTACTTGTGCTTATTTGCCAATCCATATATCTTCTTTGGTAAAGTGTCTGTTTAAGTGTTTTGCCCATTTTTAGAAGGCTGTTGGTTTTTCATTATTACGTTTCAAAGATTATATATTCTGAATATAAAATTTGTACATATTCTGAATATAAATACTTTATTAGGTATACACCTAACAGTGACTTTTGAAGAGCAAAAGCTTTTAATTTTGATGATGTCCAAGTTTTCACCTTTTCTCCTTGGATTGTGCTTTTGGTGTCATACGTAAAAAAAAATCCTTATTTAATCCAAAGTCACTAAGGTTTTCTCATATATTTTCTTCTTGAAGTTTTATATATTTAGGCTTCACATTTTTTTTTTTTTTTGCGGTACGCGGGCCTCTCCCTGCTGTGGCCTCTCCCATTGCGCAGCACAGGCTCTGAATGCGCAGGCTAAGAGGCCATGGCTCACGGGCCCAGCCACTCCGCAGCATGTGGGATCTTCCCGGACCAGGGCACGAACCCATGTCCCCTGAATCGGCAGGCGGACTCTCAACCACTGCGCCACCAGGGAAGCCCTAGGCTTCACATTTTGATCTGTGATCCACTTTGAGTGAATTTTTGTATATGATTTCAGATCATGTACAAAATGTACAAAATTCATTTTTTTTTAACATGTGGGTATGTAATGGTTCCAGCACCTTTTGTTGAAAAAACTACCCCTTATTCACTGAGTTGCTTTGCACTTTTACGGAAAATCAGTTTTCCATGTATCTGTGGGTCTATTTCCAGTTCTTTATTCTGTTCCATTGATCTACATGCCTATGTTAATATCAGTGCTACACTGTGTTGATTATTGTAGCTTTATAGAAAGTTTTGAAATTGGGTGGTATACTTTCTCCAACATCACTCTTTTCAAAGTTATTTGGACAACTCTAGGTCCTTTGAAATTCTATATAAAGCTTATAGCCAGCTTGTCAATTTCTGCAAATGAACCAGCTGGATGATTTTTACAGGGATTTTCTTGAATGTATAGATAAATTTGCAGAGAACCATCCATTTAACAATAGTCTTCCAATCTATGAACATCATTGCCTCTCCATTTATATAAATTTTCTATAATTTACATCAGCAATGGTTTGAAATTTTCAGTGTACAAATCATGTAATTTTTCACTAAATTTGTTTCTAAGTATTTTACTTTTTATGCTGTGGTGAATAAAATTGGTTTCTTAATGTCATTGTTGGATTGTCTCCTCTTAGTTTACAGGAATACAATTGCTTTTTGTACTTTGATCTCATATTCTTCAACCTTACTAAATTTTTTGTGGATTCCTTAGGATTTTCTGCATATAGGATCATATTATCTATACATAAAGACTGATTTTCTTTTTCCTTTTCAATCTGTATGCTTTTTGAGCTTTTTTTTTTTTTTTTTTGGTCTTTTTATACTAGACTCTGATATAATACTGAGCAGAAATAACCTGCAGCCCCAGGTGAATGCATAGGCAGCCAGCCTGCCCCCTCTCCTGCCAGCCACAGCTGTTTGTAGGCACAGTCAGGTCCTGCCTTCTGTCACTGGCCAAGACCACCATGGCTGCCTGTTGATAGCCTCTCCATCCGTGCACTGGCATGCTCCCAGCCTGATTCCTGTCACTGGCTTCTACTGCAGTGTGCATGCCAGTGGGGAAAGCGTCCAGCCACAGGAGAGCACACTGACATCCATGGACCCTGCAGCTGTTATCAGATCCAGATCAGGCTCAGCCTCTGCCATTGGCCAGTACCCATGCCCACCTGTAACTAGCCCCGCTCCCCAGCTATGCACCTGCACACTCCCAGCCAGACCCCTATCACTGACCTCCACAGCAGTGCACTCTTTCCAGGGGCTAAGAGTACAGCCACAGGAGAGGAGCATACTGTAGCTGTTTGTTGGATCCAGATCAGGCTCTGCCTTCTGACACTGGTTGGCATCACTGTGCCTACCTGTAGTTAGCCCATCGGTGTGCACCCCGAGCCTGACCACCCCCCATCACTGGTCTCCCTGCAGCATGCATACCCCAAGGTAGAGCTTGAAGCAGTAGGAAAGCACACTGACACTCAGGAACACTGCTGTGGCCAGTGAGCCTATAGTTGGTTCCAGCCCATCGCTTCAAGCATGTCTGCACCTGACCTCTGCCACCACACGGGCACCTGCAGTTGGGCCCCACGGCCAAGTGTGTGCATGCCACTATCTCCAGCCACCACTGCTGCCTGGCCTTGTCCTTAGCTATTGATCTTGGAGGTCCTGCTTAGAGCCCAACAGTCCTTGCAGCCACTATGGACCCGCGAAGGGCTCACAAGGACCACACAGTTGATAATATGGACCTCAGTGGCCTGAGCTGAAGAGACATTACATCCCTTTGGGCCTGGTACCACCAGGTGCTCCTGCATTTGGCGCCCTGCACCAGTTGTCCCAGGGTCACAGCATGATCAAGTGTGCCTCCATCCACAGGTGAAAGGCTTCCCTTAGGAAATAGTTTACAAAGTCTGGAAGGGGTGACTGTATCTCCAAATGTATGGACACCTACGCAAGGCTACAGGAATCATGAAAAATCAGGGAAAGATGTCTCCACCAAAGGAATACAGGACATTTACAGTGACTGGCCCCAAAGGAATGGAGATCTAGGTATTGCTCAACAAAGAATTCAACGTAATCGTTCTAGAGATGCTCAGAGAACTACAAGAGAGCCCAGATAAGCACTTTAACATTGCTCATTTTTAAACTGGGTTGTTAATTTTCATACTGTTGAGTTTCAAGAGTGCTTGGTATATTCTGAATACCAGTCCTATATCAGATATATGTTTTGCAAAGATGTTCTCCCAGTTTCTGGCTTGTTTTTTCATTCTCTGACTCTGTACAGAACAGAACTTTTACGTTTTAATCAAGTGCAAGTTACCAATTTTTTCTTTTATGGATCATGTTCATGCTGCTGTATCTAAAATGTCATTCTCTAAGGGCACTTAGATTTTCTTCTGTTATCTTCTAGGAGACGCATACTTTTGTATTTTGTATGAGGACTGTGATCCTAATATTTGAAAGTTATGAGGTCTGTGCCTAGAATAATTCTTTTGCTTATGGATGTCCAGTTGTTCCAGCAAAATTATACAAACACAAAAATAATTTTATAAATGGATATGTATGAATTGATTTGGGCCATGTAGTCCAGTAAGAATAAAATACCCATAAAATCAACTTGCATTATCTTTTATTTGTTTTTTTTTGGTTTAATTGCTGTGACTAGGACTTCTAATACTATGTTGAATAAAAGTGGTGGGCGTGGACATCCTTGTCTTGTTCCTGTTCTTAGAGGAAAAGCTTTCAGCTTTTAACCATTGAGTATGATGTTAGCTTTGGGTTTTCCATATATGGGTTCTACTATGTTGAGGTATAGCCCCTCTATACCCACTTTGTTGAGAGTTTTTATCATACATGGATGTTGAATCAATGAACAGCTACTTGCTGTTCATGGAAAAAAGAGAAAGTATAAACCTGTACTTCATCACTCAAAATGTGATTGACTGTTATTTCCTAATAAATGTGTACACTTATATTTTGTCATATGTTTTTGTCTATATTTCATTCAGAATAAACACTTTATCCTACAATTGTTTTTTAATAACCTACAAAGTTTTTAATAGCACAGGATGCAAACAACTTACACAGTGTTCATTCATCCATATTTGAATTTGTTTTGCATTCATGCTATGACATTTACTGAAACTTAAGAGTACCATATTCTATCTTAGTAACTGAGATGATCAAAACTGGGTTTCTTCGAGGAAACCACGTTACAAATATTATTTAACACTAATGTAATGAAAGCCACTATTCAAGGTAACGCTATTAATTACTCAGGAGATCATGAAAGATTTGACGTGGCAGTATATTTCTTTAATTATTTCATAAAGCATTCTATTTTTTTTTTAAAGTTTAATTTCTACTCACCAGATTTATGATCATTTCCATCATCAATACTTCCTCCCGGTGAACCAATTTGTAATTCACAATCTGGAGGCCTATACCCAGGAAAGCAATGACAATTGCCTAAATTATTACATATCTGAAACAGAAAAACATATAATCACTATAAATCATGGTAGTCTTTATATGTCATATAGAAATACATTCAAAAGAACAAAATCACTGTTTTTCTGAGTTTGTTAAGACTACATAATGTGAGAAATAGGTTAGAAAAAGTAGTGAAAAATTTGGCAGTATACTAACAGTTAATGCCAGAATCACTACCCTGCCTGATAGTATGTTCCTGGCCTTTAATTTTCTTCTTTTTTTTTTTTTTTTTGCGGTACACGGGCCTCTCACTGTTGTGGCCTCTCCCGTTGCGGAGCAACAGGCTCCGGACGCGCAGGCCCAGTGGCCATGGCCCACGGGCACAGCCCCTCCGCGGCATGCGAGATCCTCCCGGACGGGGGCACGAACCGGTGTCCCCTGCACTGGCAAGTGGACTTCCAACCACTGCGCCACCAGGGAAGCCCCTGGCCTTTAATTTATACACAAAAATATCGTGATAGAATTGCCATCAATTGACTTGGCCACTTTAATTTATTATCCTAGCCCTTTCTTTCAAAATTTAATACTGTTGATCAACCATTTGTATTTCATTTTTAAGTGAAAAATTTTCCAATATAAGAAAAAAAAACATAGATGCCAAAAATAATTAAAAACGATAGAAAAAAAACTTTATGATAAGTTTGAATTGCTAGCAGTTTATATTCAGTGCAGTTTCCATGTTATTTATGCTTTTACATTTCAATAGCTTAGTGTTAATTTTCATTTTTGAGTAAAGTTTTGTAAAATTCAAACAATTAAAATACACAGAACTAAATGTCTTCACCCACTAATTAAGTCCCTCTCCACTGCTAAGCATATTCTGTGTTATGTATATTCACAGATAAACATGTACATCCACCCCCACAAACACACATTAACACTCATTCCCAGGTTTTTGCCAAACAAATATCACTAATGTTATGTTATGAACATATTCTCATACCTGAAGGTATAAATATAGGACTGGCACATTTAAAAAATAGATGTAATATTCAAAGATATGGATATTTCCTATAATTCTGCTACAGATATTGTGTCCTGCTCATGTACACTGACAGTGCTAAATTCTTGTGTTTAACGATTATTGAAATTTTAAATCTCTTTTCCCTACATATCAAAAGGGATTTCAATAAAATGAGTTTGAATTATAATCTTGAATTCCATAAAGTGTTCTTCTATTGTACATATCAATACCTCTGTTTTTTGATATTTAGTGCACAAGTGATAAATATTTTAATATAAAGTTTTGAAATTAGGACTACAGTATCGTTTTTTTATTATCTCAAACCTAATCCAAAATTTTTCCCCTGTCCTGAATTAATTTACAATTATCTAAGCAACATAAAGCAACAGAGGTTACCATCATTGCATTTTGACTAACTTAATGAAAGAAAAAGATGGCCAGCTAGAGCAGAAGCAATAACCAAATAAATAATATTATTACATTTTATATTATTAAATTTTATTAAATGAAGAATGACATGCTATTTCAGACTGGATGTGTAATTTGACTTCCTAGTAGAAAAAATGAAATGAAAAACACATACCTTAGACACTTGTCAGCAATATTTCTAAGCTCAGAAAACAAAGAAAAGTAATCTCACAACATTCGGCACAAGGTAAAAGGAATTAAACTAGCATCACGTTTCTCTCTGGCAGGACTGAAAGCGATAGGACAGTCCAACAGAGCTTACAAAGTTTTGGGAGAATGGAATTAAAATTTAATAGCCCTGTGACAACAGAGGGATTTTTAATGTGGAAAGGCAACATTTTTCCATTGTTGATACATGGGACCTCCTCTAAATGAATACCTCCCACATATATTTTTCTTTACTTTCTGAAAAAAGTGGTATTCCAGTACCCTACTCCTCCCATTAAAGTAGACGGACAATGTCATGTTAGAAAGAACATTTATCTAGAATATCAAATCTAAATAGATTATAATTTCCCTGTAACATAAATTTTAGAAAAAATTAACATAATGCATAGAATATCTCAGGAACATCAAAGTCAAAGTAGCTACATTTTGGATGTGTTTGTTTTTTTTTTTCTAAAACTTTGTATTGTAAAATAAGATGTACAAAAACCTGGTCTTACTGTTGTGCTCATTTCATAATGTATAAAAATATCAAATCACTGTGCTGTACACCTGAAACTAATATACACCTGAAACTAATATAATATTGCATGTTAATTATTACTAAATAAAATGTATCAATAATCTATAACTTTGGTTTGAGATTTTATAAAAAATATTAAGGCTGGAGGCTTAAAAACAGATAATTGAACAAAGGAAACCAAAAGATCAGACCAATAATTATAAGTATAGAAAATAAAAGACAAAACATGAAAATGTAGCTCTCCTTTTTGTTTACAGCTCATAGAAAGTTAAAGACAATGCAGCAGCACTTTATATCTTCTAAAACCAATCAATTAAAAATTATAAAATTGAATACTGATAAATTTGGTTAATTTGGGATCATTCATATAATGTTGACTAAATCATACACTAATTTTCTTTTAGGAAAATAGTAACACAAAGAGACCCAAATTATACATTTTAAGAAGTAAAAATTAAACATAAAAGTAACTACAAATCTGTATTACCAGATTAAAACAGATAAGCAATTGAGAAGAAATAAAATATTTTTTTGCAGGAGGATATATTTTCTATCAGAAACCTCTTCATAAGAACATCAGAAATTCTCTAATATGTTTTTTAAGTATACCTTCTGTAAAATATTATATAGCCATAAGTTTTAATTACGCAGAGTATGAGGGAGAGCAAATATGTTCACGATATAAGTAAAATATGCATTTATTTGCATGAGAAAATAATAAGTGTTTTTTATTTAAACATGTTACTAATTCATAAGTTGTGAGTGCTTACAATAAATTCAGTACACACATAGTACAATTCACTTAATAGTGTTTGGAATGGTTGGAAATCAGCTGATTTTCTTTATATTAGTTAGCTATTCTTAGGCCAGGTCTGTTTAAAAGCAACCTAGATTTTCAATTCTCCCAAACAGTATAGATTTTGACTTTGAAATACCCACAAAAATAACATGAAATTTAGAACTATGAAAACAAAAGTAGCTTACCCCATTTCCTCTGCATTTTGTAGTGGCATTACAATTATACCCCATTAAAGGAACTTCTTTGCAGGTTTTATTTATACAATACTAAAACAGAACAAACAATACTTCATAATTATTCACAAATTTGATGTGAAGAAAGAACTAACTATTTGCTATATACGTACAAAAGATGCTCTTGTTGAGACTTTTTATTATGTATTACTCTGATATTGGTACAAAGATTCTGGCATTCCAATACAAAAATAAACAATAATAACTTTAAGAAAACCCCCCTGAGAGTGCTTGCCTTAACATAGTTTATGTAATAAGGTCATATAATTTTGGTTTTGATACTTACAATTGGGAATTGAATTGAGAATCTCCATCAGGGGAGTTAATGTTCTGTTATGAATAATTGGTTAGATTAATATTAATGATTTGTCCCCTCAAAAACTGAAACTGGAACATAATTTATTAATTTAGTTTGGGTTTTAAATATAAATTAATATTTTGGATTATAAATTGTCATGAATCCCTGTTATAATATTGATCTGAATAATCCAGCAAGAGAAATATTTTAAATTAATTTGGATCCACTGCAAAACCCTTCTTACGTCAAAGTGGGTAATCCAGTGGTAAATTACTCACTTTTTCCCTCATTTACCTTTTTCTGTTTTTTAAACTAGGCTCCTAGCTTATGTTCTTTTGACTTCTTTAAAAATATCAGCATAGGGCTTCCCTGGTAGCGCAGTGGTTGAGAGTCAGCCTGCCGATGCAGGGGACGCGGGTTCGTGCTCCGGTCTGGAAGGATCCCACATGCCGCGGAGCGGCTGGGCCCGTGAGCCATGGCCGCTGAGCCTGTGCTCCGCAACGGGAGAGGCCACAGCAGTGAGAGGCCCGTGTACCGCCAAAAAAAAAAAAAAAAAAATTAGGTGGAGAATTTTGGAAGATGGTTCAAAATTGCCAGAGACTTTGATCATGACTATCTAGGAGATTTAAGAGTGCCAAACACCTCTGTGCACGTTTTTTTTTTTTAACTTTTTAAATATGATAAAGTATACATTATACAAAATTTACAGTTTTAACCATTTTCAAGTTTACAATTCAGTGGCATTAAGTACATTCACTTGACCATAAACCTGTGTCCCCTGCATCGGTAGGCGGATTCTCAACCACTGCGCCACCAGGGAAGGCCCTCCACCTAAATTTAATCATTTGTGCTTCCTCATCCCTATCAAGCTACACCAGCTAACACAGAATAAGGGAAAATGTACTATCTTTACAAACGCTAGTTTTTCTTATGAATCTAGACTTTTCAAATACCATTAATGTATTTCCACATATTGTTTTTTAGATGATCTGGATGAAACAGAACTATATTCTCAAAAAAGAAAAATCACATGGTTGTATCAATTAACACAGAAAAAGTATTTGACAAAATTCTGCACCTATTTATAATGAAAACAATCTGAGTGAACAAGGAGTAGAAGGGAACTTTCTCAACTTTCTTAAATGTCATATTTAAACCTACAGCTAATAAAATAGCTGATGGTAAATGACTGGAAGTTTTCCCCTAAGATCAGGAAGAAAGCAAGGGTGTCCACTCTCAAGACTCTTATTTAACATAGTACGTGAAGCTCTAGCCGGTGCAATAAGCAAGGAAAAAAATATATATGTGTAGACCATAAAAGAAAAAAAAAAAACTGTCTTTATTTGAAAATGAAGTGATTGTCTACATACAAAATTCTAAGGACTCTACCCCCAAAAAAGTTCTAGAACTAATAAAATAATGCAGCCAGGTTTTGGGTACAAGTTCAACACATAAAAATTACATTTCTATAAGCATGTGAAAGGTGAAATTAAAGACACAATATCACTTATACTTACTCCAAAGTGAATAAAGTGCTGAGATACAAGTCTAACAAAAGATGCACAACGCCTGTATCTTGAAAATTATAAAATGCTGATGATAGAAATCAATAAGCACTTAAATAATTGAAGAGGCTTAGCATATTCATGGATTGGAAGATTCAATGTAGTAAAGATATTCGTCCTTCCCAAATTAAACTATAGCTTTAACACAATTCTTATTAAATTTCTGAAAAGTTTTTTGTTGTCTCATATAAGTATATTTTACAATCTATATGGAAAAGTGCAGGGCTAAACTAGAATAGCTAAAACTGTATTTTGAAAGAAAAATAAAATGAGAAGAATCACTCTGCTTGTTATGAAAGCTTACTGAATTGCTGAAGTAATCAAGAGAATATGATACTGGTGGATGGACAGACATGCAGATTAATTTAACAATCTAGGCAACCCAAAAATAGACCCACAAAAATATACCCAATTTATTTTTGACCAAAGTACCAAAAAAATGAACCTCAACCTAAACCTCACACGTTATAAAATAAATTTAAAATTAAACAAAGACTTAAATGTAAAGCACAATATTATACATTTTTAGAAAAAAAACTGGGAGAATATCTTCATGACCTATGTTTAGATGAAGGGTTTTTAGACTTGACACAAAAAGCATGCTCTATGAAAGGATAAATTGACATCATGAAAATCAAAAGCTTTTGCTCTGTTAAAGTCTGTGAAGAGGGTACAAAAAAAGCTACAGGAGAAAATATTTGCTTTTCCATATGAGTTTCTCCATCACGTACCTTGCTTCAGCAAAGCAAGCAATCTGAGAAGGCAGGAGAAAGACAGAGAGAGAGAATGCAAAACAGAAGTCACTGTCTTTTTAAAATTAATCTTGTAAGTGACATTCCATAACCCTGCCATACTGTCTTTCTCAGAAGCCAGTCACTGTATCCAGAGCACACACAAAGGAAGAGGATTACACTGGGGTGTGAATACCAGGAAGTGGGAGCATTGGAGCATTTTAGAAGCTGTCGACCACAAGAAGCAAGTTTCCAAGGGAATAAAATTGCTGAACACAGATATAAGGACTAGCTAATTGAGTAACCATTTTAGGGTTTTGTTTTATTTTTAATCCAGCAAGTAAGTACTAAATGCCATTTACATGAAACACACTGATTTACAACTGCTGCCTTATGTTTTCTGAACTGTGTGCACTCATACTTCCAGACTGACTCACTATGCCTCTGAACCATTTGTGTTCTCCCTTTATTTTTTGACTACATGAATAGTACTACATGTATATATCAGCATAAGCTTATACATCACTATAACTGTGGTCTCCCAGTACAGACGTCTTGTTTGGTTCTCCCAAATTTCTCACACTTATATTTTGACCATACACGTAAGCGGAAGAAATATGAAAGCTCGATTATGTTTCTTTGTGAAGCAGGAAAAATTAAAAACTCAAAATTAGAATTTTATGATTTAAAACCATCAGAATTCAAAGACCTAAAGAAAAAATCACCTGTCAGTTAGTGGAATCTTGTGCTTAAAAACACATTTTCTCACATTAGGACTGATGACAGATTAACCCAAAAATCAATGTGATTGGATAACTGAGGCTTAGTTTAATTATCTTTTCAATATCATATGGGAAATAAGTGGCAGCACCAGGTTCAAGTCCATTTTGTATGATTGTGATAGTCATCATGGAATATAGTGTCTGATAATTACAGAATTTAGCACAGATAAAGATAAGTGAACATGTTTTGTTACCATTTGTGAACCACACACAGTGCCATCAGCCACATAGGCATAATCTCTTCCACCAGATCTCACTGATGACCCAATAGTTATGCATACATGTCCTTGAGTAGATGAATAAACTGCAGATCGAACATCACTTTTGTAAGTATTATTATGTGGCCAAACACAAGCCAATTTTCCACAAAGAACATCCCTGGAAAGGGAAAGCAAAAAATGTCTTATCGTGTTGTCTTTTAATGAAACAAAGTTTTAAATAAGTATTGTATTACATAAACTGTGATATGTTGTTTAATTGATAGTAAAAAACCAGAAAAATGCCACAATGACATTATTTTATGGTGCACAGCTAAATGTGAAACAATTAATTAGCACTGTAGCAGAACTGAAAACTACACACTGAACTCAAACGTTCAGACCTGCCTTCATTTCCTATTTTAGAACTCAGTTGGGAAAATTCATCACCTGCTCCCACTTTGCTAAAGCTTGACTAGTCTTCCTATTTCTCACCTAACATTTGTTGACAGTGGCTGACTTCATCTATTTACACTTTGTGTATCTTTTGAGCCCCTTCTGATTATGCTCATGGTACCTGCCATGATCTTTAGTCAGTAAATCTATTTAGTACACAGACACTCCGTTTCAATCCCAGGATTTTTCCAACCTGCTGATATTTCCAGTCATTCTGCATTCCTCTCTTGAGAATTCAGAAACTTTTAGATCCCATTTTTTGGCATAAGCATACCGAAGTTTATTCCATAAGCAGTTTATTTAGCCATTTATAATCTATCATTGGGTAGAACGCTGGCTTGTCTAAGAGACTTCCAATATTCCTAGTTTATGCCCTGGAAAATCATCGATGTCACTTCTTGCTCTTGGAATCACTCAAATCTATCAATTCTTATCCTCAGTGGAAACAACGATTCTTAGTTATTGATATGTGTCTGTGGAGCATGCATTATCTCTCCAAAAGCCTTCCCTTTAGAAATTTCATCCACTGGTCCTAAAAGACCATGGGGGGCTTTTTTCTTTTCTTTTCTTTTCTTTTCTTTTTTTTTGCCTTGTGGCTTGCAGGATTTTAGCTCCCTGAGCAGGGATTGAACCCACACCCTCTGCTGTGAAAGCACAAACTCCTAACCACTGGACCAACAGGGAATTCTCCATGGGGTGGCTCTTTAAAATCACAGGGATTAGCTTAATAGCATCAAGAAGTGAAGATTGAAATGAGAGTGGGGATTCAATACCCAAATCTCTTTCCCAGTTTTTCTCCCCTCCAGCTTAATTTTTCTAGGTTTTCAGATTGAAATAATTCTTTTGATGGTTGCTCTATTCTTTTTCTATGGAATACATCTTAAACCAATTTTGCATGGTAGGTCTTTTTCTAGTCTGGCTATTGAAATACAAACTCTTCCTCCAAAGTCTGTTCTTTCAAAATTTGCATTATGGTTGAATTCTTGGAACTGGCACAATCTGCTTAAAGCAGATGAATTGAGCTACTGAATTCCAGTCTCATCTAGTGATTTTATTTTGGGAAAATTCATGTACTATTATCATCTCAGATGAAGTCCAGATAAGTCATGCCTGCTAAGTTTCACAGTTCCTTCCACCTTTCCTTTTCCTTCTTCCATAGTAGTCTTAGACCAAGGATGGCACACATGCCTCTGGCCATCAGAGAGAGATTAAGTGTGGCTGATTTACCACCATCTCCTGTCTCTGTTGGCATCCACTGTGGTGTAACTCAGTCTGCCTGATCACTGGTGCTCTCAGTTGGTACCTAACAAAGTGTGGCTGATTATACTTTGTCTTTTAGAGATAATCAGGGTCTCTTCATGAGATCTCACTTCATTCATTCATTCATTCATTCATTCATTCATTCATTTTGTGATTCCAGAGCTCCTCTTTTAATCCATTAGTCCTCCTGTGTTGGGGCATGTGGGAAATTCTGCATTCTCTGCACGTCATACTTAACCCATAGTAAACTCATGTGGAGGCAGGTGGTGGAGGACACTTAGTCCCATTGAACTCGACACCTTCTTCGGCCATTTATAATCTTCATAAAGGAACCAAGTTGTTTTTCAACCATGCTGAGTGTGGTGCTTACCTAAGGATTTTTCAGTTTTTCTGACTGTGTCCTGGAGGTTAAAGAAAGTCCTACTTCTCCCTGGATCGCTTGACTTTAACTGAGTCTTTTTATATTCTCCTCCCACTCTCTTAGTTCTTGAAGTTGGCTCTGTTACTATTCTTTAAACCACTTCCAGGTATAATCACCAGCAAAAAACGGTACCTATGTGTAAAACTTGATGAGTTTGGGGATAAGGACACGCCCATGAAATTACTAGCATCATCAAGGACATAAACATATCCATCACTTCCCAAAGTTTCCTCCTGCCCTTTGTATTATAATTATTATTATTTTGTGTGTGCTAAGAACAATTAACAAAAGATCTACCTTCTTGGAAAAGTTTAAGTATACAATGACATATTTTTAAAGCTATGGGAACTAAGCTATATAGTAGATCTCCAGAACTGATTTATCTGCTACTGTCATTTTCTAGCTTTATTGGGGTATAATTGAAAATAAAATTATGTTATTTAAAGTGTACAAAGTGATGATTTGATACATGTATACACTGTGAAATGATTCACCCCACTGAGTGAATTAGCACATTCTTCATTTCACTTATTTATCCCATTTTTGTGTGTGAATATGTTTAAGTTCTACTCTCTTAGCAAATTTCATTTATGCAATAATTATATAATAATTGTATTGTATGATTATATAACAATTATATAGTGTTATCAACTATAGTCACCATGTTATACATTAGATCCTCAGGACTTATTCATCTTAGAACTGAAAGTTTGTACCCTTTTACCAACTTCTCCCTAGTTTCCACTGGCAACAGATTTTCTACTCTGTGTTTCTACCAGTTCATTATATTTTATTTTGAATACACATATAGTTGATACTATTCCGTATTTGACTTTCTTTGTGTGTCTCATCTCACTTAGCATACTGCCCCACAGATTCATCCCTGTTGTCACAAATGTCAGGACTTCCATCTTTTTTAAAGCTGAATATTCCATTGCCTGTATTCCACATTTTTGATCCATCCATCCCTTGATGGACACTCATTGTTTCCATACTTTGGCTATTGCTGGATCATAAAGTAGTTGTATTTTTAATTTCCATACTGTTTTCCATAGTGGCTGTACCAACTTACATTCCCACAGTGTACAAGCGTTCCCTTTTCTTCCACATCCTTGCCAGTATTTGTTATCTCTTGTCTTTTGATGATAGCTGTCTCAACAGGTGTGAGGTGATATCTCATTGTGGTTTTGACTTGCATGGTCCTCATCATTAGTGACGTAAAGCACCTTTTCGTGTACTTATTGGTCATTTGTATTTTTTTGTGGGGGGGGGAATGTCTATTTGGGTCCTCTGCTCATTTTTAATAAAGATTATCATTATCATTTTTAAAATATTTTTTGCTATTGATATGTAAGTGTTCCTTGTATGTTTTGGATATTAACCCCTTATTAGATATGTGATTTGCAAATATTGTCTCCCATTCCCTTTCATTTTGTGGATGGTCTCCAGTGCTAAGCAGAAGCTTTTTAGTTTGACGTAGTCCTAGCTGTCTAATTTTTCTTTTGTTGCTTTTGCTTTTGGTGCCTATCCAAAAAATCATTGCCAAGACCAATGTCAAGAAGCTTATCTCCTAGATTTTCTTCTAGAAGTTTTACAGCTTCAGGTCTTACATTCAAGTGTTTTTTATCTTCCACTTTGAGATGATTGTTGTATATGGTGTAAGACAGAGGTCCAGTTCAACTTTTTTTTTCCTGTGGCAATACAGTTTTCCCTACACCATTTATTGGAAAGTCTATTCTTTACCCATTTTATAATCTTGACCCCTTTGTTGAAAATTAACTCACTGTGTATGTATGTGTTTGTTTCTAGGCTATTCTGTTTCATTGATATATCTCAGTTTTATGCCAGTATAATGCTCTTTTGATTATTACAGCTGTATTATATTAAATAGAAGTGACAAGAGAAGGCATTATTGTCTTTTTCTTAATCTTAGGGGTGATACTCCCAGCTTTTACTGTTAAGTACACTATTAACTGTGGGTTTGCCATATATAACTTTCATTATGTCAAGGTACAGTCTTTCTACTCTAATATGTTGAGAGTTATTATATTGAAAGGATGTTGAAATTTTTCAAATGCTTTTTCCGTACCTACTGAGATGACCATATGATTTTTATCCTTCATTTTATTAATGTGGTGTATCACATTCATTGATGTGTGGATATTGAACCATCCTTGCATCCCTGGGATATTTCCTACTGGATCATGGTGTATGTTCTTTTCAAAGTACTGTTAAATTTGTTATTAAAAAAATTTTTTTTTGCATCTATGTTCATCAGGGATATTGGCCTGTTATTTCTCTTCTTGAAATGTCCTTGTCTGTCTTTGGTATTAGGGTAATACTAGCCTTGTAAAAAGAGTTTGGAAGTGTTCTTTTCTAATTTTTGGAAGACTTTCACAAGAATTTGTTAATTCTTTTTTTAAATGTTTGGTAGAATTCCCCAGTGGACTTGTTTGTTGGGAGGTTTTCAATTGCCAGTTCAATCACCTTATTTGCTATTGGTCTGTTCAGATTGTCTGTATAGTAGATATAGTATAGCCAGTATTTCTCCCTACAGGGAAAAACTGGGTAATGGGCATTTTTGCCTGCTTCTTATGTACCGGGCCTGGGGGTATAGCAGCAGAGTGTGTATGTGTAGGGGTGTTCCTGTGTCCATTAAGAAGTGCTTATTTGATTTCTACAATAAATGGGACTCATTAATGGAAGTGCCATTGATTAACAGTGCCAACCTGTTTGGAAGCCTGTTTCTTGGGTGTTAACCGCAAAAGCTGTGGTGCAGACATGTGTACAAGCTTCCAGCAGAAGATACTGGTGATTTGAATTAGGCTACAGGGAGATGCTGGAGGAGGAGGCTGCTGGCATTCCTGGTCCCTGGGCAGGATCAAAGGCAGGCCTTAGAAGCTTTTTCAATTAGAAGGCTGATTCTCAGTCAATAGCTTTTAAAGCATGCACACAGACCCCTTTCCAGGTAAGACTGGAGATGGGCATTTTTGTCTGCTCCTTCTGTGCTGAACCCTGGGGGCATATTTGTGAATGGAAGTCCCTTTGGCTATCAGAGCAAGGTGACTTGGGGATCTGACCCTCAGGCAGCAGTGCAAAAGCTGGGGTGTAGAAATGTGTACAAGTTCTTTATAGGGAGATACTGGTGACTTGGAGTGGGCTACAAAGGGATTGCAGGGAAAGTGTCTATCAGTTTCTCGAGTCTCTGGGGAAGATTGCAGTCAGCTCCTAGATGTGTGCTAAATTAGAAACCTGACCTTCAGGTAGCAACCTTCTTAGTATGCAGATGGAAGCCTTTCAGGGAAAGACTAGGAGACGGGTGATTTCATCTGTTCCCTCTGCACTGAGCCCACTTTCTACCTTCAGTAAGAAATATTAAATTTCTCTTAGTCTAGTCTCCTTACTAACACACTAGAAGGGAAAAAAATAAGAAAAAAGAGAACTGAATTGCATAGAAGGAAAATACACATAATGTTATTTGAAAATATTCTCCAGATATACGATTTACTGTCCACTACTATTTAGTGTCTCTTGACAAGAAATATATAATTTTTATAACTCAATGAAACAATCATTTTCTATATACATACTTCTGTTCACAAGGTAATGGTTGGGAGTTTTTAAAACCACAGTTTCCAAGACTATTACGCAGAGAATTAACTTCTTCAAAACAGGCAAATGGAGCACCTTGAGCACCTTAAAATGAAAATATGTCCTAAATTATTATTCTTGATGCAAGTAAAACATTTGTCAATAAAATACTAATGAAACTCATTGCATAAGCAAAAAAAATCATGGTCTTGATCATGCTATTTTTTAAATTTTTGTCCCTGTGTGTTCCCTGTCAATGCAAGTGGAAAGAAACAATTGTCTTATCTGACAGAAAATAGAAAATTATTATATCTATTGTAGTAAATTATGTTATGGTTAAAAATAATTTGCTGACCCCTCCCTGTGGGAATGCATCCTTCCTAGTCCAATGTACCTCGGGCTTGACCTTGTAACTTGCTCTGCTTAAAGAAATGAGAGATTTGAGATGTCAGTTGGGGCAAAACCGTCAGAACTAGTAGATTGAGTGCCATATTCCCTTTTTTTTCTCTGATGGGGGACAAGCAATGTTTCAAGTAGAGGCTCATCAGTCAGTATGGGTGTCATAACGAAGAGTAAGTGTATTAGATATGGAAATCGCAGAGGTTTGAGGTTCATTTCCATTTCAACAAACACAGGAACTGGTATGTGGATGTGTAATTCTACTGCAAAATATGCCTAAAATGTGGCATTGTAGTTGAAGCCTGGCAGTAGGGGGCAAGAAGGAGAGTAATGCACGCTGTGCAATGCTGAAACTTCTGGAGAATGTGTCTTGGTTACTCTTGGCTGAATGTGACCAGATGGTACAAATACTCAAGAGAGAGATAAGGGAAACTCAGATAAGAATCAGTTATTTCAGAAACGGTAATAAAAAGAAATAGAGAAACTTCAGAAACGTGTCCACCCTACAGGCACTGGGGTGGAGGATGACGGATGCTGGCTGCTGTAACCTGGCTAAGTCATTGTGTCTATGTGATTGTTCTGTGTCTAATCCATGGTGGGTGCTTCTCTGGTGGGTATTAACCTGGTGGATTAATACAAAGATCTTCACATTTTTTGTTCATGTCCATGTGTCTATCCACTTACTTCTATCCCAGAACTCTTGGCTCTAATCTTCCAATCTTCCAACATCCAGGCTTCCCACCGGCCTGCTTGGCCCTTTGTCACTGCCCACGGGTACCCCCCTGATCCAAACTCTGGCCATTTCTCCTTCACGGGAAATGGATGACCACGTGGTCAAAATCTTTTAAGGCATCCTCCCAAGTGAGGCTGCAGTGTGGCTACTGTCTTTTTTCAACTTATAACCAGTACTGAGCCAACACACCTGTATAAACAAGGCTGGGCTTTTTCCTCCTGCATCTGCTGCCCATGATGAGAGCCCATGTATCTGCTGGTCAGAGCCGAGGAAGAAGCAAAGGTGGAAGAGGGTAGAAAGACATACTGATCTAGATTTCCTGTTCATGAATTTGTCTTCTGCCCTCTCTTTTTCCTGAGCTTGAATCCAGATGAACGAATGACTTCTATCTATTGAACCGTCTAACTCAGTGGATTTGACATAACTGAGCTTATGATGCATAGTTCTCAACAATTGGTCACTTGATGTCCGAAAACCAGGTTTTTTACCTCTACAGGGGCCGGTAGTGTGCCCAGAGTTGTTCTGTCAAATTGGTATAATTTTCCAGTTTAGATGGCACAGCTCTGCTCTAGAACCCCAGGGAACTGCATTGTTATTCTCCCGAGAGGCCTGGTAGAAGCCCCACACGGCATTTTTCTTTTTCTCATAACCCACACTTCTGGTATTGGATTTCTCTGTTTTATGATTAAAAATGCAGGGCTGTCTGCACTGCAGCTTGGATATGCTGCAGAGGCCTTTCCTGCTTTTACCTCCCTCGATATTAGCAATGTTTCAGGCCAACCAGTAAATGGAATCAAGCGGCACTTCCCCATCTACTGCCTCGAGAACACACAGAGGCCTACCAGGTACTGGACTTGTTTCTCTGTCATATGAAATGCAAGATACATACAGTTTGTCTTCTACTTTGTAGAGGGTGTCAGGTCATGCCTCTGATCACTGGACTCCTAAAATTTTACTCATGTGATGGGTTCCTAAATATTTCTTGAGTCTTAGCTCCTGCCCCTCGTAGTACATGCATTTTACCTAGTCCTCCAACATTCTAGCTACACTTTGCTTATTTAGCCGGGTTAATACAAAAATCAATGATAAGGTGGATCAAAGTGACATTTTCTGGGATGTCCAAATCTCTTCACCTACATTATGACTGAAGGCAGGAGAGAGTAAACACAGCCCTGGAGCAAAACCCTAAATTAAAGACATGTGAATTCCATGTGAATGCAAACTGCTTCTAATTCCCTTTTCAGATAGGAATAGGAAAGAATATATTTGCCAAATCAATGGCTATACTCCTACCACATATTGGAGGTCACGCTGATCTGCTCTAGCATAGACACCACACTGGCAGCGCGGGTGCGTTACTTAATCTACTACTTGCCTGCATTTGCAATAGATTACTATTATCTTCCAGGGACCATCTGGTTTCTGCAGGGTCAACTTAATGACCCAACTGGGTCATTAAATGTAGATATTATATAGCCAACCACGTCTGCATCCTTTAGATCTTTAAGGGAAGCAATAATTCCTGGAAAGGCTATCTCCATGGCCTTACCAAACAGACCAAGGAGCTAATGATGGCACTGCACAAAATACCATCATGTCAACCCCAATGATACACTCTAGGACTGAGAAGGGATTACCAAATGGACTTGTGGACCTGGTGGACCCGTTATAAACTGAAACTTGGCATGGACTCTATTTGTTCTCTGACCCCTCAAAGTCCCTGCTCTCACAGAGAGACCATGATGAAACTGGGTTTCCAGGTACACACGCCAAATCGGACCTTGTCCACCAGTTTCCAAAATGCTTGGTTATTTCCCTTTCCCCAGTGAACAAACCCCTGATTAAATGGTTGTAGGTCCCATTTGGGGGTGCACTAGGAGAACTGTTCACATGTATATTTGCCAAAGTGTTGTGTGGTTTTCCTTCCGGGCTTTTTAGTGCCCATTCAGTCAATGGTTCTGAAAACTGGCAAAGACAAATAACATTTTCAAATACAAATGAGCCTTGAAAAAGCAAAAAACAAGAAACAACCAAATAAAAAGTAACATCCTAAAAACACAGCATACAGAAAATCGCACTGACCTGTCATTTATGAGAGATCATAGCTCTGCAGCTCTGGCTAAAATTTGGTTAAGTCAACTAATCTGAAACTTGTTACTAAAGACAAGTTTCAAATAATTAGAAAGACAATACGAATCACATACCATGTATTTGGTACAGACTATAAACCTTGTATTACAGCTGGACAAATAACTGAAATTTGGTGTTATACTACCTTTACTCAATTAGCAAATGATTATATTTGAATGTCAGTAATTTTGATCTATTCAAATTTAATTTAATTCTTCTAAAAATACAAAATCATGTTGGAGTATTATGAATAATGACTGTCTAAAAAGCAAGCATATATGCATGAGTCATGCATACATGCATGAGCTTTTGAGTTAGTCTCAAAAACTGTTTAAAAAGCAAAATATAAAAATGAATTTTGATCAGTTGCCTAAGACTACTGTTATCCTAGCAGTTCTTCCGTGAGGAAATATGATTATATGTGAATGAAATTCACTCTGAACTTTTAAAGTTTCAGGCCATTAAAATTAGATTATGAATGTGTAAAATAAAAGGAAATGAAGTAAACTTTCAGAATCTACTGACTTGCCATTCCAATCTCTATATACATAAATACAGCTCCTAATTTGAGCTGTAAACATGGATTTTTGCCCAGGTAGCTAAAACCAAAAATCAAATTGTGAGGAAAGGAATGTACAATATTATCCTAGAAAATCTGAAACACTCCTACAAAAACTAACCTTCTTTCATTCCAAGTTAATCTTTATTGACCTTGTGATTCAGGTTCTTCCACTTCTAGAGTTGTGTGATATGTATTATTTCCTACAGAGGGATCCAAATTTAAGGCAAAAGAAATATGTAAGACAGGCCCCTCCAAGCCTCCGCCCAGGTGCCCTGGGACCTGGCACCTCCCATCAGTGGGCCAATGCCAGACCCAGGACCCCACAGGCCTTGCAGTCCACCCAGAGGGTACCCTTTGAGCATACAGCTCCGGAGAACAGAAGGGAGTGTGCTGCTGGGCCCCAGAGAAAGTGTGTGACAAAATGTAACCAACCCACCTAATACATAGAAATAAAAACAGAGAATCAGGCAAAATGAGGCAAAGAAGGAATATGTTCCCCCAGAAGAAGAACAAAACAAAGTGGAGATAAGCAGTCTTCTTGATAAAAGAGTTCAAGGTAATGATCATATTAATACTAATATTAATTTTAATTTTAACACTTAACTTTGTGTTGGAAAACTGTCAAGTCACAGTGGAAGATAATGTTTCTAAAACTCAAATTTTTAGTTGAAAGTCTGAGTTTTACCCTTAGCAACAAATTCTGCCAGTTGTTTTCCTTGAAGTCACAGGCTCACCTCACTCATTTTTGATAAAGTGTCTGCCAAACACTCAACTCTTATAAACATAGTTTGTCTCAATTATGATTTTAAGTAAAAATGGTGTTCCATGACACAAGTGGCTAGTTCAGCTCACAAATCAACCAACTGCACAGGTGCTTTCCCACGTCTTCCCGTATGCAACAGAAGTGCTTTTTGTATCCTTCCCACGTATCATGCAGAATATTAAGACGATAAGATGCACTCAGAACTGAGGCTTAATAAAATTACTAATTTCTACTGCTTCATCAAAGACAAGAAAAAGAGAAATATATAAGAAAGAGCGATACCTTTTCCAAGTATCTTGGCACACTGGTTATCGGTAGTTTGGCATCGTCCATTGTAACAGTACGCAGTTCCCAACCTGCACAATTGGCCATTCATTGCATACGTGTCAGGAATGCAATTACTGGAAGTCCCATTGCAATACTCGGTAAAATCACACTCTTGATCAACACTTTTTCTGCAGGGAGTGCCTGCTACTGATATCTAGGAGGAAAATGAAAATCATGTCCCGTGAATGGCTATTCTCAATTACTTACTGAAGAGAAAATGAGGTGTGTCTGATTATTGATAGCTGAGGGAATAACAGAGACCGAAGGCTGAGTAGGAAAAGGCAGGTGCAGTATTCATGATGAAGCCTGAAGAAAAGTAACTGTCTCAAAGGACAAAAGGACCCCTCCAACAGAGCTTTGTGTTCTACACTGAGAGGCCATCAGACTAACCAGCATTTGGAGGGAGACTACACAGATTAGTTTAAACATACTTGTTCCTCAAAATTGGAGAAACATTGCCTCTACCATTTTCTTCTTGGAGAGACCCAGGAGACAAACTAGCGGGTTTCATAGACACTACTATATTTAAAATAGATAACCAACAAGGACCTACTGTATAGCACAGGGAACTCTGCTCAATATTCTATACTAACCTAAATGGGAAAAGGATTTGAAAAATAAGACATATATGTATATATATAACTGAATCACTTTGCTGTACACCTGCAACTAACCCAGCATTGTAAATCAACTATAGTCCAATATAAAATAAAAATTAGAAAAAAACTACCTGGTTTCAATCTCTTGCTTGGACTTTTACTAGCTTACTTGTGTGGGCGAGACACATAATCCCTCATTTGTAAACTTAGGATGATAATCATTCCCTCATAAGGCTCTTGTTAGTATTAAACTGAATTAATGTAAAAACTGCTTAGAGCAACACGTGGTAAACAATGTATGGAATAGCTATCGTCATCAGTGTCGTTGTCACCATTGTTATATTTATTATTATCTGAGAGCCAAAAGTCCTCCTTGCATAGCTCAGATAAAGAGTACATTTACGGTCATATTTTTATGCCCTGCTGACTAAATCAGTCATCCATTGCCTTCCATAGTGAAGTTCACCACGTCCAAATGCTGACCCAATATGTATGTTGAAGTCACACACACACACACAAACACACACACACACACACACACTCACACTCTACAATCCAGTTTGATTGACTTAATACTTTACAGACTGAGACAAAGATGAGGAATAAACGAATGAAATGGCATCTTATAAAGGATGACATAAAAAAGAAACTCTTTCAACCTAGAATTCCATTTTTTTTTTTTTTTTTTTTTTTTGGTACGCGGGCCAAAAAAAATATATATATATATATATATGTTTAAAAAATGAATGTGAAATAAAGACTTTCCTAGGCAAATAATAACTGAGAGAACTGATTCAGCAGACAGAAATTACAAGGAATAGTAAAGAGAGGTCTTCAGACACAAGGAGTATGGTACTAAACAGAAATTTACAGAAGAAAATAAAGAGACCCAGAAAATGGAACAAATGATGTTAATTATAAAATTCTGTTTTCCTCATCTTACTTGCTCTAAAAAAATAAGACTATATAAAGCAAAGAGAGTAACAATGAATTTTGTGTTTATAGTATGTAGGAGTGTTCTTTTATATAAAATCCATTCTCTATACATGAGGTGGTGTATTACATGAAACCAGACTCTGATCAAAGATTTGTAAACTCTGGGACAACCAATAAAATGATTTTTAAAGTTTAAATAATAAACCAGTAGCGAAGTTTAAATAATAAAGTTTAAATAATAAACCAGTAGCAAAGATAAAATGGAATCATATGTTGTATAGTTTTAGAATTTATATTTAGTTTGCAGACCAATGGTAAGGCTCATGAATGGCTATTGGGAATTCAAAATAGTATAGCCATTTTGGAATACAGGTTTTCAGTTTCCTATAAAATTCCATAGACACTTACTATATGACCCAGCCATTTCACTTATAGGTATCTATCTAAGTGAAAAAAAAACCCCTCATATTCATACAAAATCTGCTTATAATATTTTTATAGGAGCTGTATTTTCACCACCCAAAACTAAAAACAACCCAAATGTCCCCAATTAGGGAATGTATTAACAAACTGTGGTGCTGCCTTAAAATACTTGCAATACTATTCAGCAGCAAAAAAGGAATGAATTACTGATAAATATAACATAAATGAAGCCCGAATGCACTATGCTAAGATACCTAATTACAGTGTTTACTCATATCATTCAATAAAATGTCAGTTGCTTTTGCAAAATTAGAGATGCAGAAAACAGATCTGATGTTACCAGGGTCTGTGGGTGGAGGTGTGAATTGACCAGAAAGGGGCATGGGGGGGGGGTGGTGAGATTTGGAGGCAGCGGTGATGAAATCGCCTATCCTTTGTGGTGTTAGTTACAAGACTGAATATGTTTGTCATAATACTCAGAAGTATTCACTAAAAGAATTTTACTATAATAAAATATACCCTAATTGAAAAAATGGGCAAAAATAATATATGGGATTTTTATGTATATGTAATTTACCAGAACTGGAATTAAAATATTTTGCATTATAGAACTTGCTTTCTTATCCAAACATATGTCTTGAAGATCATAGCATATTACTGCACTCAATTTAGCCTGCATTTATTAACTCTTGTACAATTTACAATAATTTATGTAATCATTCCAATACCAGTAAATATTAAGTTTGCCTTTATGGTTTGCTATTGCAAATAATCCTGAAATTAATATTTTTTTCCTGAGCTTTCCACATATGGTCATGTTTCTAGGGTATATATATAAGAGAGAAACTCATGATGATGAATTAACTTGATAATTTATACTCTATTCAAAGATATGCAAAAATTGCTCAGGAAAGGAATTATAACAATTCAAAATTCCACAAACACTATGCAGAAAAGAGCTCTATCCCCATTTCTTAGACAATATCTGGCATTGTTGTTTTTAAGATTGCCATTTGGATGATACTGTGTTATCATTTTTATTTATGTTTATCTTAATTACTGCAGATGATCCGTGAACACATGGAGCAATTCTACTTTTCATTGTTGTAAATTGCCTGGGCACTCCCTTTGCCTGTGTGTGTGTGTGTGTGTGTGTGTGGTGTGTGATTCGACTTTTACTTATTAATGTGTGATGGTTCTTTGCATATTCTCTATGCTACACATTTTGTTGGCTATGCATGTTATTTTTTTTAGTCATTTACCATTTATTTGACTTTACAATTGCATTGAGAGTTGATTTTTTTTTGTATAGCAGTGTATATGTTTATTCTACTCTTTATCTGATAAATTAGAAGATGGTAAACTGTGGTTTCAACATAATAGAATAATCAGTACTAATCTGAGATGCCTTCTCTATCTCATCGTAGGTGTCCTTATATACCTGTGGTTGTTTATGCACTCTTTACTTTGTTCCCCTGAATTATTTCTAGAGTCCTTCTATCAAGTCAATTAATATAGCCTTCTATTATCACAGTTCAATTTCCAACATAAATGTTGGAAACTTACCTCACATTTTGATGTACAGCATGATCCAGAACCACATTTTACTGAGCCTTTCAGTTTACATGTATTATAATCACAGCAGTTCTTAAACTGACATTCCTAAAATTTCATAAGAAGAAATGCTATTTTAGTTCAACCACTTAACAGTTCTTGTTTCTCAGCGTCTACTTAATACTCTCTTGTGTTCAACTTTTCAACTACACAATATACTTATATTCAGTGAAGCTTTACTATTTCTAGAATACCCAAAGGCACATACAACTATAAGAACTAAATAAATAACATCTAAAATAGTAGTTGATCATTTACATTTACTGCCGAAAATATTTGGTAATTAATTCATAAGTTGCCAACATGGAAACATATCATCTGAATTCCTAAGAGGAAACTATCCCCAATTGTCTTTTTAGTAATTTGTTTAGTAAAGTTTCTCTTTGTGAATAAATAAAGCTAAAGTAGAGTTAGGCAATATATATAATAAAAATGCATTTAATATAGTAATCATGTGCCATGTTTTACTACAATGGAAATAAAAAAGGATATGTCAACATATGTATTTTTACAAGGTAAACGGCAGTTAGCTGTTACTCAAATTAGGTGATAATTTAAATAAAGTTAACCAACCAAAAAAAAAATTTTTTTAAGATGTTGGGAGTAGGAGTTAATTAATTAATTAATTAATTTTTGCTGTGTTGGGTCTTCGTTTCTGTGCGAGGGCTTTCTCTAGCTGTGGCAAGAGGGGGCCACTCTTCATCGTGGTGCGCGGGCCTCTCACTATCGCGGCCTCTCTTGTTGCGGAGCACAGGCTCCAGACGCGCAGGCTCAGTAGTTGCGGCTCAAGGGCCTAGTTGCTCCGCGGCATGTGGGATCCTCCCAGACCAGGGCT
Organism: Neophocaena asiaeorientalis asiaeorientalis; assembly: GCF_003031525.2. Taxonomy (NCBI): domain Eukaryota; kingdom Metazoa; phylum Chordata; class Mammalia; order Artiodactyla; family Phocoenidae; genus Neophocaena; species Neophocaena asiaeorientalis. The sequence goes on from NW_020175192.1 coordinate 4,010,577, forward strand.
CGAACCCGTGTCCCCTGCATTAGCAGGCAGATTCTCAACCACTGCGCCACCAGGGAAGCCCCAAACCAAATATTTTTTCATGTAAATACATTGCATTTATACAATTCTTTAATATTTTTATATTCTTAAAAAAGTTTTAAAAATCAAATATTTTCCATTTTCCATTTTCTCAAAAATCTGTTTCAAAGATATTGTCCTTAATAGAAGGTAAGATTCTTCTTCATTTAAAATTTTCCAAATGTTTCCAATTTTTCACGTTTATGTGAATAGCTATGTATTTATAAATATTCCCATTATAGAAATAACATAGAATATATGGAGTAAAAGTTGAAGCTGTGGTTATACCCCACAGATTCTCCAGGGGTAATCACTGTGTATATTTCAGTGTTTAATGTTCCAAAGTCCAATATCACTATATGAGTGGATGTGTGTGTATATATTCTTTCATGAAAAGTAAACCAGGATGCAAGCCCAGACATGTTTATCAAGACTTATTATGAGCAATCAGTTTAATTTATAACAAGGTAACTGTGCCATTTTTTATTATTTCTCTGATTACTAGTGCGTTTGAACATGAATTTGCATTTTGTACAATTTTATTTATGAATTAAATAATCATCGCACAGTTTTCACCATTTTGCATAGGGATTTTTGTTTGTTTTCCTCTTTTCCTTTTAAATAGTAGGAGCAGCTTTTTTATAATCTCCAATTACCTTTTTTCTCTTCTATATGTTGATAACATTTCTTTGCAGTCTATTGTTGATCTTATCAGTGGTGTCTGTCATTTTCTGTAATTTGTAACATTCTTCTTCCTTTGTGACTATTGGGCTTTATGTCTCATCACCAAGACCTCCATTATGCCAAGACTATAAAATATTATCAATACTTTTATTTTATTGCTTTTTAAAACTTATAGATTTTTTTTTCTGAAATGTATTCCTCTATATTTTGTGGAGTATTTACTCCAGTATTTATTACTGGTCACCTTATTTGTGAATACAGGAACAAATAAATGTACACACCTGCATGTGTGTGGGTCGGTGCAAAAACAGAGCTTCCACTTGTGTAAAATGGGGGATATTTATGAAGATATAGGTGTGAATGCCATTCTGCCAAAAACTACCTGGAACACATCTGAGTTGCAAAAGTTGGATTTATTACTAGTTTCCGGAAAGGAAAACACACACCATGGGGAACTGTATATACCTCAGTGAAAGGATCTAATTATAGGATCTGGGCTCCTTTTAGGTGATTTGGGGAGGGTTTAAAAAAATCTAGACTTTGCTAGACTAGATACTGTCAGAAACCAGGGGTTCATCTATAGTTGGGTATTTTAATAATTCTTATCTAGACGAAGAAAGACTGTACTGATGCTAGGGTTGAAATTGGTAAAGGAATTACTCCTATTAGCCAGGAAAGGATGGTGTTTGGTCATTATTGTGACTTGGACAATTTTCAGGTTTTACCGTCCTCAGACATAAAGTGAATGCCCTTGCTTAAAGAGTGGCCTTGCATTTTTTCCTTCATCCATTATGGTTACAGATGTTGACCTTGTATACAATTGTTTATTTTCAAAAGGAGAACACTGCTGCCTGTCTGTGAATGCCAGGCCAGCTCTTAGCAACACAGAGGCCCAGCTGATAATAGGTCAGATCCTACATGTCAAGGCTTGTTTCTCCCTTACTCATACGGAATGGTTCGGATTTATAGATAAACCCTTATGACATTAACTATTTCCACCCTGGAAATAAAATGTCATATATCTATATAACTTTTTTTTTTTTTT
>NW_020175192.1:4012992-4070626 GCF_003031525.2 Neophocaena asiaeorientalis asiaeorientalis
TATATTTTTTTTTTTTTTTTTTTTTTTTTTTTGCGGTACGTGGGCCTCTCACTGTTGTGGCCTCTCCCATTGCGGAGCGCAAGCTCAGCGGCCATGGCTCACGGGCCCAGCCGCTCCGCGGCATGTGGGATCTTCCCGAACCGGGGCACGAACCCGTGTCCCCTGCATCGGCAGGCGGACTCTCAACCACTGCGCCACCAGGGAAGCCCTCTATATAACTTTTACATATTTAGAGAGTTAAATCAATTGGTAGATATAAATGCTGATATATAAATAGATAGAGATGTATAGATGGCCCAGTACCACAGTGAATGAAATTAAACAGCCTTGCAGTATGTTCTGATATTTTGTAATGCAAAATTACCCCCAAGTCAACTCTTTTTCTAAAAAGTTCCCTTGTAGTTATCTACAAGAATCTAAAAGAAAACAAACAAATGTACATAAAACAGACACATACTCACAGATACAGAGAACAAACTAGTGGTCACCAGCTGGGAAAAGGAAGGGGAGGAGGGGCAAGATAGGGGGATTAAGAGATACAAACTACTAGGTATAAAATAAATAAGCAACAAGGATATATTGCATAGCATAAAGAAATATAGCCATTATTTTTTAATAACTTTAAATGGAGTACAATTTATAAAAATACTGAAAAATCAAAAAGTCCTTTTGTATTCTTCCTTAGTGCTCGTTCAGAAAAACTTTTGAATAAACCTTCCAAGTAACTTTATTCCTAATGGGGTATTCTAAATATATACCAGAGTCAATCTTCACCCGCTCACACACATCCTATGTTATTATAAAGATAATTACATTATACATGCATTCATTCAATCAGTAAGTATTTGTTGAGTATGGAGTATACATCAGACACTCTTCTATGTGCTGGTGATGCAGCAATAATCAAGCCATGGACTATCTGTTCACTTTGTTATCTTGTTGCTGTTGTTCTTTTGCCAATACCACCTGGTGTGTGTGTGTGTGTGTGTGTGTGTGTGTGTGTGTGTGTGTGTGTGTGTGTATTTAATTTGCTATGGATGATTACTGTTCCAAATTATTAAAATATTCATGCACTTGGTTAATTTTTATTTCTAGATGAAATTTAGGATCTGCTTTTGCAGAAGAGTGGTTCAATTTGGGTTAAAAGGGGCATGTTGATGGGGATTTAATAAAGAATGAATTGGATGTAGTTTGACTTTAAAAGAAATAGCTATCTATTTATTCCAATTTCCATGTGTCTTTCAGTTTTGTTAAATCATTTATACCTTTGAAGTACTGGAAAGAACTTATTAACTTTATTCCTATTTGTTACATAGTTTTTATTTTTTTAAGAGTGTAGTAAACTTGCCTTTTTAATTTCATTCTCTATTTATTGACTTCGGATTTATAGATAAACCCTTATGACATTAACTATTTCCACCCTGGAAATAAAATGTCATATATCTATATAACTATTTTTTTTTTTTGTGGTACGTGGGCCTACTACGTGGAATACTACTGTATTCCAAGCGCAACATTTTTCTTTATTGTCAAATATAACAGATCTACTTCTAATGATTCATTATTATGTATTAAATTTCTTATAAATTACTGGTAGAAAGTTTCTTCAAATTAATGATATTAAGCTTTATTCTGAAGCACGTTTTTGAGGAAGGAGTATTTAGTGTTATAGATTCTTCCTCAATTACTTGTGATAAGGATATGTTTTTTCTTTGTTTAGTATAATAATCACATGAATACATTAATTTATTAGCATTCTTCAGAATAAACCTCGTTTGGGCATATTTTTCTTTTGATTATACTTGTGGATTTACCTGTTAATATTTATCATAGGAAACTTGCATCTATGTTTGTTACACTAGATCATAGTGTGTGTTCGTGTGTGTGACTCTGTGATGCTGAATTCTTCTTTACTACTAAAATTAGCTGAAAATTGTATGTTTATTATCTGCCAACTAGTTCAAATCAGACACTGTCCACATGTCGTTGGTAGACCTCGGGAGGTCTCTAAGATATTTTTAGTGGGTCTATAAGGTCAAAAAGTTTCTTAATAGTAATTAGACTTTATTTGCCTTTTATATTGTGCTGACATTTGCACTGATCGGGTAAAAGCAATAGTGGATAAAACTGCTGGTGCTCTAGTTTGAATCAAAGCTAGTGGTCATTATATTATTCACCGTTATGCACTCTAAAAAAAACCAGTTTCATTTAAGAATGCCTTTGGTAAAGCTGTAAAAAATTACTAATTTGCTAAATTTTTTTTTTTTTTTTTTTTTTGCGGTACGCGGGCCTCTCACTGCTGTGGCCTCTCCCGTTGCGGAGCACAGGCTCCGGACGCGCAGGCTCAGCGGCCATGGCTCACGGGCCCAGCCGCCCCGCGGCGTGTGGGATCTTCCCGGACCGGGGCACGAACCCGTGTCCCCTGCATCTGCAGGCGGACTCTCAACCACTGCGCCACCAGGGAAGCCCTAATTTGCTAAATTTTAACATTTGAATACTCCCCTAATATTGTGACAAATGGAGAGCATGCATAAGCTCTTTTCATGCATAACCACAATATCTTCTCAATTACTACAGATTCTCAAGGAAAACACTGATGTGATTGTTTGAATTACAGACTGAATAGTCACATTTACCATAGAAAACAAGTTTTTATACGAAAGAACAACTTACAGACAAACCATGGTTATTCAGGCTTGGGTATTTGGCAGACGTTTTCTTAAAAGTGAATGAGGTATGCCTGTTACTTCAAGGAAAACAACTGAATTTGAATCTTTCAAGTGAAAATTAGAATTTTGGAAAACTTTTATCCATCGACAGAGACTTTATTTTCCCATTACTTTTCTGACGATATTAGTGATGATATTAATGAATATAAGATTATGGTATTTCATAATGAAATATGTCAACATTTAGAAACTGCATAATTCAGTGAACCAAATGACCAACACATGATGTTACAAAAATATACATGTGTAAAAGGTCCACTTGAATTGTAATATAGACCAATGGGCTTTAGTGTAACGGGGTATAAATAATCCACTAATTTTGGTTTCAGATTTAACAATGCAACTAACCTTTTAGAAATTTTCACTTTTCAAGTTTGGTGTAGTAACAAAGTAGACTATGCACAGTTTTCTGAAAAGTTATTAAAATTCCCTTCCATTTTATAACTATATACTTGTTTCAGGATGGACTGGGACTGCATCTGGAGATGATGAATTTGGAGAGAAATCACAATCTCATCAATATCGATTCCTCCAATCTTAAAATATGGCATATTCTTGAATTTATTAAATACTTCCATGATTTCTCTTAGCAATACTTTGCAGTTTTCTATTTAGTGGTCTTGTACATATTTTATTAGATACATTCTTAAACATTTTCTGTTTCTTGGTGCTATTGTAAATGGTGTTATTTTAAAATTTCCTTTTCTAATTTATTGCTGATATAAAGAAGTCTTTCGACTTTTATGAATTACGTAACCAATGACCTTGGTAAATACACTTATATATGCAAATTATAATTTATTTGTAGATTATTTGGGGTTTTCATTGTACCCAATCATATTATTATTAATGATAGTTAAATTTCTTCACTTCCAATTGTTATATTTTCTTAATTAATGTTAGTCTTGATTTTTTTCTTTACTAGTGTTAGTAGAGGCTTATCCATTTTATTTATTTAATTAATTAATTAAATTTATTTATAACAAGAACTTGCATTTGGTTGTAGGACGTTTGGATACAGAATCTATACTGACCATGAAGGTGTTATGGGTATTCTGATGTCAGCAGTGTTAGCACAGCTAACCAATCATTCTCTAATGATCTTGGTTTTCATTACATTTCATTTTCATGTAGTTCAAATTACTGTCTACTTTCCCTACTGATTTCTTCATCCAGGTTATATTCTCCTTCCTGATTTCTATCCTGGTAGTTTCAGGCATTTATACTTGTCCTTTCCTATTCTTGTAGCTTATACTCCACATATTGGGGAACCAATGTGAGGATCTGTCAGCTTCTAAGTATGTCACCTCAGTGGGTCACTAAAGAACAAGCAACATGACCACAGGTTAGAATAATGAACCTATTGGATCTACTGTTAAGATGGATTTTTCAAAGATGCCAGGTATCACCTGGATTCTCTGTAGGCCTACGCTACTCATGATAGCAGTTTGGGTCCTCTTATGTGAGTCTGTTAAGTAAAGGTTCTCTATTCCCCATTCCCCAGTGAACAGCTACCCCAAATGGCTGGAGGTCACTTTGGAGGGGAATAATTGAGGAAATTGCTACTTTATATCCTTACTTGGGCATTGTAGGATCTCACCCTCAACTTGAACGATGAGCTCTGGCTCTCAGACTGGCTTGGGTCCAGAAATTTAGCAAGGGATTGTGAATTTCCTTTAGTAGTAACTGGCACCAGTCCTTTGCTCATCTCTTCTTAATTTTCAGTTACATACATCAAGGGATATCATCATTGACTACCCAGATCTCTCTCTTTTTTTAAATATAAATTTATTTTTTACTTACTTATTTTTGGCTGTGTTGGGTCTTCGCTGCTGCACGCAGGCTTTCTCTAGCTGCAGCGAGCGGGGGCTACTCTTCGTTGCAGTGTGTGGGCTTCTCGTTGTGGTGGCTTCTCTTGTTGTGGAGCACACGCTCTAAGTGCACAGGCTTCAGCAGTTGTGGCACACGGGCTTCAGCGGTTGTGGCTCGCGGGCTCTAGAGCACAGGCTCAAGAGTTGTGGCGCACAGGCTTAGTTGCTCCATGCCATGTGGGATCTTCCGGTACCAGGGATCGAACCCATGTCCCCTGCATTGGCAGGCAGATTCTTAACCACTGCGCCACCAGGGAAGTCCTTACCCAGATCTCTCTTAATCACAGCCACTTGGCCTCTGCTATTCTGGAATTCAAGCATCCCTAGTGACACTGGGTGCCCAACTCCATGATGGTACTTCCAAACATCGACCCTAGTCTATAGAAGAAAGCTACCACTGAGATCTTCAACCACATCAGGATCTCCTCAGAAGTGCATTTCCTCATTGCTTTAGTGAAAGGAGTGTACTCTGGGCCATCCGGATAATTAGGTGCTAGATTTTGTAGTATCCTTATGTTCTATTAAAATATGGCCACAACTCTGAACTTTTGGCCCCTTCTGTATTACTCCATTAAGGTTGTTCTGGCATATCAACCTCATTTATTGTAGGCCAGATTGTTTCCCATCTTCAAGGTTCCATCCAGTGGCGAATCAAGGCTGGCCCCAGGTTACCTTGCCAAGGTATTAAACCCTGATTCACTAGACAGCATCCTCCTTTTCCAGGCTTATACTTTAATATCTTGGGGTCAACATCCTTAACATCCATCCCCGGCATGTTCTCCATGTTCTTGTCCACACATACTAGCAAATTCTACGATTTAAAAAAAAATAACTTTATTCCAATAGCAGAGGGTATGTCTTCACTTGGGCTGCGTTTAGACTTGAGACTAGTTAGTGGTCTAGTACCAAAAGGGAAGGCAGGGACAGATCTTGAGAAGAACAGGCATCATCTTGTGAGACATCCGTCTCATCTAAGTCTCTCTGGTCCGCAGGCAATGTGATGCTGTTCTGCCCCACCACGGGGAGAGCAGTAACTTCACAGCCCAGGGGGTTCTGAGGGATTTGGAGGTGTTAAGTTTCTCCAGTGCATCTATTCCAACGTGCCAAGCCCAGAAATGAGTACATGAGTACATATTACTATCTGGCCAGCATGAAATCCACTTTCAGAATCCTATCTTGAGTGTCTACTTCCTGGGACAATTTCTGGTCCAGCTAATGTGGTTTGAGTTTCTCCAGAGACAGACTGTGAAACAGAGATGCATATGAGTAATTTATTTGAAAGGCGTATTAGTTCCCTACTGATGCTGTAACAAATGACCACAGAGGTAGTGACTTAGAACAACCCAAGTTAATTTTCTCATACTTTCTGTAGCTCAGAACTTCAGACAGGTAAACTAGGTCAGGTCCTCTGCTTACAGTCTCACAAGGGTAAAACCAAGATGTGGGAAAAAGCTTCCTGTTTCTTTGGTGGCTGTCAGCCAAGGGCTTGTCTTTTCTCCAAGAAACTATCAGCGTTTCTTCTTGTGCTTCCATGTGTCTTCATCCAGCAGTAGCGGCTTGAGTCCCTCTCACTTTCCAAGGCTACTTGAGCCCCCTTCTGCCACACCTCTCTGACTTCACCTGGAGAACATTCTCTGTTTCTAAGGGCTCATGTGATTAGCCAGGACCCACCCAGATAATCCAGGATAATGTCCCCTCTTTAATGTCCACACCCTTAATTAGTTCTGCATATTACCTCCTGCCATGTAATATGCATATCCACAAATTCCAGGGCTTCGAGTGAGGACGTATTTGAAGGTCCATTCTGCCAACCACCAAAGCGCTGGTATAGGATGTTAGGGAAGGGAAGCAAGCCAGTACGAGTGGGTTTGTGAACTGTTTGCTGCTCCTGTAAGATAAAGCTAAATCCCACAAGTACCTCTGGGAAATGACACAGAATAGGGGACAGCAAACATTTTCTGTAAAGGATGAAATGGCAAATAGTTTCAGTTTTGCTGAAATGCTGTGCCGTATGGTCTCTGTTGCAACTATTCAACTCTGCTGTTGTAGCACAAAAACAGTCATAAGCAATATGCAAACATATGGGTGTGGCTGCGTTCCAATTAAGTAACATTTACAAAAATAAGTGGCAGCTGAATTTGGCCCACTGGCTATGGTTTGTAGAACTTTGATGTAAAGCATGCCTCAGAAAATTTCCTCCTAAGGGGCAAGGAATCTGGGACATTTATTTACCATCATAATTATCTGAGGGCCGATCGATAGTCCTGAGTACGTTAAGTCCTCCCTGATAACTGGCTGAGTATTCTACTCTACTGAGGCCAGAGGAAGCACTGCAACAGAAAGTATCAGATACTTGAAGCAAAAACACTCTACAGGAACAGTCAATGCCAAGGAAATACTGGTAGAGCATTGACAGCATCTGCTGTAAGTGTTAATCTGTCTACAGCCTGCAGTTGTGGAAATTCACAATGTGTAGATTTAGCCCTAGATTATGTTGCTTCATTTTATCCTTCATTAAATATAACTAGAGTATTTGGCAAGTAACTGGCACATATTTAGGGGTAGGTGAATGCAAGATGAGCACAGTACTATGTATTTATCAAAAAAACTAAGATGACATTGGAAAATCTGAGATAGTTAGAAAACATGTATACATATATAGAGAGACACACACACACATACATGTATGTATAAACTTTAGGAAATGGTACATGATTAAGAGAATGTGTAGGGATTTAAAGCTATGTAAACAGGTAGTGGTTAGCTATTTTTGTAGGTGGATAAAAAATTCATATAACTGCTGGGGGAGTAATCATGAAGAATTTTTTTTTATTTAAATAGGGGGAATTATTAAATATTACAAAATAATGATATAACATACTAAATATCTGGTCCTATCACTTGAAAATAGTGTGCATTGAACATTCGGTTGATGGAACTATAGTAGATTACACGTTTATATTTAGAATGAGTAAACAGAACAAATTTTGATCATCCTGAAACTGGGAAATGCAGGAATGTTTGAGGAAAATGAAGAAACATCCATTATAATGATTAGACATCCTTTCAACCATAAGAGACAGAAAAAAGTTGGACCAAATTCAGAAGTTTGTAGAGAAAACAGAGACTGAGGTCATGATTTGGCTAAAAGGGAATTCATTTAGTCCATATATTCAAAATCTCTCTGCTGGTATAATTGTGAACGGTGTCTTCAAACCAAGGTTTCATGACTCATCTGTCTTCTCAGCTGACGAGGTGTGGGGAAATGATTCATACATCTTAATTTATCCTCATTTTCACATCTTAATTCTACTGAAGACTTAGTTGCATATATCATTCCATATATGCCATGACCACTTACTGGAAACGTAAGAAATTGTGTTCAGATTTCAGTCTTAATTACTCACCTGTTCACGGTCACAGTCACATTCTTCCTGAGGTTCCAAAATCCCATTACCACACACCGACTGATTTTGATATAATGGTTTCAGTTTTGAAAAGTTCTGAAGACACTGACCCTCAAATGTTGAAACAAAATATCTATAGTCACGCATGCTGCAGTTGCTAAACATCTTTATACCACTGGAAACCCTAAAAGGAAATAACAGTCCTCAGGTTAAGTAAACCTAGCTAATAAAACCACATCTAAACAATGCTCCATGTATAATGATACGAATTGCAAGATGGCTCAAACGAAAAACTTGTACCTTGGTGGAGACAAAGTCAAACATGATTAATTTTTAATTTATCATTGCTTATCTTTAACATTAAAAAAATAAGCATTGAAAATGTATCTTTACAGGAAAGCAATAAGGTATAATGGTTAAATCTATCTATCACCCATCTATCTACCTACCTATCATCACCTATCTTTCTCCTTACCTAATATGCTCTTCTCTTACATATTGAAAGCTTCCTTCCCTTATTTCCATTAAATATTTGCTCAAATGTCACCTTCTAGAGAGGTCTACCTTGACATTATCTGAAATTGTGTTCCCTCCCATATTCTCCTTCCAATTTCAATATTTATTATTCTACGTAGTAGTTTCACATCATGTAAAAATAAGATTTTTTGTTTGTATCTTTTAATATATTTTCACATGACCTAAATTTTACACTAAAATATAAGTCCCTTGAAGTTTTATATGTTCATTTCCAGTGGGCTGTCTAGTAGCTATGTCTAACAGATGTCCAAAAAACATTTAAAATACGCGAGGTACAGTATTGAACTACTGTTCTTCCCCACCAAGTCTGCTCCATCCACTGTTCTCAGTTGCTAGCAACTCCATTCTTCTGGTAGCTCAGGTTGATAACATGGGTGTGACCCTGGACTTTCTGCACTAATACACACACACACACACACACACACACGAATATAACACATCCAATTAACAATTTTTATATGGATTACATGTTGAAATGATAATATTTCAGATAGACTGGGTTAAATAAAATAATTTATTAAGATACATCACTAATTAATTTTATCTGCTTAAAACAATTTTTTTTTTTTTTTTTTTTTTTTTTTTTGCGGTACGCGGGCCTCTCACTGCTGTGGCCTCTCCCGCTGCGGAGCACAGGCTCCGGACGCGCAGGCTCAGCGGCCATGGATCACGGGCCCAGCCGCTCCGCGGCATGTGGGATCCTCCCGGACCGGGGCACGAACCCGTGTCCCCTGCATCGGCAGGCGGACTCCCAACCACTGCGCCACCAGGGAAGCCCTAAGACAATTTTTAATGTAGCTACTCTAAACTTTACAGCTCTCCATGTGGCTCACATTTCATTTCTGTTGCACAGTGCCACTCTACGCAATCATGTCTGAAATAATCATGCCTGAACAGCTGTATCTGAGATGACAGAAGTCCTGGGTTGTCTCCTGAGCCTTCGAGGAAGGAAATATATAATTGCCAAGGTTTCAGAGTTGGTAGTGTCTGAGAAAAAAAGTGAAATGCTTTAGCCTTTACTGGCACAGCCATTTGTAATGGGATAAATAAGGGAAACTGGGAGGAATATCACAAGCAATAATAGTATTTAAGCAAACTTCTCTATTAGTTTTAACTACATTGTTTGTTTTTTTAAAAGGAACATTTATTTATTTTTGGCTGCATCGGGTCTTTGTTGCTGTGCGCGGGCATTCTCTAGTTGCAGCGAGTGGGGGGCTAATCTTCGTGGCGGTGTGTGGGCGTCTCATTGCGGTGGCTTCTCTTGTTGCGGAGCACGGGCTCTAGGCAGGCATGCGGGCTTCAGCAGCTGTGGCTCGCAGGCTCAGTAGTTGTGGCTCGCGGGCTCTAGAGCACAGGCTCAGTAGTTGTGGCGCATGAGCTTAGCTGCTCTGTGGCATGTGGCATCTTCCCAGACCGGGGATCAAACCCGTGTACCCTGTGTTGGCAGGCGGATTCTTAATCACTGCGCCACCAGGGAAGTCCCAACTACATTGTTTTAATCGGCATCTGTGCCATTCTGCTTCTGTAGGCCACTCTCATGCAAAAAGCTACAAACTCTGAGCACTGACATCCTTTTACACAAAATTAGTTTAAAAATACACAGGGACTCAGAGGTTATTTTCTACTTGGACCACATGTTTTCTGAGTGACAATTAAAAGTATTAGTTAGAACTTGGAACTTTTATTTAAGGTGGGTACAAAACAATTTAATTTTTTAAATCTTTGATTAAAAGATGACCATGGGGGGCTTCCCTGGTAGCGCAGTGGTTGGGAGTCCGCCTGCCGATGCAGGGGACGCGGGTTCGTGCCCCGGTCCGGGAGGATCCCATGTACCGCGGAGCAGCTTGGCCCGTGAGCCATGGCCGCTGAGCCTGCACATCCGGAGCCTGTGCTCCGCAACGGGAGAGGCCGCAACAGTGAGAGTCCCGCGTACCACAAAAAAAAAAAGATGGCCATGGGAAGGAAGGAATGCAAGTGATATATATATATATATATATACACACACACACACACAGACACACATACATACATATATAATAGACACAAGGCATTTGAAACAAATATTAAATAATTGGCTTTTTGGGGGGAAGACTACCTCTGGGTCTAAAGACAGCTATAAAATAAGTTGGGCTAAGGCAGCTGCCTTGAAATACTTTGATTTCTTATCCAAAGTTCCAGTTGTGGGGTAGGAAGAAAATTGAAATAATTATTTCAGGAGAGCGCAGCACCCTCTGCAGGCCTGACTGTCTCTGACCCCATGGGCATTAACTTGGCAAAGTATCAACTATCCGCTTTCCTTTACATAGGCGCTTCGGTAGCTGTTGGAATGAATCTTAAATTTGTAATTACAAAATATGTCTTCAACAAGTCCAACAATCCTATCACTTTCCTAAGTCATTTCTAAGTTCCAGTCTCCAAGATAAGTGTTTCACATCTTCTATCAAAGCTTCCTATCAGAATAAACCAGATTCCCTACATCTTTACACCTCCATTAACCAGATTCCCTACGTCTCTATCTGTTTACTCTCTTAATGTTCTATCACAGTAACTGAATTTATCCTCTCCTCTCTAATTTCCTCCATGATTTTGCTCTTAACTCTTCATATGTCCAAAATCATCATCTTTTCTTTCTCTTCTCTTCATTTTGATCAATCTATAGATAATATGTCGTGTCTCTCATCAATAAAATCCCTCCTTTGATTATAAATCCCACCTCATAACCCCCAAAAGGTTGCCTGTATCCTTCATCTCCATCCTATTGCCCCCCACAGAGTTTATCAGGTTCCTTAAAAAGAATCTAAAATATTGATTGGGATTGCACTGAATTTATAAACCTCTTCTGAAAAAATTTTATAATAGGTCATCTATTTTCTTAGTGCTGGTATACACATACTTGTACACATAGTAATGGTTTTCAAGATTGACCACCCTGATGAATTTTTTGATGTTGTTCTGACTGTGTACTGGTTCTGTGGCCTCTATGTAGGTAGTCAAGCATAATAACTGCAAAGAAGGACAATTATTTTCCTCTTCAAATCTTTTCTTCCTTTTTTTCTCCCTCAAAATAATAGCCAAAGCTACTAGTACTACGTTATATTGTTAAGGGTGATTTTGCCTTGAGCAACAGATACAACAGGAACAAAAACAACAACAGTATCTATGTGAATTCTACATTTCATAGTCTTCATAAATCTTTAAAGTTTCCCTCTAATTCCCTTGAGTGAATATTTCATTATCATGGGGTTTACCGCTTTCTGGAGTCTTATATCATGTGAACAAATTCATTAGTGTGATATCTCTTCAAGCACAACATTCCTTCCTAATTTTTGTTTTTTTGTTTTTTGTTTTTTCCGTTACGCGGGCCTCTCACCGTTGTGGCCTCCCCCGTCGCGGGGCACAGGCTCCGGATGCGCAGGCTCAGCGGCCATGGCTCACGGGCCCAGCCGCTCCGCGGCACGTGGGATCCTCCCGGACCGGGGCACGAACCCGCGTCCCCTGCATCGGCAGGCGGACTCCCAACCACTGCGCCACCAGGGAAGCCCCCCTTCCTAATTTTTGACGTGGGATTGAGTATAAAAAATAAATTCATCATGTCTTGTAAACCTCACAAATATATGTGTGAAATAAATTCAAAAGAAAAAACAAGGCTTACACTGCTTCATGATTCATTATGCACATAGCGCTTGGACAGGAACATTTATGGATGTCATCATATGTTAATCCTATTTTAAGGCCAAGCAGTTGAGCTATAATAACGGAAAATCCCTCCAATGTTATTGCACCTGGATACTAAGATAAAGAAGGTTGAAGAGAAAACCATCACACAAGAAGAAAACAAAAGCAAGTAATACATCAAAACAGTTTTGTTCCTATAAAATTTTATATTTTAATACCTTTTCATGTTGACCATATTTTATTTTGATAAAATAGTTAATTTATTAAGAAGCATGATATAAAGTAAAATGTAATTCAACTACCAATATCCTCTGGCGTAAAATTAGGCATGCCCAGATTCTATAGCCTTAAGCACACTTAGTGTTTCTGATGTAACCAATATAAAACACATTTATTTAACTTTCTTATTAAATCAATTCATTCAATTAACAATTATTAATTCAGTATACACGTGTCAGGCACTATGATAAAAGATAAGAATATAGTGGCATGCATGAAAGAAAGGACTTTGTCCACACTTGCAGTTATATTACAAAAGTGGAGAAAGAAAATTAGTAGGAAATTAATAACAAACTCCCCAAATATAGAGAGATCATGAAAAGTGCTCTGAAGAAATGGAGTGCTCTAATAGAGAATTCTGAGGAGGGGTATAAGATACAGATAAGATACTTAGGAAAATCTGTTTGTGGAATTGATGTTTAGGCCAAGATAGAAAGTTTGGAAAATGACCCAGCCTCATTAATAGCGTTAGGGAGCTTGTATGGGAACCTGTTCAAAGGCTGTAGTATAATGAGTGAAGTGAAGGAATGACAGAACGGAAGTTCGAGATATAGGCAAGGCCATGGTAAAGAAATTTGAAGTGAGATGTTACCAAAAAAAAGATTGGTGGTAGTGCAGAGTGGCATTTCATATGATTTAACCTGGATAAATAAACTGTGATACTTTTCTCATATTTTTAATCATTACAAGAAAAATTCTTAGAACTTCTCCAATTTTTCTACATCAATAAAAATACATAGTGAGTAAAACTGAATTAATACCTAAAAGAAAAAATATTGTGTGTATGTATGTGCACGTGTGTGAATGAAAACATAGAATATTATCTAGCAACATGGAAAAATGACTTAGTAGGTACCCTCTCTTGAAAAAAAGGGAAAATCCCAGTGTCAGAATTTGAAAGGAGGCTAAAGACAAATCAGAACATGAGAGATGATATCTGGCTGACCACCAGGTTTTAGGGCAAGATGTAGGAACCAGAAGCTGGACTTTTAATGCCAACACAGAGAAAGGAGAAACAGTCTTATACTTTCATATTTATAGAGTTGAAAACAAATCTCCCGTATAAAGCCATGCTACAGAATAAAATAAGCCCTTAATTATACTGTGCAGGAAGAGAAGGTAGATTACACACAAAAATTAATAACAGGAATAAAAAAGATGACATCAGTAAAGATCCTCAGATTCAAAAGAGCTATGAGGTGCAAAAGAATGAAATTGGAAACTTGTCGTATACCACTTACAAAAATTTACTTGAAATGGATTAAAGACTTAAACATAAGACCTGAAACTGTAAAAGTTTTAGAAGAAAACATATGGCAAAAGCTGTTTGATATTGGTCCTGGAAATGATTTTATTGGATTTCACATCAAAAGCATAGGCAACAAAAGCAGAAATAAACAAGTGGGACAACATCAAACGAAAATATGTCTACACAGCAAAGGAAACAATCAACAAAATGAAAAAGCAACCTATGGAAATGGAGAAAATACTTGCAAACCGTATACCTGATGAGGTGATTTAAAAAATATATAAGGAGCTCATAGAACTCAACAGCCAAAAAGCCCCAAATAACTCAATTAAGACATGGACAAAGGGCCTGAACAGACACTTTTTTCCCCCAAATAATACATATGAATGGCCATCAAGTATATGAAAAATGCTCAACATCACTATTCGTCAGAGAGATACAAATCAAAACCGCAGTGAGATATCACCTTCTATGGGATAGGATAGGTAATATCAAAAAGAGATAATGAATGAGGACATGGAGAAAAGGCAGCCCTGGTGCACTGTTGGTGGAAATGTAAGCTGATAGAGTCATTGTGGAGAATAGTATGCAGTCGTCAAAAAATTGAAAACATATCATATCATATGAGCCAGCAGTGCCACTTCTGGGCATATACGCAAAGAAAACGAGACCCCTTTCTGAACTCCCATGTTCACGGCAGCATTATTCTCAATAGCCCAGGCTTGGAAAGAACCTGCATGTTCACCAGTGAATGAATGGGTAACGAAAACGTGGTAGGTATACAGTGGAATGTTAGTCAGTTATAGAAAAGAAGGAAGTCCTGACATTTGTGACAACATAGATGACCTTGAGGGCATTATGCGGAGTGAACTAAGTCAGACAGAGAATGACAAACACCCCATGATTTCATATGTGGGATCTAAAACAAACGAACAGAAAACGAAACGGAAACAGACTCACAGATACAGAGAACAAACTGGTTAGCAGAGGTGGGGACTGCTGGTGAGATGGATGAAATTCATGAAGGCGATTAAAAGGTGCTGACGGAGAAAGACAAATACTGTATGGGATCACTTACATGTGGAATCTAAAACAAAAAAAAAAGATGAAAACCACTGACCTCACAAAAACAGAGAGAATGGTGGTCCCTAGGAGCTGGGGAATTAGGGAAATGGGAAGAAGTTGGCAAAAGGTTACAAACTGTCAGTTATAAGATGGATGAATGAGTCCTGAGGATCTAATGTACAGCATGGCGACTATAGTTACTAATACTGTATTATATACTTGAAATTTGTGAAGAGAGTGGATCAAAAGTACTCTCATAAATAAAAAAGGTAAACTATGTGAGGTGATGGATATATTAATTAATTTTGAGAATCACAAATAACTTACATCAAATTATCACACTGTACACTTTAATTATATTAGTATTTTATTTGTCAATTATACCTCAGTAAAGCTGGGGGAGGGGGGCAGGAAGAGCTGTGGTGTGTTGTACACGTGTGTGCACACAAATACAGGAAAAACATAGAGAAGAAAAATGAATATTGGACAGTTTCAGTAGAGACTTGGAATCTATAGTATAGAATCTAATAGATACTTCAGGTCATGAAGAAATTGGAGCCTGCCGGGCATTAACAGAAGCTTGCAGCATTGGTCAGGAGTCCATGCTCAAAGGAAACTAACTCTAGAAAGAGACAGTTTTTGTGACGTTTAGACTCAGGCCAGGTGTAATAGACATGGCATATGGGTTCACAGGGAACTCATGGAAAAAATGTTTACTATTTCTGGCCTGGAAAATATAAATTGTGAATACGAGCAGGATGATGACTGTGAAATACACAAGCAGAAAGCTTCAGAAAGAAGACCCTCCAAATTCTGACCGCCACATTTCTGGCTGATTTTTGAGACACTCGTCCATGGAACAGCCTCAACACAACTGAAGATCTCAGCTGAGGCTAGAGCTGTTGTTCATGATGAAGAGCTGCTGTTCTAAATTTAACCAAGAGCACTGTGTGACAAAACAAGCAAACACAAAATCAACCCTCATCAGAGAAAAGCAGCAGAATCCAGACTCCCTATGAACGTTACAATGTTCAAGGTAACAAAGAATATCATTGAAAAGGCCATGAAAACTGAATTGGGGTGTGAACAATGGCCCATAAAACTGATCCAGGATGTGTATTTTAGAAAATAAACTGTCTTCTGAAATGGAAGATTTAAAGAGAAATCAGTGTCTCCTGACATAATTCTCAGAAATATCCTGAATACAGTCCAAAATTACTCATCATACCAAGAACCAGGAATATCTCCACTGTAATCAGAAAAGACCATCAACAGAGAGCAAAACCAAGATGGTTCATACAATGCATTCTGCAACAAGGATTTTAAAGTAACTACCATAAAAATGCTCCAACAAGCTATTACAAAAACTGTTAAAAGAAATTAAAAAACAGAAAATCTCATCAAAGAAATAGATAATATAAAAAGAACCAAATGAAAGTTTCAGAACAGAAAAATACAATAATAAAAAAATAAATAAAACCTCAATAAATGAACTTAGTAACAAAATGGAGGTGTCAAAAGGGAGAATCAGTAAATTTAAAGATTGATTAGGGGCTTCCCTGGTGGTGCAGTGGTTGAGAATCCGCCTCCCAGTGCAGGGGACACAGGTTTGAGCCCTGGTCCAGGAAGATCCCACATGCCGCGGAGCAACTAAGCCCGTGCACCACCACTACTGAGCCTGTACTCTAGAGCCCACGAGCCACAACTAGTGAAGCCTGTGTGACACAACTACTGAAGCCCACACGTCTAGAGCCCGTGGTCTGCAACAAGAGAAGCCACTGCAATGAGAAGTCCGTGCACCACAACAAAGAGTAGCCCCCGCTCGCCGCAACTAGAGAAAGCCCGCGTGCAACAGCGAAGAGCCAACGCAGGCAAAAATAAATAAATAAATTTATATATAAAAAAACATTGATTAGTATAAATTATCCAATCTGAAAACGGAGAGAAAATAGTTTTTTTAAAAAATTAACAGAAATACAGGAGCAGTGGGACAATAACAAAAAAATCTAACATTAACATCGTTAGCGGCCCAGAAGAGGAGAAAAAGTGCATAGCTGAAAAATACTTGAAGGAAAAAAGGCTGAAAATCTCCCAAATTTGGCAAAAGACACAAATCTACATATTTAATAGATTCACAAAACTTCTGACAATAAACTCAAAGTAGTCCATGGCCAGACAGATCATAATTACATGGCTAGAGAAAAATTTTAAATGCCTTGAAATCAACCGAAGGAAAACAACATATTGCTTATTCAGGAACAATGATTACTATGACAGAGGATTTCTCATCAGGAATAATGTGGGACAGAGGATGTAGGACAATATTTTCAAAGTGCTGAAAATGATTTTTATCCTGCAAAAATATCCTTGAAGAATAAAGAAGAAGTGAACACATTCTAAAATGAAGGGAAATTCAGAGACTATGTTCCAAAAGCCCTGCATCCCACATGCCGCGGAGCAACTAAGCCCGTGCACCACCACTACTGAGCCTGTACTCTAGAGCCCACGAGCCACAACTAGTGAAGCCTGTGTGACACAACTACTGAAGCCCACACGTCTAGAGCCCGTGGTCTGCAACAAGAGAAGCCACTGCAATGAGAAGTCCGTGCACCACAACAAAGAGTAGCCCCCGCTCGCCGCAACTAGAGAAAGCCCGCGTGCAACAGCGAAGAGCCAACGCAGGCAAAAATAAATAAATAAATTTATATATAAAAAAACATTGATTAGTATAAATTATCCAATCTGAAAACGGAGAGAAAATAGTTTTTTTAAAAAATTAACAGAAATACAGGAGCAGTGGGACAATAACAAAAAAATCTAACATTAACATCGTTAGCGGCCCAGAAGAGGAGAAAAAGTGCATAGCTGAAAAATACTTGAAGGAAAAAAGGCTGAAAATCTCCCAAATTTGGCAAAAGACACAAATCTACATATTTAATAGATTCACAAAACTTCTGACAATAAACTCAAAGTAGTCCATGGCCAGACAGATCATAATTACATGGCTAGAGAAAAATTTTAAATGCCTTGAAATCAACCGAAGGAAAACAACATATTGCTTATTCAGGAACAATGATTACTATGACAGAGGATTTCTCATCAGGAATAATGTGGGACAGAGGATGTAGGACAATATTTTCAAAGTGCTGAAAATGATTTTTATCCTGCAAAAATATCCTTGAAGAATAAAGAAGAAGTGAACACATTCTAAAATGAAGGGAAATTCAGAGACTATGTTCCAAAAGCCCTGCTTCAGAGCTGTAACATCTGTAGTGAAGAAAGAGGGACAGAAGGGATATTTATATGCGAAGATATAATAGACTATTCTTCTTCATTTGACTTTTTAAAAAAAATTATGTTTCAGGGTTAAAAACAAAAATTATAATTTAGTGTGATATACTTCTCAATGTACTGAAAAGTAACATTTCAGCAAGTTATATCATAAAATTCCCTGTTTTATGATTATATACATGATTTGGGACCTAAAATATGGTGTTAACATTTCTATATTCTACTTGAAATGGTAAAATGCTGGTACACAAACTTGTGTGTATGTGATCGTGTGTGTGTAATCATACTACAGAAAACATGAAAAATGCTTTACAAAGAGAAATATTGAAAAACACTAAAAATCAGAGATTGATCGTTTCTGTAAAGAGACAGGACATATTTGTGTACTATATAGTGCCTGTCACAACTATAATTCTGATGTTTTATCAGGAAAGTAGTCATAGGCATTAGGTAAATGAATGGATATAGCTGTGTTCCTATAGAACTTTATTTACAATATATGTGGTAGGCCAGATTTGGCTGATGGGTCACATTTGCTTATGTCTATGATGAATAAATCAAAATAGAATACTAAAAATTGTTCTAGTATCCCAAATAAAAACTGGAAATGCCAACGGAGGACCACAAAAAACAAAAAGATAAAACAGAAAACATATACTAAGTTGACAGACTGAAATACAAACATATCAACAGTTAGATTCAATGCAAACTGTCTAAACATACTGATTAAAAGCCACAGATTTGCAAAATGTAGGAAAAACCACGTTCCAGCTATATGCCGTTTACAAGAAACTCACATAAGATATAAAGATGAAAGTAGTTAAGAAAAAAGATTTAGTATGTGAACATTTATCACAAGAAAGTTGGAAAGGCTACATTAATAACAGGTGAAGTTAACTTCAGAGCAAAAATTATCATGGACAAAGGATATTATATAATAAAAGGTTTGATTTGCCAATAAAATATAATAATCTTAAATGTTTGGGTACCAAACATAAGAGCTGCAAAATATATGGAGCTAAAATGAATACAACTGAGAGAATAAATACACACATACATAATTTAGTTGGAGACTTCAACAACTCTCACAACTGAGAGAAGCACTAGACAACTGGATATTGTTTAGAAGACATGAAAAATACTATCATACTACAATACCTATAAACTACTCAACTGCAGCATGATATACATCTTGTGAGTTTTGTAACATATGTAGCTTAAAGCAAGGTGTTTATGGACTTCAGTGATTGCAAGGTTTGTACCCATGACATGAAGTAGCACAATTTAACACTCTGGGAAAAGTTAAGTCAATCACTCAAGGCTGGGAAAAAGAGAACCCAAAGAGAGCAGATGAAATAATTCCTGGAAATCACACAGAACTGGGAATAATTGCTGGGCACACCAGCCAGAATAGAAACATTCATAATTCATGGGGCTTTGGATAGAGGGACTTAGAAGTCTACTGTCTCCTGATTAGTCTGGAACAAATTCACTCTGTATGAAATGCCTCCTGCTGCCACCTGAGAATATTTGAAAGAATGTTTGGACAGGACCAAACTCTTTCTAAGTAACTTGACTGTGTCCTAGGATAGGAAAAATAACACACACACACGCACACACATGCACATAAATATGCAGCAATCAGCAAGGTATAATTCAAAGTAGGAAACCAAATAAAATGTATAAAGCAGTATATATCAGTGAAAAGGGCCAAGTAGGTAGCTCCAAGGACCTACCTGCTGCTCCACAAAAATACTGAAAATTTGAGGAAAAAATCGTCAGCATCGAATTTGTCAGAACTCTAGAAAATAGTAAAAGATTTACAGCAATCAAGTGAATGCTGAAACTAGAAAAAGGCAACTTGAGAATTTATAACTTGTATTTTAAAACACTACTGGAATATTAGGTTAAAATATTTATTAAGATTTTTTTTTATAGACAACTTAAAAATAGTAGGAAAGCTCTGTGGCATTTTCACTTCCTCTAATCCTGCCCCAATCTCCAGCATGAATTTATTTCTGAGCCCTTCATTCTGTCCCATTTGTCTATACAGCTGTTTTTATACCAGTACTATACTGCTTGGATTACTTAAGCTTTGTAACATATTTTGAAATCAGAAAATGTGATGCCTCCAGCTTTGTTCTTCTTGCTCAAGATTTCTTTGGCTGTCCCGAGTCTTTTGTGATTACACATGAATTTTAGGACTGTTGTTTTCTATTTCTGTAGATAATGCCATTGAGGTTTTGATAAGGATTCACTGAATTTGCAGCTCACTTGGGATAATATGGACATTTTAACAGTATCAATTCTTCCAATCAGTGGATATGGATGTCTTTTCATTTATCTGTGTCTTCTTTAATTTCTTTCATTTGTGTTTTAGAACTTTTCACCTCTCTGGTTAAAGTTATTCCTAAGTATTTGATTGCTCTTGATGCTATTGTGAATGAGATTGGTTTATTAATTTCCTTTTTCAGATAGTTCATTGCGTATAAAAACATGACTCTTTTTTTTTTTTTATGGTACGTGGGCCTCTCACCGCTGTGGCCTCTCCCATTGCAGAGCACAGGCTCCGGACGCGCAGGCTCAGCAGCCATGGCTCACGGGCCCAGCCGCCCCGCGGCATGTGGGATCTTCCCGGACCGGGGCACGAACCCGTGTCCCCTGCATCGGCAGGTGGACTCTCAACCACTGCGCCACCAGGGAAGCCCAACATGCCTCATTTTTGTATATTGATTTGTTTCTGCAAGTTTACTGAATTTGTTTATTAGTTTTAAGAGTTTTGTTATTGTTGTTTAATATTTAGGACTTTCACACATATGAGCATGTCATTTACAAACATAGATAATTTTACTTCTTTTCCAATTTGGATGTCTTTTCTTTCTTTTTTTTTCTTTCTTTCTTTCTCTCTCTCTGTTTTGTTTGTTTGTTGGGGGTTTTTTTGTCTAATTGCTCTGGCTAGGACCTCCAGTACCATGTTGAATAGAAGTGGTGAGAGCTGGTATCCCTGCCTTGTACCAGATCTTAGATGGAAAGCCTTCAGTTTTTCCCCATTAATTATGATGTTCCCTGTGGGCTCTTCATACATGTCCTTCATTGGATTGAAGTAATTTTCTTCTACTTTTGGAAATTTGTTGAGAGGTTTCATCATGAATGGATGTTAAAATCTGTCAAATGCTTTTTCTGATTCTATCGAGATGATCATGTGAATTTTCTCTATAATTTTGTTGTCATGGTGTATCACATTGAATGCTTTGCATATGTTGAACCTATGTTAAACATATGTTGCATCCCAGGAATAAATCCCTCTTGGTCATAGTGTATAATACTTTTAATATGCTAACTTTGGTTTGCTACTATTTTGTGGAGGATTTTTGCAGTTATGTTTACCAGGGATATTGGTCGTAGTTTTTTTTTTCCTGTGGCATCTTTGGCTTTGGTGTCACGGTGATGCTGGTCCCATAAAATGGGTTTGGAAGTGTTCCTTCATTTATTTTTGCAAGATTTTCAGAAGGAATGGTATAAATTCTTCCTTGAATTCTTGATAGAAATATCCAATGAAGCTTGTCCTGGACTTTTCTTTATTAGGAGGTTTTGGATTACTATACTAATTCAACCCCTTATTTGTTATTGGACCGTTCAGTCTTTCTGTTTCTTCTTGATTCAGTATTGTTAGGTTGTATGTCTCCAGGAATTTATCCATTTCTTCCAGGTCATCTGATTTGTAGGCATAAAATCATTCCTAATACTCCTTTATTATCCTTTTTATTTATCAGACATCCATTGTAATGCCTCCTCTTTCATTTCTGATTTCATCCATTTGAGCATTTGAGTCTTTTTTTTTTTGCTTAGTTTAGATAAGGGTTTGTCAATTGTGTTTGTCTTTTAAAAAAATCAACTAGATTTGTCAAAATTTTCTATTGTTTTTCTACCCTCTATTTAATTTATTTCTGCTCTAAGCAAAGTCTTCAGAAAAACAGAAATGGAGAAAATATAACTCATTTTATGTAGTCATTATTACCCTGATATCAAATCCAGAAATAGTCAATATCAGAAAAGATAACTAAATTTCAATGTAACTCATCAACTTAAAGGCAAATTTTCTTAAAATGTTACCAACTCAAAAGGCAACAATAAATTAAAAAAAGACAATGCAGGAATGCAAAGCAGGTTCAACAACTGAAAATCGGTCAATAATATACTCACCATATTAACAGACTAAAGAATAAAAATCATATGTGACTCAATAAATGTAGAAAAAGGCATTTGACAAAATTTAACATCAATTTCTGGAAGAACAAACAAATAAAAAACACTAAGCACGTGGGAATCAAAAGGAGCTTCCATAACCTGATAAAGGACATCTACCAAAAAACCTATGACTAACATTGTACAAAATGGTGAAAGACAATGCACTTCCTCAAAGATTGGGAAGAAAGCAAGGATTAGGACTCTTACCATTTCTACTCAACAACATAATGGGGATTCTACCTGGTGGAATAAGTCAAGAAAAAGAAAAAGCATGCATGTTGAAATGAAATAAATAAAATTATCTCTATTCTCAGATGAACTAATTATCTACACAGAGAATTCCAGTCTATCAAACAGCTCATATAACTAACTGTCTTTCCCAGCCTACAGAGGGTAGTCACCACAGGAAGCATAGATAAAAGTTGGGTGAGTTTGATGGACATCATAAATATATTCCAATAGCTCCATGTTTATAAGACAATGAATTCCTTTCTCTTCATTACACCAAGTTCACAGCAAATAGATGACCACTGATCACACATGTCAGTCAATCAATAAAATGATTAAAACCAATCCCAAATGTTTGAGCTGGTACCTCAAATCCAAAATCTCAAGTACTTTCACCTATATTAATAAATTTAGTATGAATCAAATATAATTCTGTTCTTCTTTGTTTAGAACCATTAATATCTATTCCTTCGATTGTTCCCCATTTCTTTGGTTTATAAACTGTTGCCTTCCAGGGAAGCCCTCCCAACTTTTATTTTTAATCAGTGAACATAAGGGCTGACGGGAATAGAGCAGGGGTCAGTAAACTATGGTCCAGAGACCAGGTCTGACTTGTGACCTGTTTTGGTAAAGTCTGCAAGTAGGAATGTTTTTTAAGTCTTTTAAATAGTTGAAAAAAATCAAAAGAAGAACACTATTTGGTGGCAAATGAAAATTATATGAGACTCAAGTTTTAGTAGTGATACATTAAGCTTTAATGAAACATGGTCTTGCTCATTAATCTGTACCTGTCTACACTGACTCTTGCACGGATCACATGGCCTGCAAAGCTGAAAACATTTACTATCTGGCCCTTTACTTACAGTTTGCTAATCCTTAAGATAGAACTTGAAGTGACTGTATCATTATAAGGCATCCAACTCAAATAATGTCATTAGAGGATCTCTAAGCAAGAGAAGCTAGAAGGCTCACCTCACCAGGCAGATGAGGATCAGCTACTACAGAAAAATCCTTAGACAGATTTGGGGTTTTAGAATTATCAGATTCATCTTGCTTGGTTCATCCAATGTTACCATCCCAAATCTAAAGTCTCACTCCTTTCCAATTAATACGCTAATTATAAAATAACAGATCTGGTGCCACCTTGCATTTTTAATTCTGCAACATGAACAATTAATTTGGGGTGTGATTCTCAGCCATATTTGCCTAGTAGTTACAAGAAAAAAAGAGATTATTTTAAAGCCACCACAGGATCCAAGAAGAATTTAATAAAAGCAAATGAGTAACAGGTAACAAACAAATTATTGTTGAAGCAACAGAGGATGATGAGGCGACTCTGAGACTAGAAAAGCAGAATGTTGCTACCAACGCCAAGACTGGTTGGATGTATGAATGAGGAACTGTCATTAGAATTCATAAACAAGTGCTGATAAGCAGGAGGAAAAAGCACAGAGGGAGGGGATGTTTCACACGACCAGGAAGCAATGGTTCTGGGGCACTGCTCCAGGCAGGGCCAGAATGTAAAGACACTATGACACTTCCCTTCCTCTCTCCAATCATCCACACTTGCTGAACATACCCAAATGCCAGAAGCCAAAGAAGTCCAGGGAATATATTGTTCTTATGATGTAATCAGAGCAGGTAATAAGCAGAAAATGGATCTGAGAGCACCTAGTGAGGGACTGATCCACAATATAAGTATTAAGAAATATTAGAGGATGTAGAAATAAAAGAAACAATTTAAATAAGAGGAAAAAAATAGATGATGAATCAAAATGCTCTCATATATAATTAACCAAGTTCCAGAGAGGAAAGGGAAAGAAAAAGATTAGCAAATAAATAATATTGATATAATAAAATTTCTCAGGTCAGACGTAAATTAGTATCCAGATTGAAAGGGCATCAATATAACAAGCATATTGGATGATAAAAGATACCTCGCAATGATAAAAAGATCTTAAATGTTTCTGCAGAGAAAACAAGCAGACCACGTACAAATAAGTGAGACTAAGAATGGTGTTAAATTTCTAAAGAGAAAGTAAAAGGAGAGGACGTTTAAAATTTCAAGGTGCAATTATTTCAAAACCACAATTAACCAATCTTTTAAAATAGCTACATTTTCTTTCTTTCTTTCTTTCTTTCTTTTTTTTTTTTTTTGCTATATGCGGGCCTCTCACTGCTGTGACGCGCAGGCCCAGCGGCCATGGCCCACGGGCCCAGCCGCTCCGCGGCTCATGGGATCTTCCCGGACCGGGGCACGAACCCACGTCCCCTGAATAGGCAGGCGGACTCTCAACCACTGCGCCACCAGGGAAGCCCTAAAATTGCTACATTTTCAATGACGCAACTCCCAAACAAGTTACTACCCACCTACTTTTTCAGTAAATTATAGGAGTGTGTATTCTAACCAAAATGAGTAAGCAAGCCAGGAAAGAATACACATTTTCCAAAGGAGACAAGACAGAAGATTCTTAAACAGCTATGGAAAAAGTCCAACGTAGATTGGTTTAAAAAAAAAAGATACATCTATAGAGTTAAAAAAAAAAAAAAGGAATTTCTGAATCATGTAGGAAAGTGGAGGCAATTTATAACTTAATTAAAGAATTTGGACAAAAACAGTATGATGTAACTACTAATTTGGGAAGAACCAAAAGTTATGCAATAAAGGCGACAATCTCAGTTCATTATTTGCCTCATCAGAGAATTAAACACAATTCTAATAATCTGTATAATTATAGAGAGGAAGAATAGAAGAGGCAGAATGTAGAAATGATGAGCTATTAGGATGTTAAATTCTGACTTCAACATAAGAAGTCAATAGATAATGCCTAAATTTGAATACTCAAGAAATTTAATGGGCATATTATTTAGAAATATTGAGTAAAAGAATGAACAAACTATTCCTACACATACAAACATGAATAACTATCAGACGTAATTTTGAGCAAATATGTGGCAGACACACACAAGAACACACACTCTATTATATCATTTACAGACAGCTCAAAGAAAGATCAAATTAACCAGTGATTAAGTGTCAGGATAGTGGTTTTCTTCGGTATGCGTAGAAAGTGAGAGGAAGCATGATTCTTCTGAAGTGTTGATAAGATTTTATTTCTTGATCTCTGGGATGTTTATACCTATGTATTGACTTGGCCAAAATTAATTGTGCTATACACTTATGACTTGTGTAATGTTCTCTATATATGATGTACTTCAATAAAACTTTAATTTGAAAGGAAATAGACATTAAGTTGTATGCCAGGAGGGAGAGGTTGACAAAAAAAGGGGAAAGAGGATTCAAGGAGTATAGACTATGCAAAGGACTGATTTAGTTGTTTTCAGTACGTCTTGTAAAATGATTTTTATTCATAATATGTGTGTTACTTGATAAAAATTTTGCAAGAAAAAATAATAGTAGTAGAGTTATATGTTTCAACATGTATACATCTTTTAACAAGCTATTCAAAATAGTTCTGAAATGATACATAAAGAAAAATGCTGAACAATAATATATAGCTAATGGATACATATATTTGTAACGATAGTATGAAGTATGCAAAAAATGGCACGTATGAAATCATGACTTTTGTTATTTCTTGAATTTGAAGGAGACATAACAGGAAGCTTTAACTTTTCTCTAAGGTTTTATGTCCTCTAAAAATCTGATGCAAAGTTAGTATCCATTATACCTAGCTGGTGAAATACCCAGCATATTTCCCTATGTTTGAAGTTTATGATTAAAACAACTTTCTGAGATTAAAATAATGGTGTCCCAACAAAATAATGATAGAG
Source organism: Neophocaena asiaeorientalis asiaeorientalis (assembly GCF_003031525.2). Taxonomy (NCBI): domain Eukaryota; kingdom Metazoa; phylum Chordata; class Mammalia; order Artiodactyla; family Phocoenidae; genus Neophocaena; species Neophocaena asiaeorientalis. The sequence goes on from NW_020175192.1 coordinate 4,039,367, forward strand.
ATACAGAGAAAAAAAATCAAGTTTACTTAACTATGTAAAATAATACTTTTAAAATACAATATAAAGTTAAAAAAAAAACAGTAAAGAAGGATACAAATTACATACCATAGCAATACCTGCGTCACAGCTTTTATTGCATATTGTGCCAGGAAATGTTGCTCCCACATATTTAGGCTGTTTCCTGTAACTACATCATTACAGTATGGCTTTTTTATTAGCATGGTTACTCAGAACAATTTACTAGCTTACTTATTAAGTTAAATCTCCCATAGAATTTAAAATAATTTGTCAAACATACAATTTTTTATCTGAATAATATCTAATATATTATACAAGGTGCTCAAATCATTGAAAACTGTAATTCACTTTAATGCCAGTTTTCTTTCCTAAACTAACTCTTTGACTTGATACAATTTTATTTATCTCAAATTCTCCTCAGTTTCCCTTATTCAGCATTCACTGTTTTGGTCACTAAAAGTTAAAACGAAAGGGATTTTTAATCTGTAGAAAAGAAATCTTGCCTGTTCTAAAGATAAGCATTTTTAAAAATTAAATGTAACCAAAACACTCAAATCTTTCTTTATCAAACAGTAGACACGAAATGTATTCACATAACGAGGTAATGTTAACTGAATAGTGTCAATTTTACATCATTAGTAAGCTGAGGCTTGTATGTATTCTATAGTATAGTTGATATCATAAAAGTTCATGAAAGACAGACTTTTTTGCATAAATTATACTCCAAAATATTTTGTCATATAAGTGATTCAGGTTATTTTATTTTTATTATATTTCCAACCACACTATCACCTCAATGGCAACAGCTATGTTTTCTTTAACATTTTCCAAGGGGCCTACAGAAAGCTGAAGAACACAATAAAGGCATTAAATTATAAAATTAATGGAATTATTTATGTATATCTCTTTATTAATGTAGAACATTGTGCTTACATAAGTAAGAATGTTACGTCATGGGGCCGTAGGATAAGATAGTCCTGTTTCCATGTCAAAAATCTTTGTAATAAATCATCAGCATCCCCATTAGTAGAAATTTGGTTTTTATCTGACCACAATTCCAAGGAGGATAGTATCACAGTCAATTTGAACTGACTAAACATCTAAAAATAAGATTTACAGTATATTTATTCAAATAACATAAATCATTACATCAAAGCAGTACAAAAAATAAAGAAAAAGTTTACTTGATTACTTTGGATATTAAACCAAATAAAGGGCTTTAAGTCATTAATTTGTCATGATATAATGGAAAGGTTTTCAATGACTTTTTATAAAATTGTAAATGTAAAGAAGTTAAAACTTACTGTGTTGACAAGGCCAATAAGCTGAATAATTTTCTGCATTACAGCCATCGTTTCTGATCCCATATAATCGTGCTGAAAAAGAAATTTTTATGATTCTTTAAAAAATGTGAGTGACAGCAATTTTTTTTTTATGGCAAATATATCTTGGTGATACCAGGCAAGAAAACCATAGGATCTGTCAGACAATTTAAAGCATACTAACATAAAGATGATAATATTTACAATAAATGAAAACAAACAACAAAAAGAAAAAAATCATACTTGGGCATTCAACATAGATTCTCACTTGTTATATATGTTAAAGACATTGTCCAGCAGAAACAATTGAAATCCTCAAGAAGTACTAAAATAACTTCACAGATCCCTCTGTATTATAAAGGGATTTCTTGAGGTAGACATTTTCTGTAACACAGAGGGAATCAACCACAGTATTTCCCATTGTATGCTTAGTAATTAAAGAAGAAGCAAATACATAAGCATTAAAAAAAATCAAAATGCTCAAATAAATCTTTAGGAAAAAACACAGAAATTGTAATGATGTAAAGTGAAGATTATGTGGAATGAATGATTCAAAAATGTTTGATAAAGAACAAGATGAAATAGGGTAAAGGAAAAAAAGAATTTTTCCTCTGAAACTCATAAATACATTTTTTAGAACTAAAGTATAGTCGATTTACAATCTTATTAGTTTCAGGTGTACAGTATAGTGATTCAAGATTTTCATAGATTATATCCCATTCAGAGTTATAGAACACTGCCCCTATTCACTGTGCTGCATTTCAGTCATCAAGTAAATGCTAATAAAAACCACAATATGTTCTCAGTATTCATACACCAGAATGGCAACAATTTAAAAAAGACTATCAATACCAATTACTTGTGAGAATATGGAAGAACAAATTGTTATAGTCACTTTTGGAGATTAGCAATATCCTCTAAAAGTAATATACGCTAACCCGATGATATAACAATTTCACTCTTAGGTAGATACTCAAGAGATATTATGTCTACCAAGTGGACATTCTTCCAAAGAAGACACACAAGTGGCCAACAGGTACACTAAAAGGTATTCAACATTACTAATCCTCAGGGAAATGCAAATCGAATCCACAGTGAGATATCACCTCACACCTGTCAGAATGGCTATCATCGAAAAAACAAGAGCTAACAAATGCTGGTGAGGATGTCAAGAAAGGGAACGCTTGTGCACTGTTGGTGGGAATGTAAATTGGTACATACACTGTGGAAAACAGTATAACGGTTCCTTAAAAAATTAAAAAAGGAACTACCATATGACCTGACAATCCCAATCCTCAGTATACATCCTAAGGAAATGAAATCAGTATCTCATAGAGATATCTGCATTCCCATGTTTACTGAAACATCATTCACAACTGAAACATTATTCACAGTAGCCTAGGTACGAAAACAACCTACGTGCCCATCAACAGGTGAACGAACAAAGAAAAAGTGGTATATATGTGAAATGGAATATTAGTCATTAAAGAGAAGGACATTCTCCCATTTGAATGTCCTGCATGAGAAACCTGGAAGGCATCGTGCTAACTGAAACAAGCCAGCCAGAGAAAGACAGGAACTGTATGGTATCACTTATATGTAGAATCTAAAACAAAAAGTCCAATTTCATAGAAACAGAGAAGAGAATTTTGGTTTCCAGAGGCGGAAATGGAGAAATGTAGGTCAAAGGGTACAACCTTTCAGTTATAAGAATAACATGGTATTGTATACTTGAAAGTTGAAAGCAGATCTTTAGTGTTCTCACCCCCCCCCACACACACACACAGAAAAAAGAGTTAACTATGTGAGGTGATGAATGTGTTAATTATCTAGATCTTGGTAATCAATCCACAATGTACATGTACATCAAACCTTCACATTGTACAATTTAATTATATACAATCATATTTATCAATTATGCCTCAAAAAAAGATGGAAAAATATTAACTGAATTGGTCAGATGGTAAATATCTGATACGTTCAAAGAAAACACTGTGACCAGAGAGGCTACAGCTGGTTAAAGAGAGGGCAAGGCAGTTAGGAGGTGTGGCCAAAGAGACCCTGGCCTAATCTGGGGATGAGGACGCAGGCAGACAACACTGGGCACCCTAGGCTAGTTTGGGGTTCTAATCGTATCTAAGTCACACTTAGAATTAAATATTTATATTTGAAAATAATTAGAAAATTCCATTACGTCTTTGAAGTTAAGGAAATTTTTAATTATGTTTAAAGAAAGAAGAGAGATAGACATCAAGGTCCTGTATAACACAGGGAACTATATTCAATATCCTGTAATAAACCAGAATGGAAAACAATAAGAAAAAAAGAATGTCTGTATGTGTATAACTGAGTGGATTTGCTGTACAAAAGAAAAAGTGGTATATATGTGAAATGGAATATTAGTCATTAAAGAGAAGGACATTCTCCCATTTGAATGTCCTGCATGAGAAACCTGGAAGGCATCGTGCTAACTGAAACAAGCCAGCCAGAGAAAGACAGGAACTGTATGGTATCACTTATATGTAGAATCTAAAACAAAAAGTCCAATTTCATAGAAACAGAGAAGAGAATTTTGGTTTCCAGAGGCGGAAATGGAGAAATGTAGGTCAAAGGGTACAACCTTTCAGTTATAAGAATAACATGGTATTGTATACTTGAAAGTTGAAAGCAGATCTTTAGTGTTCTCACCCCCCCCCACACACACACACAGAAAAAAGAGTTAACTATGTGAGGTGATGAATGTGTTAATTATCTAGATCTTGGTAATCAATCCACAATGTACATGTACATCAAACCTTCACATTGTACAATTTAATTATATACAATCATATTTATCAATTATGCCTCAAAAAAAGATGGAAAAATATTAACTGAATTGGTCAGATGGTAAATATCTGATACGTTCAAAGAAAACACTGTGACCAGAGAGGCTACAGCTGGTTAAAGAGAGGGCAAGGCAGTTAGGAGGTGTGGCCAAAGAGACCCTGGCCTAATCTGGGGATGAGGACGCAGGCAGACAACACTGGGCACCCTAGGCTAGTTTGGGGTTCTAATCGTATCTAAGTCACACTTAGAATTAAATATTTATATTTGAAAATAATTAGAAAATTCCATTACGTCTTTGAAGTTAAGGAAATTTTTAATTATGTTTAAAGAAAGAAGAGAGATAGACATCAAGGTCCTGTATAACACAGGGAACTATATTCAATATCCTGTAATAAACCAGAATGGAAAACAATAAGAAAAAAAGAATGTCTGTATGTGTATAACTGAGTGGATTTGCTGTACAGCAGAGATTGGCCCAACATTGTAAATCAACTATACTTCAATAAAAAAAAAATAAATAAATAGATAAATAAAACAGGGCTTCCCTGGTGGAGCAGTGGTTAAGAATCCGCCTGCCAATGCAAGGAACACAGGTTCGAGCCCTGGTCCGGGAAGATCCCACGTGCCGCGGAGCAACTAAGCCCGTGTGCCACAACTACTGAACCTGAGCTCTAGAGCCTCCGAGCCACAGCTACTGAAGCCCGTGTGCCTAGAGTCTGTGCTCTGCAACCAGAGAAGCCACTGCAATGAGAAGCCCACGGACAGCAACGAAGACCCAACACAGCCATAAATAAATTAATTAATTAATTAATTAATTTTAAAAAATAAAAAGGGAAATCTCTTTTTTTAAAAAATTCAATTAATTAATTAATTAATTAAAAATGTCTGGAGTCTCAAAGGTAAATTACCCCAAATTGGCAATTCCGTGTTTTAATTTTTCTATCAACATTTAGCAAAAAGTGTAGCTACCTTTCCATGATCATTAGAAATATTAATTTAGAAACCTGTAAGACAGCTAACAATATTAAACATTTCCATAAATTGGTTTCATAAAGTTAATACTCAGAAAAGTTTTAACATTTCAGCTGATGTTCTCTAGGTGATAGCAATAAAACATTAAGCAAAGAAAGAAAGAAAGAAAGAAAAGAGAGAGTGAGGGAAGGAGGGGAGAGTTTGACTTACCAAAGCTTTTTCCACTATAATGTGCATTTCTAGATACTGGGGTAATAGTTCTGAAAGAGTTTTTTCCTGAAAGGAGAATTTATCAAATGTTAACATGTTTTGAATTTGTTAAGCACAGAGAGTGACATGTAAAGGAAGCAAAGAGGATGTATATAAGACCCTCAAGAGGACTTAACAGTATAAATTAATTGTAAATCAGAGAATTTACTTGAAAACAGATTCCAGGTTTAAGGGAATCCCAGGGAGCCTGATAGAGTAAGGTGGGAGTCTAGGTACTCACTATGAATACTGCGTAAGAGAAAGTGAATAGCTCTGTAGCTCCAGAGCATAGGCTGCATGCCCCACTTGATATGAGATAATAATCCTTGATTGTGCCAAGTCAGTCAGCTATGAATCAACAATTTACTACATCGTCATTTAGTACTCTAATGGTAATTTCTACATGAGCTATATTTCTAACACATTGAGATACCATTTCACACACAGATATTTTAAAGAAACCAAAATTTCTTCCTTGACCCAAGTGCATTGGTAACTAAATCGAACAGTAAGGAGGATACAAAGATTGGGTCTGTCATAAAATATCTTAGCTTACTATAAATAAACAGGCAAACAAACAAACTGGACTTGACAGTAGAGCCTAGGTTTATATTTCCATAGGGAAGCAAACTACGCCTGCATCTTATATATGTATATACTGAGATGCTGACTTTTTTCCTTTGTGGTCAACATTCAGTTTAAAGGTATTCTGTATTTTGGTTACCCTTACTGTGCCTGTATAAAAATATAAGTCAATGTTGACAACCATGTCTTCTGCACTGCAGCTTGACTGAGTATAATTATAAATTATGTGTGTACCATAACCAATGTCGAGTATGTTTCTGCACGGTAGGTTTCATATTTTAATAACAGCATTGTTTTTTATCCTATTTGCCTTTCCAAATTTATATTCTTATTTTCAAAATAATAAATAAAAAATGTAACTTTGATACCTGTGTTTTAAAACAACTTATAATACTATTCACCATAATGTCAGATGTCACTTTCAGTAAAATGAACTTCAAAATTCATTTGTTTTTAATAGGTTATCTTTATTTCCTTTTGTAAAACTTTGTGTTCATTTAAAAAAAATAAGTATTGAATCATAGAATATTGCCAAAATAGCTCACTGTATCTCATATATTATTCACTCAGTTTCCCCCAGTGGTTACATGTTACAAAACCATAGTATGTTTTCAAAACCAGGATATTGACCTGGAACAGTGTGTATGGGTATATCTCTACATCATATTGTCATGTGTATGTTTATATAACCAGCACTGCAATCAAGATACAAAACTATTTTATCACCACAAAGATTTCCCTTGTTGTACCTCTTTAAAGTCAGATGAGATTATACAGTTAGAGGAAGAGAAAGATAAAAGAATGGAGAAAAATGAACAGAACCTGTTCTGTTCCTGTAGGGCACTTTCAAGCACACCAACATGCATATAGTGGGAGTAACAGAAAGTGAGGGGATAGATAAAAGGGCAGAAAGGATCTTCAAAGAACTAATGGCCAAAAAGTTCCCAAATTTGATGAAAAAAACATGAATTTAAACATCCAAGAAGCTTAATGAACTCCAAGTAGGATAAACTCAAAGGGATCCCCTCAAAGGTACATCATAAGAAAACTGTCATAAGGCAAAGACAGAGGCTCTTGAAAGAATCAACAAAGAAGGGACTCATCATGTACAAGGAATCCTCAATAAGATGAATAATTTTTGATTCTTCATCAGAGACCATGGAGTCCAAAAGACGGGGAACTGAAATATTCAAAGTGATGAAAGAAATAATTCTATATTCAGCCAACAAGTAAATTAAGAGTTTAATAATATACAAATGATTAAGTATTCTAGAAAGATATGTCCCAGTAGTACGTAAAGCTATAGGGCAAAATATTAAAAGTAATTTTACCAGGGTAGTGGTAACTATTCTTCCTATATTCCTAAATTTTATTCAATAATATGCACTTTTGTTGGAATAAAAATGGAAAACAAGAAATATTACATTATACATCATACAACAATAAGCTTGACACACATTATTGCATATTTCCATGTATTTTAGATGGAATATGGATGTTTCATTTACTGCTGTAGAAAAAAGATACCAAATTTTATATTACTACTCAACAGCTAAGTAGTTCCTTTTCATGATTAACACAATTCTACAGAAGTAATTTTATAGTGCGTCATAACATCCAAATTGTCTCAGTTACCTGTGAGTTTAATTGGATTTTATAGGGCTGGTCTTTCTGCCAAATATTGCTGTAATTTTCTGCTAACATTGGCATATCTGGATTGTCATTTTTCACTTGATAAATTATGTGCTCGAACCTTGCTGAAGATTCCAATGGCTCAATTCCATAGCTGATATTTTCAAACTGAAGAAATCCCCTGAATATTTAGAAAGCAGTGATATAAAAATCCTGCCTATGATCCCATCAGACCTATAACCCAAAGTGTTGTAAGAAATGAGAAACCATAATGAGGTACATGTGTTAAACCCACTCTCTTTCCCTGCCTTTTTTCAGCTACCATTAGTAACTGAGTAACCACATCTGAGTCAGTTTTTCTCATGTATTAAAAAACTAAATATACTGAAAAGTATTTTGTATTTTCTGTATAGTAGTCTCATTCATTCAAGATGTATTAATTAAGGCCAAGTATTTGCTGGGAACCAAGACATTTGTTGAGAATTCCAAGAATAAAAAGTTCCTATTCTTACAGGGGTTAGAATAAGAGAAAATGGATATATAGAGTGGAGATCTAAAAAGATTAATATGCAGGAAAACCACATTCAGAGGATGTCAGTTTTCTGAGTTGATATGAGCAAATTCTGGAAATCAGGCAACCAAAAGCAAAAGGAAGTTAGGAAGAGATTTTTGCTCTGCTCTGGACCTGTCTTCATCTGATAAACTCACCACCTTCTTCCTGCCACTATCAATGACGAAAATCACTTATCCCTGCCCTTTTACCTCTGAGGTACCTTCTCAATTAGTCATTTTACATCTGATACCAAGTACACCTACACTGAGAGCATACAATATGTGCTTAGTTAAGCAACTAATTAATGTCATTTTCCATAACTGTTCCAGATAACTGATAGATAATACAACAATAACATCTAGGGAGATGTTCTAAAGGATTCGGGTGGGGGGTGTTTGTTCTGTTTTACTGCATCTATCTCTTTCTGCTCAATATCTTGAAAATATCTCCAGTCAGGATTCCCTTGAGTGATTTCATTTCAATTGGCATGACTAAGGTCCACTTATTAATATTATTAATAAAAGTAAGGCCATCATGAAGAAAACGTTCAGATTTGAATTCTCCTTAAATATCCCAGATTTGTGTTTTGCGGCCACTAAGTTTCATTTTAAAGTATATCCTAAGTTTTCATGTATAAATAGCCTCTAAAATGCTATTACCTGAGTCCAGAACAGATGCTGAGTGTCACGACTGAATTTGGAAAATCTGCAACGTATCCTTGGTAATGGCAATGCATCTGAAAAACAGTACAGAGTGGCAAATCAATACATTATTTATGCATAAAAGTGTATTGGCAAACATTATAAATATTCAAAACATTAAAACAGTTGAAAATAATAAGACTGTGTATCATACAGATTTACTAAAGTTGATTTTCAAGGAAAATAAGTATTTGACAACTCTCTTTACTTTGTACCACCTAGGTGCCCATGAGTGTTCTCTAGGTCTGGATTTCATCTCTATCATACATGGAATGTGGAATAAAATTGTATGAAACGGCCAACATGGAACAAACATATCCCAGTGGTAATAATATGTCCACTTCAATAAGGAAACGTGTGATAATAAATGTCTAAGACACCTGGGTCTTACCTTAAAATATGAAGACTCAGAATGCAAAGATCCAGTTTCGTTGTATGTATAAACCAAAAAGTTCTGGGATACGAATGAGCTAAGAAGAACAAAAATAAAAAACTGATTGAATCATGAATTTATTATGAACATAATCATTAAAATAATAAAAATAACAGTGAAATATATGATTCATATAATAATATTCCTTAACTAGAGTAATTTTAGCATGCCATAACAGTGTAAATTCATAGAACTATTGACTCAGAGAGTTTAGGATTTCTTAACACTGGAATAGATTTTGAATCCTCCATATCAGATATTCATGTGTGTGCCTGCCTGTGCCTCCATTCAACAAGATTTACTGAGTGTCAATGCTCTGACAGATCCTCTTCGAGGCACTGGGATACAACAGTAAACAAAAGAGAAAACCACGGGTCTTCACGGCCAGTGAGAGACACATACGCTAGTACATTAGGTGATGATAAATAAGGCCCAGGGTGGCAGGAGGTTGGTTGCAAATGTAGACAGGATGGCATGGAAAGGCTCACTGAACTGATAAGTAAAGACCTGAAAACAAGCCACTTGGATTTGCACAGAAATGTTATTCCGGCCAAAGCAAGGAGAAAATGCAAAGACCCTGAGGCAGAGATATGTTTTGTGTTTACAAAGAACATCTGGGGGCAGTGCCTGTGGTGAAGTGTGAAAACAAGAGCCCACAGTAAGAGATGGTGTCACCGAGATGAGAAGCCACTGGAAGAGTCTGAGCAGATTGAGGACGGGTCAGACCAGCATTTTAATAGAATCAGACTGAATGCTGTGTTGAGAACCATCTGTAGGACAAATAAGCAGAAACAGAGAGATCAGCTAGGTTATTACAGTCACCCAGGCAAGACATGACGGTGGCTTGAGCTAGGATTGCAGCAGTGGTGGAGGTCCCATTCTGGATGCATTTTGAAGGCAGATCGCATGGGATTTAATAATCCATTGGATGTGGGGGGAAAACAAAAGAAAAAATAGATGTCAGGAATGACCCTAACATTTTTGTTCTGAGAAACTGGAAGAGTAGAGGTGCCATTTACTGAGATAATTGTGGGAAAGGCAAATTTTGTTAAAGCATCAGAAGTACATTTTAGACACATTAAATATGAGAATTCTCATAACCTCTTGGTTATCAAATAAGTAGTCAAATAAATGAATATGGAGAGGAAAAAGTAGAGATACAAGTTTGGGAGTAATCAATACATAAATGGTATTAAATCCATAGGAGTAGATGAAATAACTGGGTGATTGAGTATAGCTAGGGGAAAAAACAAACAAACAAGATTTAAGAATAGCACCATGGAGAACTCTAAGACTGAAGAGATGAGGAGGAATCTAGAAAACAAACAAACAAAACAAAATCTGAGAAAGAGTGAGCGCAGTGGTAAGAGTTAAACACGGGATCCTGCGGTTCCCTGGAAGCCAAATGAAGAAACTATTATATGTTGGAGACACTGCTCAGCTACACAAAATGCGGCCGATTGGTCAAGAAAAATGAAGAGTAAAAAATAACCGGCATTTAGAAACATGAGGATCTTGGATGATCTTATCAAAAAACACTTTTAAGGGCATGGTAGCGACATTAAAGACCAACATGAGTTTAACGATCATGAATTACAAGAGAATAGTCATGAATTAAGTGAGGACGATTTTCTCCAGGCTTGTTCAACTACAAAGATGCAGGCAGACAAAATGCAGTTGTGATAAATATATATTTTCAAAGATAAAGGCAGAGAAGAGGCTGTTTGAGTCCACTTATATAAAATGTTGAGAAAACACAAATTAAGAGACAGGAAATAGATTGCTTGTTGCCTGGAGTAGTGGCGGATGACAGGGATTAAATATGGGTCTTAGGTGGGGAATGAAATGTTCTAAAACTGAATTTATGGTTGATAATTGTAATACGATATTAAAATCATTAAATTATACATTTCAGAGTTTTATGATTTTATATATATATATAATTTACCAAATAAAGTTGTTAAAAATAAATACATATATAATTAATACCTCCATACAAAGTATGCCACTAGTTAAATTTTCCACCAATAACCACATGATATGTACACATGTTTGATTTCACATCGGATATACTTGATACACAGCTTGCAGTTCTTGGGTTCAATGGCTTTATACTCTTATTTATACGTAACTTATTTCTTAATTTGAAAATAACAAGCTGGAATATACAAATGCAAAGTTCTCATAGACTTCATATTCAAGACCTAATGAATCCTAAACTGAAAAATTGACTAATTAAACAGCCTACATTTCACTGCATTCTTGAATTTAAATAGTGTACAAAAACATTTTTAAAAAAGTAAATTCTCAGCTTTAAGGGAAAATCATATCTTACTGTTTCCTGAGATGCAGAGTGTATGGTTTTTTATCAATTGTAATGCTATAAGTCACCTAAAATAAAGCAAATAAAGACGATTTAGTAAATCAGAAATATGTAAAGTAAAAGAGTATTTTTCACTCAAGTTGAAAAAGACTCACCCAATCTATTTTAAAAAAGAATATATTCTTCAGAATTTATTGTTCTAAATAGTAAAAATCTAAAATTTTCTAATAAATTCAGGATGAGGGTGATAAATTTACTGTAGGGATGGCTTTTGAAAAGAATAAATGAAAACGATATTTTGAAAAAATATAATTTTACTATTTATTAATACTAGATTTTAATTGTTTATATTTAGAAAAAAATATATTCATCCTTAGCCAAAATGAATGAGGCATGACTATAGGCTTACATTCTACACCAAATATAATGAAACAACAGCAAGTTTATAAATACATATATACATACTAACAAACACTACAGCCACTTTGCAATGCTTCACATATAAACTAGGAGGAAAACAGACCTGAGAGAATGAAGCTAGCGAGGAACGCTGCAGCTCCAGGACTATGAGCTCTGAAACTACAGGGACTAAGTTATAATGGTCCTCATTACCTTGACGTGATTCCAGGAACAGGAAGCGTACACAGTACACAGTAAAGCAGATTGCTTTTGTAAGATCATCAGGAGGGTGAGAAAGTGTCTAGCTAAATTGAATTTTATAGAATAGAACAACGTAGGCTTGAAATCCACCCTTTGCCATTTAACACAATGTGATCAACAGAGGTACGTCCATCCACTTGGCCATATCCTATTGGTTGGAAGGAAGTCACAGGTCTTTCCCACACTCATAGTGAGACAGGCTGGGACCTGGGACCCTTTGCTGCAGTGCAAAGGATACACCTGGATATCCTGTATCCTGGATACACCTCTACTGGGGCAACAAAATACAAAGAAACTGTATGGGACTAAAAATAACTGCATGCCAGACGTAGAGAATGGACTTGGGGACATGGGGAGGGGGAAGGGTAAGTTGGGACGAAGTGAGAGAGTGGCATGGACATATATACACTACCAAATGTAAAATAGATAGCTAGTGGGAAGCAGCCGCATAGCACAGGTAGATCAGCTCGGTGCTCTGTGACCACCTAGAGGGGTGGGATAGGGAGGGTGGGAGGGAGACGCAAGAGGGAGGGGATATGGAGATATATGTATATGTATAGCTGATTCACTTTGTTATACAGCAGGAACTAACACACCATTGTAAAGCAATTATACTCCAATAAAGATGTTAAAAAAAAAATGCGTGTATGCCTTAGTTGGGGCAAATTCCAGCTGCCACTTTTGAAGAGCCTGGAGCAAAAACAGGGTGTTGGGAGCAAAAGGGTGGTACTGAGCATGCACCCTGCACACACCACCACCTAAGGGGTGGGCAAAACACCTAAGGCCCCCCTCTGGCCTGACCCATGGACACACCACTGCCCTCGCCCCATATAAGGAACAAGCCTGCCCTACCTCCTGGAGTGAGCAAGAAAGGGGACCTGTTGTTTGTTCTCCCTCCTCTGCTGCAGCAGGGGCCCCAGTAAAGCCTTGCCTGAATTTCTTGTCTGGCCTCTGATCAATTTCTATTGATTGGGGAAGGCCAAGAGCCCTGGTCGGTAACAATAGGTGGAGCTTATTCAACGGCATGAACACCAGATGGTAAGAATCACTTGGTTAAATTAGGGTCTGTCCAACACCATGGGCAAAGAACAACTGGGCAGCTGAGGAATAAAACCCACAGCTCACATTGTGCTGGGAGATATTCAGGGTCTGATCAACCAGAGGAGAAGAATGTCACTGAACACTCATGCCATCCACTAGATATCACAGAAGGGTCAAATTTTAGTGTTAAGGAGAAACTAATCTTAGAGTAAAGGCCACTCTAAACATCCATCCGAAAGATATTACAAGGCAGCATGAAATTGTCTATCTGATTCATAAGTAAGTTAATTGTCTGCCGAAACAAAGTACAGCACATTTCAAAGGAAAACCACAAAATCAAGCAATCAACCAAATAAAATTAGCAAGGTTAATCCAATCAAAAACAATTATACACAGGGATATGAAATCAGTCTGATGGCAAGATACGAGGTTCCTGCCTTATCCTCCCACAGATACACCAAACATACGCCTCACATGGATTGATGCCCTGTGAGAGAAATCCAGAAAGTAGCACAGTGACTCCTCAACACTGGGTCACTGAGAAAGTACCCACTGTGAAAATGGGTAGGAAAGGCTGATACACACACTCACCACAAAACCCACCCCTGGCAAAGTGCTTACAATCAGGAGGGAACCCCGAACTCTCAGTATGCCCCTCAGAACCAAAAGGTTTGGACCAGGCATCCAGCAGCACAACTTTTAAGGCTGCCACCCAAGGGACTGGCTTCCAAATAACTTAGTTCAGAGAGCCACTGGGACTTGACATCCCTAATTCCTCAGACCCCCATTAAACAAAGAAGCAGTTTTTAAATGTGTGCATGAGCACTTCCCATAGTTCCCCCCCACCCCGGGGTGTATCATAGAGGGAGCAGACAAAAAGCACCCAGCTCCTATTTTCTCCCTGGAAGGAGTTTGACTGCACACTTTTCCAGTTGCAGCTTGAGGGTCCAGCTTCTAATCAGACTACATGTGGGTGCTGATAGGGATCCTCCCAGTAGCCTGAAAGGGCCGATGGGCACTTCCCTTGACGACTCCCCCAGGTTCAATCCAACAATAAAACCAAGTCTCCAGTTTCTTCCTGATAGGACCTTGTCTACACATCTAGAATCTCAACCTTTTTTTTTAATTGAAGTATACTGATGTACAATATTATATGTTACAGGTATAATATAGTGATTCATAATTTTTAAAGGCTGTACTCCATTCCTACTTATTATAACATATTAGCTATAGAACCTCAACTTTTAACGCTGCCACCTGAAGGTTTGGATCCCATACCACCTAGCTCTGAGACCTGACGGGGCTCAGCATTCACAGACTCCCCAGATTCATCTTAAGAGAAGATTTTTATACAGAAGTGCAAGCATTTCCAAGGACCATCTCCCTGGGCTTAGGGCAGAGGGCACAGGAAAAAGCACAAAGGTCCCAACTTCTCTGTGGAAAGGGTTTGAGTGCATACTTCCTCAGCTGCTGCTTGAGGGTTGAGCTTCTAAATAGCTTGCACCAGGGAGCTGACAGGGTACATAAATAGTAGTCATCTGGGGACTTGAACAGATGTGAGGGAATTCCCTGTGCTTTCTCTCTCTGACTCATCCCAACTATAAAGCTAATTCTCCAGCTTCTCCCTCAATGAAATTTGTCCACACATCTAGTGCCCCACCTTACACAGCTGCCATTAGAGGAACTGGCTCTGGAGCAGAGAGAACAAAAGAGGTGAAAGAAGTAACATTATCTCTGCAGATGACATGATCTCATGTATAGAAAACCCTAAAGACCATGTCAAAAAGCTATCAGAATTAATAAATGAATTCAGTAAAATTTTAAGACACAAGATCAAAATACAAAAAACAGTTGTGTTTCTATATACTGACAATGAACTACCAGAAAGAAAATAAAGAAAACAATACCATTTACAATAACATCAAAAGACAAAACATTTAAGAACAAATTTAGCCAAGAAGGTGAAAAACGTATACAGTAAAAACTAAAAAACAATCGTGAATAAAATTAGAGAAGACATAGATAAATATATATTCCGTGTTTATGGATTGAAAGGATTAATATTGTAAAATTTTCCATACTACCCAAAGTGATCTACAGATTCAGTGCAATCCCTATCAAAATTCCAATGTCATTTTTCACAGAAATAGAGAAAACAATCGTAAAATGTATATGGAACCACAAAAGAACCTTAATAGCTTAAACAATCTTGAAAAAGAAGAGCAAAGCCAGAGACATCACACCTTGTGATTTCAAACAATATTACAAGGCTGTAGTAATCAAACAGTATCTTACCAACATAAAAACAGACACGTAGATGAATGCACCATAACAACATAACTTTATACCTAAAGCAACTAGAAAAAGAACAGAAACCCAAAGTCAGTAGAAGGAAATAAATCATAAAGATCAGAGCAGAAATAAATGAAATAGAGACAAAAAAAAGCAATAGAAAGATCAATGAAACTAAAACTTGTTCTTTGAAAAGATAAGCAAAACTGATAAACATTTAGACAGACTCATCAAGAAAAAAGGGGAGAGGGCCCAAATCAATACAATCAGAAATGAAAAAGGAGTTGTAACTGACACTACAGAAATACAAAGGACCATGAGAGTATTACAAACAACTGTAAGCCAACAAAATGGACAACCTAGAAGAAACGGACAAATTCTTTGAAAGGTACAATCTCCCAAGACTGAACCAGGAAGAAATAGAAAATATGAACAGACCATTTACCAGTAGTGAACTCTACAGAGATTTCAAAACACTTCATGTCCTGCATCATTGTGATAACTGAAGTAAACAACTTGAAGCTTAAAGTGATCATGCAATGACAATATACATACAAACAGAAGTAAATCAGAACAAAAAGAGAAGAAACTTTTATGCAAACAGTTTCTCAACAGAAAGTAGTTTATTTATAATGGAATCAGAGTCTAATTAAAGTTTGGATTCCATGTCCTAAACTTATAACTTTGACTCCCTCAACTGAACATTTGTAATCCTCTTCCTCATATATATAAGAAAATATATGTAACATTTCAAAAGGTTAATGTGAGAATTAAATGAGACTAGTGTATGAAAATGCTTCTCCAAAGGAAATGATCTTACTGTGATTTTCAAGTACAATTTCACATTTAAGTTTTATGACAGTGATTCAGCAGTAGAAGAGAACCATGATAGGTTCCAACACTGTCTGTCAAAATAGAGTTAATGGAGTCTTAATTTTTGTACTTACTCTTATTTCAAAAATCGTTCCTTCAAACTGAAAAATTTCCCCAGGGTTTCTATATATTGACCACACCACTTTAACCACATGAAAATCTAAACCCCTGTATTGTGACTTCTAGTTTTTAATGTAAAACATTATAATTATGCCAATTTGAAGTATATTAATCAAGAAAATATTCAAGATGGAGTGTCTTCAATTTAATCAGCTTTTAATAGCAGGTACGCAGTTTTCAACTTTTTTTTCCAGTTAATATTTATTTACTGACAATGTTTTCATCATAATCAGGCAAATGTGACATTTTTATTTTTCCTTTTCTTTTTTTTCTTTGGCATTACTTCTAATAAGTTTGATGCTTCTGGGTCAAAACTTGCAGGTCTAAACCTTGCTCAAGACCATTTTCTCTGTCACTCTAACAGTGGCCATTAATAATTTTTTTCATAAATTTCATTGTCATGCTTATTTAATATTGATTTTTTTCTACGAGTATGATTCCTGAAAAGTGTTTACTATTTCTTGAAAATTGTGAACAAATAGGTCAGAAGAGCCTGAGAGATGAAGAGAAGGGCACAAGAGTTAGCAATGAAAATATGTTGCTTTGCAAGTGAATACAAATCAGTAGGATCTGATTCAATACAAAGGTAAAGAAAAATCGTCTTAAACTTTTAAATTATAAAACTAATATCCTTGATCATTCACCTGCTTCTCTGAATCTTCACTCTCATTCGACCTCATCTTCTGTGGAACTGTGACATACAGGAATATTCCCTCAGAATCTGTAGTAAGAAAATGGGATTTTTTGCAACAGTGCTCTCAGTCAAGCTTGGGTTCTTAAGTTTGAGTCCACGGTGGGGTCCACAATTGTAAGTCAATTTATCTACATGTGTTTACCCTCCTTCTTGGTCCACAGATTTCAATAGATTTTCAATGGCGCACTGAAAATGGCTAAGATACAAACAAGTGAACAGAAATTAGCCATTGCAGTTCTATAGGACCATCCTGTTCGTTTCCATAACCGCGTTGGGACCTGTTTCTCTCGGGTCTCTGAGGAATACATCCAGGGCAGTGCCGAACCTCGTATATCCTCTGGCCACAGAGTGGGTGACCCAGAAGGACCCTCAGCTGCTGAGACACTGGACCCTTGATGCAGAGAGTGGACTCCTTGGCTAACATCTTCCTTCCCCTGCCCTGGTCAGGGGTGGGTGGCGTAGGGGTGGGGTGTGGGAGGAAAGCACCGGCAGGGAATCGGGGAAAGGGGCGGTAGGGGTCCCAGAGCTACAGGAATTGCTCCCCAGGAAGAGCCCAGCCCTGCTCAGAAGCCAAAGGAGGGAGAAGGAAGTCGAGGCTCCGCCGTCTTACCCTGGAGGGCGTGTAGCCCTCCAAGCTCAGCAAGCAGGGCAACGAGGAGGAACATCGCTGGTCGGGGCGCTGGAAGCACGGCCAAGGTCAGAGACCGTTGGGCAGCCGTGAGGCTCGCGGGCAGCAGCAGTCAGAGGTTCAGCGCGCTAGGCCCCCGGGCCCTGGGGATGAGGACCAGGGCCTCGCAGTCGCTTTCAGCTGTGCTGGCTCATCCTTGGGCATCCTGAGTGACTGGGCACTCGAGGCTGGGAGAAGAAACAGCAGACAAAAGCCTAAGGGTCTGCGCACAGCTAGTTTGTGGTGACTAAGTGTACGTCTTTTTTTTTTTTTTTACATCTTTATTGGAGCAGAATTGCTTTACAGTGGTGTGTTAGTTTCTGCTTTATAACAAAGTGCATCAGTTATACATATGATCCCATATTTTAAATGCTTCAGTAGGGATAAAGGGGCAAATAAGCATTATTTGCTTTTCTGGGGAAGTTTCTGGTAATATCCTTTCTCCATGTTACAGTTCTCTGACAACGTTTATTTACTGTGGTGGAAGAGAAAGAGGAAAATAGGTATATTTACTATTTTTTACAAGAAATTTTCTACTTAAATTGTGTTACTGCTGACTTAATAAAATCTTTGCAAACAAAAATAAAGAATATTGAACTCGATCCTGGATAAGGAAATAAAAAGCACAATTCTTCAACTGTGTGCCTATTCTTACAATGTTAGATTATATCTGTTGAGGAAAGGGAAAGAAAACTTTGAAATGTACCCTAAGTGTGTCTTGTTAACAGTTACTGTTAGAACCGTAAAAAGGAAGCATTAGAAATGGGGAGGCCAGCAAGACAAACTCAGAGGGGAAAAGTGACACCACTGTAGAAGACAGAACATGTAATTGTCTTTGAATTTTCTGACAAATATCTTAAGCTACTCACACTCAAAACCTAACTCAACTTCTGCCTGCCACCCACCCACACCTTCCTTTATCTCAGTACACTCCACAGCAAAGATGTGTTACACCAATAGTTGCAAAAATAAACTCTGCTTAGGTCTAAAACTTGGACCTGCTAGGCGGTAGTACTCCTGGGAAACTGATCCTGAGAAATTATGATTAAATAAGGCAGGACAGTGATCATAATGGCCCCAAATAAGTTAGTGGCAAAGGGGATGAGGGAAAGTTATGGTAGAATCATCCCGATATGTATTATTTTTACCACAGAGTTCACCCACTTAAAGCACACAGGTGAATGATTGTAGGGTTTTTAGTGTATTCACAGATATGTGCAACCATTACCACAGTCAATTTCAGTTCCCTCATCTCAAAAACAAGTCCTCTACCCTTTAGTTATTACCATCACCCCAGCTATTCAATCCCCACCCCTACCTCCCCAACTCTCACAAGTAAACAACCACTAATCTTAGTCTCTCTAGATGTCCCTGTTCTGGATGTTTCATGCAAAAGCATAACACATGGTTTTTGTAACTGGCTTTAGTCACTTAGCATAACGGTTTCAAGATTCATCCATGTTGTAGCAATATCAGTGCTTCCTTTTTGTGGATGAATACTATCCCATTGTATGGATGGACCACATCTTGTGTATCCATTCATCATTTGCTCATTTGGAAAAGGAAACTCTTGGTCTTTGTGATGAGATGCTCCCACCCCTGACCCAGGATCACCTTCATTTATATGGATGGAAATTCTGTAGGTCCTAATTAGACTCCAGATAGGCTGATGGATCTCTAATCCACAAATAATGCTTTGAGGTGTGCAGAAGTGAACCCATCCCAGGAAGACGGAGATGAAGAGAGGGGGCACTGAAGCAAGAAACTGTCACCCAGAAAAGCTCAGCTTCAGTCAGGAAAGAGCAGCAAGTCTGGGTTCCTTCAAAGGACAAAGAAAGATATATTCTAGAGCTCAATTTCCACGAGGGCAGGGAAGTAACACTTGGAGACAGGACAGTTATCTATGACCAGGAACTCAGTGTGAGCAGTTCCTTGAAGATAGAATGGATGCCAGTGAGTCTCTGAGGGCTCTGGGGCTGACCTTGTGTAGCAACCCTTCCTCTCAATATCCCGAAGCTTGGAATGGGTAGGGGATGAGAATCATGAACTATTGCAGAGGTGCAGATTCTAGGTGTCCTCTCTTGAGATGGGAGCGATTAGCAGGGCCACGGGTGTCTGAGGGCAGTCGGTGGCCGGAGTGCACAATGGAAAGTTTTCCGTTGGGATGCAACAGCCTCGCAGGTTCGAAAGAGGCCAACCTGCTTATTTCCTACTAGAGGATCATGGCGGTAGAAGGCCCCCTGTGGGCCCTCCTGGGCACAAAAGGCTTTCCGTGTCCCCAGCTTCCAGTTTGTCGGAAAAAAGGCTTTCAGCTTCCCAGACCTTCCCTGAGTTCCAAAGGGCGTATTCAAACAGTTACTAATCAGGGAAGTGAGGGAAGGCAGGAAGAAACGACAGTGCAGCATGGGGCCTGGTGCCGTTCGTCTTCGGGGATGTGCAGAACCATCTGACGCGTGTGTCTGAGTTCTTCAACAGGAACTAGGACCCCCTCAAGCCAGATGCAGGAAGTCACTTGAGGCTGAGCACAAGCATGTGGACCCACACTGGCAGGAAAGGCTGATGACTGAGACTCCTGGAACAGCGCCCTGTTACCTCACCACCAACCAATCAGGGCAAGGTTCCATACCCTGCAGCCCTTGCCCCAAATTTTGCCTATAAACACTCTTCCCCAAGAGCCATCAGGGAGTTGGCACTTTTGAGCATGAGCTGTCCGTTCTCCTTGGTTGGTCCTTGCAGTAAACCTTTCTCTGCTCCAAACACTGACGTTTGCCTTTGTTTGGCCTCAGTGTGCATCGGGCACACAAACTTGGGCTCGAGAACAGAATGAATCGACACAAGGCGACATACTTTCACTCGCAGGATTTACTTTTGTTTTTGAAATTCAAAGTTTTAAGCCATCACAAAAGGAGAGAAAAGCAGATTTTTAAAATTCGTGAACCAGGCCAGTTAATGGTGTGTTTCTTGGCAATATCTTTTCTCCAAATTATGGCTTTTGACAGTATCGTGTGGTTACCATTCTAAAAGAAATACAGAAAAAGGAAATGCTACATTTTAATGGTTAATAAAAGTTGTCTAATTTTACTACAGAACTACAGGTATATCAATTAATTAATATAAGACAGCTAATACTGTCACAATATATACTTCTGCTCTACAGAATTTGTAAACCCAAGGTTTTTTTGTTTCTTTGATTTGATTTTTTCCAGAAACATTTGCGATAGCCACATTAAAAGGAAATGCTATAAACTGCTATTTATATATGTCTCATTTACATGCACTCTAAGTCATGAACAAGGAAACAGAGCAATACAATATGTGAAGAAGGAAATAATTGCTCTTTTCTCTATTTTTATCTACAGAGGAGGAGAACTCCCAACAGTCCTCTGTGCATTTCCAACAGGTGTCCCACACACACATGTTCAGAACAAACTCCTTCTTTACTCCCCTCCGCTTCATGGCTCCAAAACCAAGCTGGTTCTCAGCTGCTGTACAACACGCCATTAGTAAAAGCTGTCATTATCCATTGTGTCAGAAATGTTTGTCTTTGTAGTTCTCTTTTATTCTAACCCAAATACATCTATCCAGTCACCACTTCAACCAAGTCTACCCCTGTTAGGTCTCTGAAAACTGTGTTGTTCTTTCCGTCTTAACCAATCCTGCCCTCATCACACTTTTCCTGTGCATTCCATTTCACTAGTCTCCAGTTCTGACTGAATCTGATTGAATTTTCTCCTAATTTATCCCTGTGAATTTTGTAAAAAGCACACCATAACTTGTTAAATCCCTCCCTTACCACGTCAAAAATACTTCAACTACGTTCCATTCATCTATGAGGAAATGTAACCTTTTAATCGTGGCATATCAGACACTGGTCCTGGCTCAAAGTTACCTAGGCAGATTTTCTCCTTCAACATCCGTACATTTTAAAATAAATTTTTAAATATATTAAGAGCACAAATTTAGACACAGAGAGGTCTGGCTTTACATGGTAGCCTCGCTATCTTCCTGCTGTATAGCAATGAACATCATTTAAGTACTTCTTCTTACACTCTACAGCCAAACTCTCAATTCATTCTGTTGGTTCACCTTCAAAATTTATTCCTAAGACCATCTTTACTATCCCTGGTCTGAGGTAACATCCCTTCTCTCCTGGATTAGTCCTGACATTTTTTTTTTTTTCATTGTATCATTCATGTGCTTGAAAAGCTCCTGCCCAGGTATATGCATGGGTTGCTCTGCCAGCTCTATGTCTGTCTAAGACAGACTTGGTTTACAGCTGGAATGGTAAAGCTCTCTCTTTACCTGTGGGAAAGCCTGAATATCTGGTTTCACTTTTTGCTGAAATAAGGGCAGTGGGATTTATGATGGGCTTTTTAAAATTTAAAATAAGGAACCTTGAGAACTTGTGCCTGAGGCGCCTCTCTGACCCACAGTGCTTGCGGGAACCCTCTCTTGCTGTACTGTATCCTTTGCATTTAGATAGAAGCCTTCTGTGAGCTGATGGTGATGTCAGGTGACTCCTTTCAAATATCTAAACTAGGTCATTATTTGCGCCTCCTCCAATTCCTTGCTGACTCGTCACTTGCTCCCTAGGGCCTACTCAGTCAGCCACATTTAAAGTTGCCACCCAGTTCCTCCTTCAGTGCCAACTGCCCATTTAGCCCCACTTCTCTCATCTTCTCCATAAAGAATCACCTTTCAGTACCAACTTATAAAATATGTTTATCGGACGAATGTGTCCAATTCTTGAGGCAAGACCTTACTATAACCATAAAGTACTGGTGGCAGGAGATGACTGTGAAAAATAGAAAAAAGTGTAAAAGAAAGCAAAATATTGAATTTACGACTTAAGACTTGGAGAAAGCCGGGGAGATGCGTGCTCATTGTACCGCTCTAAGAGAAGATGACTGAAGTTGTGTGGAGGTGAGAAGTTCACGTGAAGACACCCAGCATGATGAAGGAACTGTGACGGAGGACATGAGAAGAAGACAGCCGAGGGCCAGAATATTCACCTAAGATGCGGGCCTTTAGTAAAGTGATCAGAGAAGAGGGAGAGGGTGGTCTAGGCAGAAATAAGACTACTTTACATTGAGGACAGGAGTCATAAATGATTTGCTTGGTGGCCGATAAGGAAACAGAGACCCACTGACTTTTTTCTCCATCAAAGTCAGATGTGGCAGGTAAGTAAAGAGATGATCTCGGGATCTCACACTTAGATGAGTTTTGGATTGTTTTCCTTTACTTCCAGGGATAAGTCTAATATGTCAAATATCACGATTTCTTTACACGAGTTAGAAATTTGAACGACATGTACAGAAGCCTCCTTTATCCCAACTGACGGTAAAGAATTGTTCTTCTGGGCTTCCCTGGTGGCGCAGTGGTTGAGAGTCCGCCTGCTGATGCAGGGGACCCGGGTTCGTGCCCCGGTGCGGGAAGATCCCACATGCCGCAGGAGCGGCTGGGCTCGTGAGCCATGGCCGCTGGCGTCCGGAGCCTGTGCTCCACAGCGGGAGGGACCACAGCAGTGAGAGCCCCGCGTACCGCAAAAAAAAAAAAAAAAAAAAAGAATTTTTTTCT
Source organism: Neophocaena asiaeorientalis asiaeorientalis (assembly GCF_003031525.2). NCBI lineage: Eukaryota > Metazoa > Chordata > Mammalia > Artiodactyla > Phocoenidae > Neophocaena > Neophocaena asiaeorientalis. The sequence goes on from NW_020175192.1 coordinate 4,062,905, forward strand.
TGCTTTGGGGGGGGAAATATGTCAAATATCACGATTTCTTTACACAAGTGAGAAATTTGAACGACATGTACAGAAGCCTCCTTTATCCCAACTGACGGTAAAGAATTGTTCTTCTGCCTTGGAGGGTGAGTGTATTTAGCGTTTGCCTGGCATCCTCTAGGTCCTCAATAAGTGTAAATTCCATTCCCCATCACCAGTCTTGTATCAGAAAATACGTGGCAAAATTGTGGAGCTCTTAAGACTTCAACCCTGGCGTCTGGTTGTCAAACTCAAAGTCAAAACTCACTAAAATTCTATACATGTGCGGAATTATTTACATTCTTTATGTCTGCTTCCTTATTTCTAAAATAAGGAGAACACAACGTTCTGTGGCAGCCTGGATGCGAGCGGAGCCTGGGGGAGGATGGATACATGAATACGTGCGGCTGAGTTGCTTTTTTGTGCACCTGACACTATCACAACGTTGTTCATCGGCTATACTCCAGTACAAAATGAAAAAGTTTAAAAGAAATAAAATAAGGAGAACAATAACCGGGGAGGCAGTGAGGAATAAACACAGGTGTTGGGGGAAAACTTGTGTAAACCTCTTGTTTAGAACGTTAAATCTACCAATCAAATGCATGATTGCACATAAATATTTTAAGAAAATATTTAAAAATCCCTTTAAAGTCATTTCTTTTTACAAAGATGTTGGTTAATAAATCTGTGGCTAATGTGAGTTAACATTAAATGTTTCTAGATAAGTATAAAATAAAATTCACATCAAATGCTTTGTTTTAGTCTTTGTTTTAGTATAGGATAGCAACAAATAGATGTCAAAATGATGAAATATGGGAATAATATCTTCCTTATACTGAGGTACTGTTAAAAATATTGTTTTAAGTATTTAATGAATTATATCATTTTGTCAATAGTTTGATTCTTTTACTTTACCTTTAACTCTAAAACTGGTTGCTGTTACTGTTCCTACTGCTGTCTTCTGATAGAGACCTGTTTAAAAGTAACAACTGTTTTTAAGGTTAGGAAACACTGTAATCTTAAAGTCAAGAAAAGTAATGAAGCTAGATTTGTCCTAATTACTCAGTTAATATATACCAATATCCACTTTGCTTCCTATATGCCACTCAGGGATCATATATTCTAGTGTTTGTTTTTTTCCGAAGGTTAGACTAAATTTTAAATATGTTAAGCATTTTTTAAATTTCATACTAAAAATCCATCTATTACTTTTCTCTATTTTGTCTACATGGAAGACCAGATGGAATATTGAAATATCTATGATAATGCTTCTCCAATTTAAACAGATAATTTACATGTAAATTCTTAAATTATCATAACTTCAGTTATATGTTTTCTATCAAATACCTACATGAATAGTTATTATTCCACTTCTGTTAATGAGGTCCTTAATGAGGCCTCTCTATTAGCTATGCTTAGTTACACTTTATGGTATTTATACAGTCTCCATTTATACTTTGGCTCCTATACACAGCTCCTGTTGAAGAGGAATGTCATGGTGTAAAGGTTCCTACTAAATGGCTACAATTCTTTGGCCACAGATGATAACATCAGGCTTGAAAACCTAACTCAGGATTATAAATCCAGACAGAACACTGGCTGAAATGAGATACACTTGCACAGTTATTTTGTTCTGTCTCTTCAGAAAATGAACTAACAGGCACTGGTTTTGGCAGATTACTGGGATTTTTACTTGAAAATGAAACTAGAAAGAGTTGAACTAGGTACTCCGGGCCATGTGTAAGCAGAGCAGTCATCTTAGAGAGAATGGACATGCACAAGAAGAGACGATATCAACCGTAAAGGCTTTGGGTGATGGAGACAATGGCCTAGTTTATAATCATCCAGTACATTACCACCCTTCTGTGTTTCAGCTCTACATCATTTCTTGCCCTTGCAGCCCTGAAACCATTTACTGTTGCTCCAAAATTTAGGCTGTCACGAGCAGACTTTGTTCTTTATGATCAGTGGTACCTTACTCTAGCATCTCTTCCCAAAGTCAGGTCAAGTTCTTGCAACTATTCAGATTTGTCCAAGATGTCTTAAGTAAGAGCACAGGAAGACATGCCAGATATCATTCAATTAAGTCAGTTTATAACAGTTGAATGATTGATGAGTCATGCAGAAGACTACCCTGAATTACCTGGTCGCTGCTAACTTGTTCATACATAAGATTAACTAACTTGGGAAGTAGAGGTGTTGATTGAAATTTTATATCATTATTTTGTCTCTGGCTACACAAACGGGAAACAAAAATGATTTCCTTTACAATGAAGAAACGAGACCCACTTCTTTACCCTTGCTTCTGCATTCTCATTTTCCTAAGTATTCACTAAGCAAATTGTGGCTTGTATTGTTGTTACAGTAAAGAGAAAAGCAGTATGAAAGTGAAGTAAGTCAGACAGAGAAAGACAAAGTATGATCCCACTTATATGAGGAATCTACAAAAAAAACACCCTCATAGATACAGAGGACAGATTGGTGGTTGCCAGAAAAATGGGATGAGGGGGCGGTGAGCAAAATGGATAAGAGGGTCAAAAGGTACAAACTTCCAGTTGTAAAAAAAAACCAAGTCATGGGGATATAATGTACAGCATGGTGACTATAGTTAAAAATAACGAATTACACATTTGAAACTTGCTAAAAGAGTAGATCTTGAAAGTCCTCATCAGGGGAAAACCAAACTTTTATTAACTATGTACAGTGACAAATATTAATTAGACTCATTGTGGTGATCATTTTGCAATATATACAAATATCAAAGCATTATGCTGTAAACATGAAACTAATATAATGTCATATGTTAATTATACCTCATTAAAAAAAAGACCTAATCAAGCTCTGCTCTACAAAAAAAAAAAAAGAAAAACAAAAAAAAATGGAAAAGCTGCTCAAGTGCCTTAATTCTAATTTTAGAAACACATGAGTGATATTAATTATGTGTAAAATGGGCAGTATCCTATGTGTGTCCTCTCCCTCATTCTTTCCCATCCTATATTTTCTCAAATTCCTCATATTCTATGCTGCTCTGTCTCGATTAATCTTCTTGGCACAAGTGAATGTCAGTGCAAGGAAACGGGGTTGCTTGGGGAGTAGACAGACCCTCTAAATTAGTTACAGCCAACATGGCTTTCTATTTGAAAGGTACTGAGGAATTACTGAGTAACTTCAGTTGTTCCTGGGCCTATATAAACATGAAACATACCCACCTGCCTGAAATCTGCAAAAAATTTGGTACGTTTCTAAATATTTGGTATATATATACAAATATATTCTATATATAGAAATATATAGAATTTGGGAAATTCAGGCTTTTTAGGGCAGGAGCCACCTGTCTCCTTACATGGCCCTGCAATAAACCTTTCTCTGCTCTAAACTCTGACGTTTCGGTATAGTTTGGCCTACTGTGTGTCGGGCACAGGTCTAGCTATATTTACATCAGACAGAATAGACATAAAGTCAAGACAGTCACAGGAGTCAAAGATGGACATTTTATAATGATTAAAGGGCTAGTCCACCAGGGAAAGATAACCATTATAAATATATATACCCTCAGCATTAGAGAATCTAAATATACCCACAGCAAACACTGACAGAATCTGAGGACAGATACAGACAGCAATACAATAAGAGAAGGGGACTTCAATACCACACTTTCAGTAATGGGTAGAGGAAGCAGACAGGAGATGAGTAAGAAATAAAAAAGAGGACTTAAATAACATTATAGCCAAAATCTACCCAGCAGCTACATACAGAACATTCCCCTCAAAAGCAGCAGAATATACATTCTTCTCAAGTGTACACAAGTTTTCCCCACAATAGATTATATGTTTGGTCACAAAGCAACTCTTAAGAAATTTAAGAAGATTTAAATCATACAAGGTGTCCTTTCTGAACACGTTTTGGAATGAAACTAGAAAGGAATAGCAGAAGGATAAGTAAAAAATCCACAGCTATGTGGAAATTAACAACATACTTTTGATCAACAATGAATCAAAGAAAAGAATCAAAAAGGAAATTTAAAATAGCTTGAGACAAATGAAACAGAAAACACAACATACCAAAATTTATCGCATCCAGTGAAAGTGGAGGAAAGAGGTAAATGTATAGCTACAAACAAATACATCAAAAAGACCTCAAATTAATAAACTAACTTCACACCTCAAAGAACTAAAAGAAGAACAAAGAAAGCTCAAAGTAGCAAAAGGAACATAACAAAGAATAGACCAGGAATAAAATGATAATAAGTGGAAAAACAATAGAAAATATCAAAAAACTAAGAGTTGGTCTTTTGAAATGATAAATAAAATTGACAAACCTCTATCTAGATTAAGAAAAAAAGAGAAGTTTCAAAAATAAAATCAGAAAAATGAAAGCTCATGCCACAAAAATAAGAAGGTTCAAAAGAAAATAATATGAACATTATATGCCAACAACCAGATACCATAGAGGATGGATAAATTCTTAGCGACATGAAACCTAAGAAGAGTGACTCATGAAAAAATAGAAAATCCGAACCGACGTATAACTAGTATGGAGACTGAATCGGTAATCACAAACCTCCTAATAGGGAGAAGCCCAATACCAAATGGCTTCACTGGGGAATTCTATAGAACATATAAGTAAGAACTAACACAAGCATTCTCAAATGCTTCCAAAAAGTAAAAGAGGGGGGAACACTTTCAAAGTCATTTTATGCAGCCAGCATTACTCTGATACAAAAGCCACATGGAAAGAACAGTATGAGCTAACATCCCTCATGAATACAGATGGAAAAGTGTTCAACAAAATACTAGTAAACCAAATCCAGTGTAATCTAGCACCTTAAAATGGTCATACACCATGACCAAGTTAAATTATTCTTGCAATGCAAGAATGGTTCAACATGCAAAAATCAATGTGATAAAACACATTAACAGGACAAAGAGTCAAAATCACACGATCATCTCAATATATGCAGAGAAAGAATTTGACAAATTTCAGCATCTATCAAAAGAAAAACTATCAGCAAACTAGGAATAGAATGAAATCAGCACAACCTAATAAAGGCCATATATGAGAAGCCCACAGCTAACAACATATTCAACAGTGAACCCTGAAAACTTTTCCTCTAAGATCAGGAACAAGGCAAGGACGCCCACCTCACCGATTCTGTTCAATCTAGGATGGGAAGTTATACCTAGAGCAAGTAGACAAGGAAAGAGAAAAAAATAAAAAGGCATCCAAATTGGAAGGAAAGAAGTAAAACTGTCTTTGTTTGCAGATGACATGATCTCATAGATAGCAAAACCTAAAGACTCCACAAAAACCCTCAAAGTTTTAGATCTAACGACAAGTTCCATAATATTACAGAATATATAATCAACATTCAATAATGAGTAGCATTTCTCTACTTACAGAGAACTATTTGTAAGGAAAGGGAAATTAAGAAAACAAAGCCATTTACAAGATCACACACACACAAAATACCTACAAACAAATTTAACCAAGGAGGTGGGAACCTTGTACTCTGAAGACTACAACGTATTGACGAAAGAAATTAGATAAGACACAAACAAAGAAGACATCCAAGTGGCCAACAGGGAGATCACTAGTTACCAGAAAAATGCAAAGTAACCCCAAAATGTTATTTTTGTGAGATATCACCTCACGACTGTTAGGATGGCTATTATCGTGTGAACAAATGACAAAGAGTGCTGTTGAGGGTGTGGGAAACTGGAACTGATGTACTCTGTCACTGGGAAGAGCATATGAAACGGTTGCTATAGAATATAGTAAAAATGAAAAACAGAACTCCCTGTGATCCAGCAATGTCACTTCTGGGCAGTTACCCCAAAGAACTGACACAGGAGCTGCAGGAGATATTGGCACTGCTATGCTTACTGCAGCACTATCCACAATAGCCAAGATGTGAATAAACCCTAAGTGGCCACATCCACAGCAGAGTGGATAAGGAAATGTGGTGTATATGTATTCTATGGAATACTAGATAGCCTTAAAAAAGATGTAAGTTATGCAATACGTGACAACATGATTCACCTTGTGGACATTATGATAAGTGAAACAGACCCATCACAGAAAGACAAATACCGCATGACTCCATTTCTATGAAGTATTTAAACGTCAAATGCATACCACCCAAAAGTGGAATGGTGTTTGCCAGGGGCTTGGCCAGGGGGAAATGAAGAGGTACTATTTAATGGGCATAAAGTTTCAGTTAAGCAAGATGAATAATAAGCTTCAGGACCTTCTGTAAAACATACTGATGTCAACAGTGATGTAATTTATGCTTAAAATTTGTTAAGAGAGTAGAACTCATATTAAATATTTTTACCACCTTAAATTTAAAAAATTATAACTCACAAAATTGATGAAGGACATAAACATTTAGATTCTGGAAACTGATCAAACCGAAAATAGAATGGGTCCAAAGTCACTTGCAACAAGAAAGATCATGACTAAACTGAAAACAATAAAAATATCTTCAAAGAAACCAGACAGTAATGTCATATAACCTGTAGAAAAACACCAGTTTGGATGACAGTACATTTCTCATCTGAAAGTCATGAAGTCTCAAAGGAAATACAAGAGCAATTCTCAAATGTTGACAAGAACATTACTTTCCAACATAAATTCTACATTTGGCAAATTTATCCTTTAAAAATTAAGGAAAAAGAGACTTTCTCCGACAGAGGAAAACTAACAGATTTAGTCTACAGCACACATACTCTAAGATAATGGCAAAAAGAAACTCCAAGAAACAAAGGTAATACATCACAAAAAGGCTTAGGTAGTCTTAAGGAACTGGGACAAACAGAAGGGTTTAAAATACGGGTAAATATAATGAACTATCCCTTCCCTCACGCAGTCCAGTAAAAATAAAATACTCATACGTTTTAAGTGGTTTCTTAATTACATGCGTTTCTGAAACATCGCCGTCATTGGTGTTTGTCCTAGTTTTCTGTGGCACTGTAATTTGTAGAAGTGATGTTTCAGTGTCTGCAGTAAGGAAAACAGGCGTGAGCCTTCCCCAGCGCACGGCAGCATCCTTATCCTTCTCTTATTTGTCCTCTCCTATCACATCACTCGTGGATCTTCCAAGCCCGAGCGCACGCACGCGCACACACACACGCACACAGACATACACACACACAATCACACTGCGCAGGGTTCCAGGAAGAGGCTCCTCTAGAAGCGGGAGTGTTACTACCCCACCACCGTCCAGAGACCCTCGGAGCTGGCTGACCTCAGCCCTGGGTAGGTGAAGAAGGGCTGCTCCCAGGACCCCATCCAGGCTCCCTCCTCCCCCCACCTCCCTGGAAGACAGGCGCCCCCTCCTGCGGCGCAGGGTCCCGGAGTGAGGGACAACTATCTCAGTCCTGCTCAGAGCCCTCCGACCAGCGGGCCCGCCAGGGGCCTGAAACTGGGCGGGCTCGGACCCGACCCCGGACTCTCCCCAGCCCGGCCTGGGCTTCTGCAGCAAGGAGGGCGACGTCCCCCGCGCCAAGGGACTCTGTGACGACGGGCCACCCTCCTATCCAGCAGGGTCCTCACTTACGATGGCCCGCGGAGGTTAGCCGGCCCAGCTCTGAGAGGAGCAACAAGAGAAACAGCATTGCGTGGCCGGCCGGCCTCGCCACTGCGATGGCGGTTGACTGGAATCCGTGCAGCGAGCGCGCGGTGCCCTGCGCTCTAGGTTCCGTC
>NW_020175192.1:4070711-4071379 GCF_003031525.2 Neophocaena asiaeorientalis asiaeorientalis
AGTATTCTACGTATGATGTCATTTGCAAAGTTATGTATTCAGTTCAAATTCTAGGGATTCAGACTTTTATTTCCAACAACCTGTTGAATACCTGATAGTCCACAAATGCCTGAAATTCAACATATCTTCAACCAAACTTATCTCCCAACTCCTGTACAAATCTGCTTCTTGTAAATGTGTTGCCACTATAATTTCAGTTGTCTAGTCATTAACAATTTCAGTAACCTTCATATAAAGTAGTCAACAAACCTGTCTTTTCTGTATCTATTATAAGGGTAAACACAAATCTATAAAATAAAACATTAATTTTCTCTGGTACCAGAAATGAAAATGAAAAAGGACTCTTCTTTCTCTCTCTCTCTCTCTCTCTCTCTCTCTCTCTCTCTCTCTCTCTCACACACACACACACACACACACACACACACACACACACACACAGGCACAGGCACACAGACACTCCCTTTTCTTAGACAACTTCCTTTAAAAACATGTAATTGTTAATCCTTTCTCTGTCTCTTGAAGGTGTAAATCTTTTTGAAAATTAAGTGCGACTCTTGCCAGCTTTACATTCCAGGGATGTTTTTCTTAAGTACTTTGTAGTCATCTGTTGCAATCATAAGCATTATGGAAAATAAGTCTGTATCCCTGGCACCTCGGGATTTAGTCTC
>NW_020175192.1:4071397-4265824 GCF_003031525.2 Neophocaena asiaeorientalis asiaeorientalis
ACGGGACCTAGAGCGCAGGGCCTCGCGCGCTAGCTGCAATTTCCAGTCAACCGCCATCGCTGTGGAGACGCCGGCCGGCCACGCAATGCTGTTTCTCTTGCTGCTCCTCTCAGAGCTGGGTCGGCTGACCTCCGCGGGCCATCGTAAGTGAGGACCCTGCTGGATAGGAGGGTGGCCCGTCGTCACAGAGTCCCTTGGCGCGGGGGACGTCGCCCTCCTTGCTGCAGAAGCCCAGGCCGGGCTGGGGAGAGTCCGGGGTCGGGTCCGAGCCCGCCCAGTTTCAGGCCCCTGGCGGGCCCGCTGGTCGGAGGGCTCTGAGCAGGACTGAGATAGTTGTCCCTCACTCCGGGACCCTGCGCCGCAGGAGGGGGCGCCTGTCTTCCAGGGAGGTGGGGGGAGGAGGGAGCCTGGATGGGGTCCTGGGAGCAGCCCTTCTTCACCTACCCAGGGCTGAGGTCAGCCAGCTCCGAGGGTCTCTGGACGGTGGTGGGGTAGTAACACTCCCGCTTCTAGAGGAGCCTCTTCCTGGAACCCTGCGCAGTGTGATTGTGTGTGTGTGCGCGTGCGTGCGCTCGGGCTTGGAAGATCCACGAGTGATGTGATAGGAGAGGACAAATAAGAGAAGGATAAGGATGCTGCCGTGCGCTGGGGAAGGCTCACGCCTGTTTTCCTTACTGCAGACACTGAAACATCACTTCTACAAATTACAGTGCCACAGAAGACTGGGACAAACACCAATGACGGCGGTGTTTCAGAAACGCATGTAATTAAGAAATCACTTAAAAGGTATGAGTATGTTATTTTTACTGGATGCAAGACCCAAATCAATTCATGCGTACCCCTTCATGAAATTTTGTGTCCTAATGACAGTGTTCAAGAGACGTTTTGGTTTTGTCTGAGGGAGAGCAAGTGTTTTGTTTTCATTTCCCAAGTAATATATGAACGTTACGAAACAATTTTAAAACACAGACTCAGAGAAAAGAAATGCCCCGAATTCCTATCCCACAAAATGGCGTCTACAGTCTACTGTAGACTGTTTTCTAGAAAAGATGTACGTTTAAAAATACTTTCTAAAAAATAAATAAATAAGTAAAAATAATTTCTACATTACTAATACCTTCTATGTAAGTGAGGCCATACTAATCTTTAGCTTGTAGCATGGTTTTAAAATGGCAGTATATAAAGCGTATCTTCATGCCTGTATTTACATACATAGGCATATATAAAGCTTTGTAAAAAGTAATGTTATTTCTGATCTGCTTAGAATAGTAAAGCATGTACATTGTAAAATTAAATCTAGACAGTACAGAGACGTTAAGAAAGTGAATGGCTGCCTCACTTTCTAAAGGCAGTAAGTTTGAAGGGAATGAAGTTTTAGAGACATACATACACACATGCACATATACTTTTAATGATCATTTATGAGATTTGTAATTGGGTTTTTCATTTATGTGTAGAGTTAGGATTTATTTTTATGATAATAAATACAGCCCTGTCATTATTTTTCCTAACTTCATGGTAACTTATGTGTAACATCATATAGTATTTCAAATTTTATACATGCAGGTAGTTTCATAAACCTTCCTGAATAGTCAATAGGATCAACAGGCAAACCACTATAAAAATTTTTGATAAGCATTGAAAAATGTCTACCGGAAAAGTTGCATTATATTTGACTCCCATTAACAGAAATAGTGACACCTATCTTCCTGAGGCCTCTCCAGGTCTCTTCAGTCTTCTCATCTTTGCTCTTGTGTACATCCTAGTGAATGCTTCACTTTTAACAGGTATTTTTTGGTTAAACCTTAACAAAAGATGTCTTTCTGTATATTGACTATTTGAATCATTTTGTTAGTTGTCAGTTTCTTTCTGGTTTTGACTTCTTTTTTAATAAGAATTAGTAGCTTTGGATAGGACACTTCGTTTTCAAGAAGGAAGAAGTGTTGATGTAAACACACACAGGGATGGGAGAAGAATCCATTGATTACAACCTCAGTGGCCAGATCGGAGAGGAATGTCCTCCAATGGCAGCTGAAAAACTGTACTAGACACTGGAGCAGGTTTTACAGAGTGGTCTACTTCTGACTGGCTCACTCTGTGGTACCAAGAAGCACCAGCGATTATGTATTTATAAAAGCTATCACACCCCCAAAATGAATATCTGGAGACGCTGAAATGTTTAGGAGAGTATAACGTACACTGGGAAGATGCTACCAAAAGAAAACATGAGGATCCATGATGATAGCAGGAAAAAGACAGTATTTGGTACACACATGTGTGCGCATGCATACACACACACACACACACTATTATGAGATAAGCATCATTACATAATAATAATAAAATATTCAGTTCCTAGGTAACATAAAAATTCTAAGTTTGTATGAATTTAATAAAATGTCCTCAGCATATATCAAATGAAAACTGATAGCACGACAGGGAGACATTTTCAAATCCATTTCCATAGAGAGATCTTAAAATGTTTTTCTCAATTTTATGATTGACCATAAAATTCTTCATAAAGAGAAAGAAAATTTGAACAACAAAAAGAAACTTTATTGATGGATAAAGTGAACCCAATGAAGTTTGTGTATTGTTTTCCCCTTTCTGTTCTATGTTAAGACTTGCTAGAGTCTAGGGATATCACACGTGAGGCTTTTAGTAAATGATAAAACCTCTGGTGCAGCAAGACAAAGAGAATTCAGGCAAATGTCAGGAATCCAGGAAGCATCCGCAATGAGCTAGCTCTCCGCGAACCCAGCCTCTGTGCTCCCGGAACACGCTGAGTCTCCGGCTTGAAATCTCAAGATTTATGGGAGGAAGTTTGGCTTTGGGAGAGCTCCTTGCAAAGCTTTCAGTGACTTTTTAAGTAGCCAAGCCAGTCTTGTCAAACTAGTTAGGGAAACACAACGGAAGCTAACCTTGGCCAGGGGAGTTTTGAACCCTACACAGTGCATTATAAATCTTACTGCCCTCTTCAGCCAAGAGTCAGAAACACCCAGACTTGTAGGTATCCCCAGAAATAGATAAGAGCTTTTCTAATCAAGCTGCACTTAATGCTCTATCTCCGTTGTAAATAATGCTTCTCGAGACTAGTTCTCATACTTTTCAAGAACATACAGTGTCATTCAACAGAATTGACCACAGCAAGGAAAATAAATAAATAAATGCAAATATGGATAGTACAGAACTCATCATCTGGCAACAATAGAATTAGGTTAAAACTTAACAGAATGACTGAAAAATGTATTTGGACATTTAAAAGTATACTTCTACGTGATTCATGGGTTGAAGGAGGAATCATAAGTCACAATGGATATTAAATAATAAACAATGAACGAGAATGAAGAAATTACAAAGAAAAATTTGAATTCCACTCTGAAGATGGTATAGGAGCATAATTTATAACCACAAATAATTAATTAAACAAGTGACAAAAAATGGTCAGCAATTTAAAATTAGAAAAATAATTATAACCTTAAAATTCTTAAAGATGCTGCTTAAATTAAGAAGTAGAATCAATGAAAGACAAAAGTAAGCTGAAGTAGCCTGGATTCACAATGTCAAAAGCTGATTTCTGAGAAGAATATAAAACAGAACTTTTGGTGAGATAGACTAAGGAAAACGAAAAGGAGAAGGAAAAGATGTACTGTTAGAAATAAGACATACACAAATGTGGATTGGCCAATTGGATGTGAATTGCTAATATCATTGTTTAGGAATTGCCTTTTAACTTTCTTAATGGTGTCGTTAGGTGAACATCAGATTTTAGTTTAATTTTAGTTTCCTCTTAAAAGGGGACTTGCTTTGTATTGTTTAATTTTCCATTTATTTGCTCTAGAAATTGCAAAGTAGGAAAAGCTAATAAAATTCAAGTTCCTTCAAAGATTACTCAGCATTTCTAAATGTAACCATTTGAAGTTAAAAATTTGATTATGATAGTTAAATGCTAATGACTTATGCTCTTACTTTTGAAATAGATTTAGACTCCTAGATTTTATGTAAGTTTGATTATGATTAATTCTGTCACACATTCCAAGATTGAAGAAAGATAACTGTAACTATAATTATATATATATAATTTTGATACACTCATGATATAATACATGCTTATATGAAAGAGTACATATATTTTTAACAATTAGGGCTTCTGACTTTTAAGGATTTGAAATATCTAATAATTACATTCTCTCTGACTACTTTCCTGTAGGTCACCTATGCCATCAAAATTGACAGGAAAACATACACTCTCCACCTTGAAAAACAGTAAGTGGCCATGCTTCTTTTCATAGTTGTTTTTAGTTTCTTACATTTTTACAATGACTACCTTAAATGGAGCCTAAATTTAGAGCCTAAATATGCAAGAGCATAGATGTTATATTTATTTAATATGTTAAGTCTTCTTGGTGATTCATGTCAGACTAGAATTTCGAGTCTTTATCTTTAGATTTTTAAATCTAATATTCAAACCCAACTGTAATTTAATGATATAAGTATTAAAGTATATCAGACACATGAAAATCATTTTATGTAACTCCTTAAAGTATAATTACAATTGCAACTATCAAGGGAATAAGTTTATCTGTCCATGATTAATTTTATTTGTTTCATGTCATTTTACACAATTATATGATTTTTAAGCATTTTATTTGATATTACACTCTAGTTTTGTCTCATTTTGCTATAGGATATATTTTTAATCTCTTCAGTTTTCTACTTCCACTCTGTGAGGAAACCAGTATCAATATCCTGTGTGTATCATTCCATGATTTTCTATTTTAAATTTCATCTTTACCTGAAATAAAACATATAGAAACCTACCAGAAAAGGGTTTTTTTTGTTTTGTTTTGTTTTCTTGCACAAATGAAAATAGTGTTCTGCAAGTGTCAGGTCTTATCTAATAATGGCACTTATTTTCTTGCTCTATGTATAAATTTTTACTCATTTTTAATGGATGAGATCCCATAGTATGTAATATTGATGGGTAATGAAGTTATTTCCAGGGAGATTTTGTTTCATAGTCTTGATATTAATAAATGGGCTTCTGGATCAAGCAGGATGAGTGCTGATAATAGTAATAATAATATAGTAATAATGAAAGCAACTGACATTTATTGAGCACGTACCATATTCCAGGCGTATTTCTAAGCAATTTGCAGGTAGTAACTGATTAATTTTCACAACCACCTCTAAGGTAGGCCTTCTTTATTACTCACATTTTATAGCATGTAAAGATTTTGAGAGATATTGCCAGTTACTTTCTAAAAACCGTAGCAGTTTAGATTTCCAAAAGCATGCGTGATATACTAAAATGTTGTATCTCATCTTAATGTCAGGTTGTATTTCCCTAAATGATTTCTCTAAATAGTTATTGGCTAGTTCATTTTCCTGTATGGGGTTTGCCTATTCACGTAGTTTTCTCATTATTATTTCTTATCATTTTAATATACTTTATTTTTTAGAGCAGTTTTAGGTTCCCAACAAAAGTGAGTGGAAGGCGCAGGGATTTCCCGTATATCCTTACACCCCACACGTGCATAGCTTCCTCCGTTATCAACATTCCCCACCAGAGTGATGTATTTGCTGTAGCTGATGATCCTGCATTGACACATCATTCATTATCACCCAAAGTCCGTAGTTTATATTAGCATGCTATTTTTTATATTGTTTTTTTTCCATGAATGAATAAAAATAAAAAAGGAAAATTCTGAGATTAGTATAAACAATTAAGTTCTTACCATGAATGATGCACATATAGGCATTTTCCCTACATATTAAAAAAAAAGGGTACATGGCCATAATAATGAAATCTGTTATTCCCATACCCAGACCTCTTCAATCGTCTCACTCCGCAGTGCCGATTACCATTATGATATTGCCACATATTCTTCTGCCATATTTTTAGGGTCTTTCATCCATATGTCTAAAGATCAATAAAAATCATGTTCTGATGCGTCCTTCAAATAGACATGAATGGAACAAGAGTGTATATTCCATTATACAATTTGTTACGGTGGATCAGAAGGGTAGGTAAGGGTGGACCTTAGCATGGTGAATCACAAAAGTGACCCCAGTTCTTTACCTTTCCCTGTGTTTTCACTCTTTGCCATATAACTTTGAGGTTCTCTCATCAAGAAGTGGAGTGTATACAGCTCAACAACTACCTCACACTCATTCTTCATGGGTGTGAAGAGCCCAAGGTTAGAAGGGCTCTGTGCTTGGATTCATGCTCTTCTGATGCTATCCTGAGATTCTTAAAACTTTTGAATGAGAGACCCCGCATTTTCATTTTACTTTGGGGGCCTGGCAAATTACTAGCCCAGTTTGGGGCTATGTCACTTACTTTGGCCAGAGAGATGTTAGCTGCCTTGATTCCAACACAGGCTTGAAAAAGCTGTCACGCTTTTCTGCTTTCCATCTTGTCTGTCTGTCATCCCCATGAGAATATGCTCGGGCTTAGCTTGCTGGACGATTAAAGACATGTGGATCACAGCCACGGTGCTCTATTTATTCCTACAGCAGCCAACATTCAGCTGAATCCTGTACCACTGAGCAAGCCTGGCCACAATTAGCAGAGCTGCCATGGCTACCCGCACATGACCCACAAGTGTGAGCAATAGGTACTTATTTAAGGTCGGATCTTAACAAACGGCACCGCGAAACAGAGGAAAGCTTCAAGTGAGCTTTATTAGGGAGCGCTCCCGGGCGAGGTTCACTGGTCCGAGAGAAAGGGGCCAGAGAAGTCGCACCCGGGCGAGGGTTGGGCAAGATTTTATAGGGGAAGAAGGGAAAGGGATGTGGTGAATCTGGGAGGGCGCAGGGTATTCCTCATTTGGCGGTCTTTTCGGGTATCCTGGGGGACCGTTAGTCCTGCCCCTCGAAAGGCGGGAAGGCTGGGCTGGGTTCAAAGTCCCCAGGTCAGTTCCTGGAACTGGGTGGTCCGGAAATGTCTCCAGGGCAATTTCTGGAACTGGGTGGTCCGGAGAATTTCAGTCTGATGCAACCTGTGAATCTGATTGTGTTCCCCTGCCTCGGGCCAGTTGGCCTTACATCCCGACATCTTTGGTATAATGGGGCGGCGTTCTGATCTCTGGCTACTTCATGCTGAGTGGGGGCGTCGAAAGGGGAGTCGGGCGACCAGAGGTCCGAGGCTTAGGGGAGACCAGTGAGGGGTTCTGTAGGAAGCAAGTTGTAAGGACCGAGGAGCATTTGGTTTGTGGCCACCCGAGAGACTCCCTCCATGCGCCTGCGAAGGAACCTAAGAAAACAGGGAGCAAACGTGAGCAAGATACAGATGAGAATTAAGGGGCCTAAGATTGGTGTTAGCCAGGTATAGAGGGCGGATTGCCACCAATCGGGGACTGGGGAGGCGGACTGTTGGTGTTCGCATTGGAGTTCTTCTCTTAAGCGATGGAGGGCTTTTACTTTGTCTTACGTTGTCTTCGAATCCTGTTTCATTGATGTAATAGCAGCATTCCTCCTGTAGGAAGAGGCAGGTACCTCCTTTGTCGGCCGTCAGGAGATATCTTTTCGGGTATCCTGGGGGACCGTTAGTCCCGCCCCTCGAAAGGCGGGAAGGCTGGGCTGGGTTCAAAGTCCCCAGGTCAGTTCCTGGAACTGGGTGGTCCGGAATGTCTCCAGGGCAATTTCTGGAACTGGGTGGTCCGGAGAATTTCGGTCTGATGCAACCTGTGAATATGATTGTGTTCCCCTGCCTCGGGCCAGTTGGCCTTACACTTATTAGTGTTCGTTGTGAAACATTTTGCATAATATTATTTGTTGAGATTCATTCATAATGATGCGTGCAAAACGGGTTTGTTTTTTAAAATGCATATGTAGCCATAAAATGAATATATCCCATTAATTATTTATCCTCCCATATTTATAGCAAGAACAGCTCTATCATGGACATCCTTGACCATGACTTCCTGGGCCCCAGTGAAATTGATGGATTATAAATAAGAAATTTCTCAAGTGCTATATAATGCCAGTTTTTTTCTTCAAAAGCCTTATAACCAAGTTTTACTCATGCCAGTAGCTTAAAAGTGTTTCTGTTCTCCACATTCTCGACAAAATGAATATCTTCACACACTTATTTTTGTTAATTAGTGGATGACAAATGCTGTTTTATTGTTGTTTTAATATGCACTTCACTGGTTATTAATAACACTTAGTATCTTTTCCAGTGTTTACTGACCGTTCTCATTGATTTGCTTTTCCTGAGATTTTTTTTTTTTTTTTTTTTTCCGGGGGGGGGGGGGGCGTTTTTTTTTTTTTTTTTTTTTTGTGGTTTTTTTTTTTTTTTGCCGGGGGCGGGGCGGTCGTTATTTTTTATTCATTTGTTTTGAGTTATTTATTTTCAATCTATGGCTTTATCTTTCTGTTTTTCTGGGTTTTGTTCCATGATCTATCGTGGGAAGTTTTGTTTTCTGTAGATATTAACACTTTATCTCCTCTATATGTTGCAATTATGCCACCTACACTATTGATTGTCTTCTTCCTTTGTTTTTGGGATTTATTGCTATAAAAATGAAATTTTCATATAATCATTATATTCATATTTTCTATCCTAGGTTCTCAGATTCCTCTCTTGTGTCTGTTAGAAGTGATAGCATCACATTCGTATAGTATTTCTTAAAATTCTTTTTCCACTTAAGATGTAAATTCATAGCTTTCAGTTTCTTTAACAACAGTATTGCATTTTCCAACTTTCTTCAAAGCTTCTTTTTACTTTGTTTTTTATTGCAGCTTTATGCTAACTCAGGTATCGTTTAGTTAGAATAACTTCAGATTATTTTCTTCAGATGGAATCTGCAGGTGGCCTGCTTCCCGAATCGGTGCATGTCTGCAGATGTCTTTCTTGTTCTCATAACTGAATGACATTTGGCAATGTGTAGAATTTGTGAGTCATATTTCTTTTCTATAAATTTTTGCAATTTGATATAGTCTGTGTGAAGTGAGTTTTCCAGCAATTTCTGTATGTGGGTGATGGTGAGTTTGTGTGTGTGTGTGTGTGTGTGTGTGTGTATTACATTAATACTCCCTAATATATCCCAAGTCCCTAAATTTTTCATTTTAATTTTCAGTCCCTATGCATTTTTTTTTTCTTCTATGGGAAATCATTGCTTTCATCCTGGGTCTTACTTGTCTGTGTTCCATATCATAGTTTTTTCTACAACTATGATCAAATCTTTATTTTTGACATGCATTTTACCAGCATTTGTTTTCTGTTGGCTAGACCTATAATTCTGTTCACAGTAAGCAAATTCTCTTCGATACATTTATTGAGTTATTTAATATTAACTGACATGTGTTTTAGTTTCAGAGTATACTTTTTTCTCTTGGAATGATCTCCTTGGAATGCTTATTCATTTCTCTTGAAATTAAGATTATTTTGTTCATCAATGCTACTTCATTTGGAACTAACTTTTAAGTTTTGCATACTTTTTATTGTTCATTTTCCTTTCATTGGACATTGTTTTTCTTTCAGTGCTCATTTGTATTTTTGTTATGTCACTGATTAAGGCAGACTGTTTTGTTGTTTCATACAGAAGCCAAAAGTATGCCTTTGAAAAAGGGCCCAGGATGAATAAACTTGCAAAGAAAATTTTTATCCTTTTAATAATGCTTGTCAAATATCTGTTAAGGTTTTTAATCTCTAATTCCTTTTTCCTGGGAACTACTTCTGGATTCCCACTTCCACCACCTCCATTTAAATGCTTACAGTTATTAAAAGGTGGCTCTGCCCTTGTTTCAGAATTCACGTTCTAGATGCTTGCACCTAAACCAACCCAGTCCATGCAGTTTTTCCTTAAATATATGTGGAATATAAACTGACAGATACCAGTTTTTCTCCGGGAACCTCTCTGGTTTTGTTATTTGAATTGAAGAAAAGGAAAAGTTTTCAAGAAGGAGAGGAAATAGATTGTTACAGGATATTGAATATAGTTCCCTGTGCTATACAGCAGGTCCTTGTTGTTTATCTGTTTTGCATACAGTATTGTGTATCTGTTTAGTCCAAACTCCTAATTTATCCCTCCCCTCCTTTTCCCTTTTGGTAACCATAAGTTTGTTTTCTATGTCTGTGAGTCTATTTCTGTTTTATAAAGGAGATCATTTGTATCATTTTTTTTTAGATTCTACATATAAGTGATATCATAGGATATTTGTCTGTCCAACTTACTTTTCTTAGTATGATAAAAGAATCTGAAAAAGAATATATATATATGTATGTGTGTGTGCATATACATATATATGTATATATATATGACTGAATCACTTTGCTGTACACCTGAAACTAACACAACATTGCAAATCAACTATACTTCACTAAAAATTTTTTAAAAAGAATGAGAGGACATGAAGGAGATAAGAAAAGTAGTGGTGAAAAAAAAGTAGTGGTGAAAGAAGTACTCTGTTAATGCTCTAGTTTCTCTTTCATTCTGGCCTTCAAACCTTCTTGATGTTTGGAATCCATGAGAAATCCCAGTGTCACTGTTATGGACTAGGGTCCTTGGACTCTTTAATCAATAGAAATTGATAAGTGGCCAGAGAAGGAATTCAGGCAAGGCTTTGTTGAGGCTCGTGCTGCAGCAGGAGGGAGTGAAAACAAGTGACAGGTTCCCTGGCTCACTCTCCGAGGAAGGTGGGCTGGATCCTTAAGTGGGGTGAAGGTAGGGGCAGATTGGTGGTCTGCCCACTCGCCTGGTGGTGCTATGTGCAGGGATCATGCGCAGTAAGTACCCTGCTTTTGCTCCTGGCACCTCCGGAGTGGCAGTCGGTTTGTGGCCTTTGTGTGTCTTATTGTTCATAATTACCCAGACTGCACATGCAGGTAGTTAGTTTTAGTCCCTTAGAGTCCCTCTGTCTTCTGTTGCTCGAGGAGACGTGTGTCCAGGCCAAGCGCTCCAGTAAAGGGGTCCCGGGTCCCAGCCTGTCTCATCCCTACAGTAAATAACGATGTTAGATTGTTCCATGATAATCACCATCCTCCTTGTAAGAAGATTTTAGTTCCATACCCTGTTTATGTCACGTTTTTCTATAGAAATAACGTATGAAATTTGAGCAAAAGACTAGAATCCCGCTTCTAAACAAAGGCTTTAAGATCTATCGTGTGCTTCTACAATTTTTCTCCTTCTGCTACGAGAAAAGCATGTTCCGTGGAGGGACCATGCCGTTTCCTAGGTTCCAGAATGAAGGCAATGTGGAGCTGAACCTGCAGTAACCTTGTGAAGAACATTCATTGTAATTTTAAGGCACTGGGAATTTGGAGGATGCGTTGTAGCACAGTATAACTTCACAGAAACAAGCTAATGAAATAAGCATGTATTTTTTTGATTGTTTTTTATCAATCCATGGCTACTTATTAGCCAACTTTAACTAAGAGATTTACTCCATGAGATGTATTGATGGTTGAATCTATAAAAGAAAATTTTGTTGAGGGAATCTGGAAGTCCTGGATTTTACTAGACAGCAATCTGTGTCATTCCAGTGCCCACACTGGTATCCGGTCATCCTGGTTCTTGCTTTCTCTTATATACATAATGCGCTATCAGAAAGAAAGCTAGATAACGGAGAGATGAGCCCATTTAATTTTTGCGTATTTGAGCTTATAAAATGAAATGTAAGTTTGTTTACTTTCATGACTCTGGAAGTTACTTTTACTAATGCTATTATTACAACGAAGTATTACTATTTTGGTTGAATTAGGTCATTTTTAGACTCTCATTTCCTGGTGTATTCATACAACAAGTCAGGGATATTGTATCCAGATTCTTCATTTGTAAAGGTAAGTTTTACTTTATGTTGTGTAGATTTTTAGTGTTATGTGGTGAACGTGCCATTGGTGGGAAGAAGAAGAATGCTTTATACTCGGCTGAATTACTGGGCAAACAGATTGATCACAAACCCAAACGTAATGTGGCAATTGCTCTGAAAGCATATAGAATAGAATGACTACCTTTAAAACTTGGAACTCAGGAATCACTTACCTGAAAAGGTCATTTACACTCTCTGGAAGTAGGAGTAGGAGTTTGAGAGGGAGAAAAAAGTGGGGAAAGGAACTAAGAAGCCACTGAACACAGGGAGAAGTTTTGATGGAGGTACCATAGGACCTGAGCAGTGGAGGGAACAGTGGAAACCACTTTACAGAAAGAGCACAGGAAAGTGAAGTTGCAAAAGCAATTTGAGTACAGAATCTGAATAGGTTTACATGAAAAACACAGGAATTTGAATTCTATCCCAAAATGCAGGTAAGAGTCAAGAAATGCTTAAAAGTATGTGAGAAAGTTGGCTTTAATCTAAGATACGTATTTTGCCAGAATAGATGATGGGGAAGAGGCAAATGCTAGTGATTGGTCAGCTTCTGTTGCTGTGTTGCAATTGAAAGAGAATGAAATTTAAAATATGGTAACTCATACAACATTTGTCTTTCTCGCCATCTACAAGTAGAAAGCAGGACAAAAGCCATGAGACACTTGTTTTCAGACATTTGACAATTAAAAAAAAAAAATCAGGAAATCTCTCTCTGACAGAAGGAAAGCATGGAAGGCGAATCTCACCCTGAACTTGGCCCTCTGACTGGAAATAATGTCTTAACTATAGCACAAGGGTGGAAGCAAACAGGACTCTTTAAGAATTTGGATTTTAAGAGTTTTTAAGAGTTTGGGCTGCTGAAGCAGCTGGAACTTGCAGGACCCAGGACCAGAGAAAAAAAGGGACTCTGTGTTGATGTACATTTTTTCAGAGAAGGGGAGTTGTCCTTTGTTCCCTGACTGAGGATTAGACAGCATGTGTGGTGGGTAAGACGCTACTGAAGGGTCGAGAGTGAAATGGAGATAATACTAACCGACGGAACAGTGTTGGGAGATGTTGGATTTTCAGGGCAGGCAGTGTAAAGTGACCTTGCTAAAACCCCAGACGTTCAGCTGAGACAGAAAGGCTGAGTGTCTGAAGGAAGGATCAAGCTCTAGAGTAAGAGACACTCTTGGTCTCCCCCATTCCCCACCTCAAAGCCTAAAACACAGCGCGGAGACGATTGTGGATGGTTACCATTAAATTAATTGCCTTCTGACACAAACTGTGATGCTCTGTAAAGGGTTAAGCCATAGCCGAGGAAGGAAAGAATGCGATAAGTTCAGAAATCAATGAGAGTGAGAGAGAAAAAGGAGAAAGAATGGAATCATTAAAGCTCTGAATTTAGTTGTTTCAAAGGACTAATAAAATTAATAACCCCCAGTATGACTTATCTAGATCAGAAACAAATTCCACCAATATTAGGGGTGAAAGGAGATATTGCTAGTCATACAGAAGATAAAATGATATCTTGGAGAATTATGCCAGCTTTATGCCAATAAATTTGATGATTTAGATGAAATGGACAGCTTCCTTGAAAAGTACAACTTATCAAGATTGAGAGAAGTAATAGAAAATCTCAATCCCTTGAAATCTATTTTTAAAAGTTGAATTCCTCAACAACTACTTTCCACAAAGAAACACCAGGTTTAGTTTTTCTCATACTTCACCAACCGAGAGTTTGGCTCTTCCGATTTTAAGCGATTGAAAAGAATGCTTCTGTGAACGTTCATGTACAGTTGTGTAGGTGTGCAGTTTTATTTCTTTGGGATACCTACCCAGGAACATCATTGCCAGATCATATGGTGAGTGTATATTCACTTTTGACAGAAATTACCAATCTTTTCTCCAGAGTGGCTGTACCATTTTAACTTTCTGCTGACAGTGAATGAGAGAGAAAAGAGGATCTGCATTCTTGCCATTTTGTTTGCTATTTAAATTTTGTTTTAGCCATTGTGATAGATGTGTACTTTATCTCATGTAATTTTGACTGGCGTTTCTCTGATGACTAGTGATGTTGATTATAGTTTCATGAGCTTGTTTGTCACTTTTTGTGAAATATCTGTTAATGTCTTTTGCCCATTTTCTCGTTGGACTTTTCTCGTTGGTTGGTTTTTCACTACTGACCTTTGAGGAGTTTATATATTCTAATTATAGGTCCTTTACCAGATATGCGGTTTGCAGATGTTTGCTCCCAGTCTGTAATTTGTCCTTTCATCCTCATCATAAGGTCTTTGATCGAGCAGAATTTCTCCATTTTGATGAGAGTTAATTTATCAACTTTTCCTTTATGAATGGTAATTTGGCTCTCAAACCTAAGAAATCTATGTTGCCCTAGAGTTCCTGAAGATTCTGTGTATTTTTATTTTCTAAAAGTGTTATAGTTTTATTTACATTTAATGGTGTGTTCACCTGAGGTGATTTTGTATGAACTGTGAGATTTGGATCAAGGTTCACTCACTTGACCAGGGATGTGGAATGGTTCCAACACTATTTCTAGAAAGGGTTGTTCTTCTGCATTGAGTTGCTTTTGCACCTTTGTCAAAAAGTCGGGGACGGGGTCATACTGATGCGGATATATTCCTGGGTTCTTTATTCTGTGCAGATCTTCCATGTGACTCTCCTTCTGCCAGTATCCTGCTGTCTTCTTCAGTTTGCCTGCATATTCAGCATTTATGTTGACTAGAGTGATTCCTTCTGCTTTATTGTTGTTCAAGATTTTTACACTATTCTAGATATTTTTCTTTTTCATATAAATTTTAGACTAAACTGTCCTCTGTGTGCAAACAACCTTGCTAGCATCGTGATAGACACTGTTAAACCTACAGTTGAATTTGGGGAGAATAGGCATCTTTATTCTGTTGATTCTTCCAACCGTGAATGCAGTAAGAATCTCCATTTGTTTGGTCCTTTTTAAAATGTCGTTCATTAGCATTTTGTAATTTTAGCATTCAGATCCTGTAGATATGTTTTTAGGTTTATACCAAAGTATTTCATTTTCTTTGGAGCAATTGTAAATGGTACTCTATTTTAATTTCCGTTTACATATGTTTGTTGTTATCTAGAAATACAACTCTCATTTGTTTGTGTCAATCGTATATCCTTACAACCTCGATGAAGTCACATATTAATTCTATGAGGGTTTTTTTTTTTTTCTGATAGATTCCTTGAGAATTTTTCCATAGTCAGGTCTTTTACAAATATGGCCTTCTGTTTTCTTCTTTTTCCATCTGTATACTTTTTATCTCTTTGCTTTACCTTACTGTGCTTGTTACAACTACCGGTACTCTGTCAGATAACCATACTGATGGCAGACATCCTCACAATTTTCCCAATTGTAGGGATAAAGTATTCAGTCATTCACCATAAGGATAACATTAGATGTAAGGTTTTTTTTTATATACTCTTTATAAAGTTGTGGAAATTCACTATTTTTAGATTGCTAAGAATTTGTTTGTTTTTCTGCCCCATGAGGAGAGGTGTGTATTTAATTGTATCTGCATCTGCTGATATGATCATATGATTTTTCTTTTTTAGTCTGTTGATATAGTGGATTGCACTGACTGATTTTCAAATATTGAAACAATACCTAGAAAATACCTTTCAAACCTAAAAACCCCACAGCTTGGTCCTGGTGTATGATTCTTTTATTCATGCCTGGCTTTGATGCGCTAATAATTTCTTGAGGATTTTTTTGGTCAAAGTTCCTGAGAAATATTGATCTATGATTTTTCTATTTTTGTACTGACTTTGTCTAATTTTTGGAGTAGTAATACTGGCCTCATTAAATATACTGAGAAAGATTACCTCTTCTTTTGTTTTTCTGGAAGATATTGTATAAAATACTTGTTAATGCTTAAGATGTGTGGTAAAATTCTCCAGTGAAATCACTGGACCTGGGGATTTTGTGTGTGTATGTGAGTGTGTACGTGGGAGGTTTTAAATTGCCAATTCATTTAATGGTTATAGAAATATTTTGTTTATCTGTTTCCTATGTATGGCTTTGGTGGTGTGTGTTTAAGTTATTGGTCTATTTCATCTCAGTGGCATTTTGGCATGTATTTTCTTGCAGTCCTCATACCCTTTTAATGGCTACAGCAGCTGTACTGATATGCTGGTTCACTTCCGCCGCTGATGAGGTATGCCGTCCCTTCTTTGTCAGTCTTGCTAGAGATTTTTCAGTTTATTGCACATATCAAAGAACCAGCCTTTGCTTGCTTTGATTTTCTTTACTGTTTTCTTATTTTCAACTTTGTAGTGTTTTGCTCTTATTCTTTTCTCCCTTATACCTTGCTTTGGGTTTATTTTGCTCTTCTTTTTCTAATTTGTTGAGGAAAAAACTTATATTATCAATACGTGACCATTTCTTTTTCTACTGTAAGCATTTTAGTACTAAAATTTCCCTCTCAACACTGCTTAGTTGTATCTCACAACAATATGGTGAGTTTTCATGTTCATTACAGATATATGTATTTTTAAATTTTCCTTTAAGGCTTCCTGTTTGTTTTTTTAAAGTCTGTTATTTACTTTACAAGTGTTTGGAGGTTTTGGTTTGTTTATTTTTTCTGTTGTCTGTCTGTTGAATTTTAGTTTGATTTTGCTTTGGTCAGAGCATATACCTTGTACAATTTCAATTTGTTTTTAATTTGTGAATGTTTGCGTCATGAGCCAGTATATTATGCTTGTAGGTGAATGTCCTTGGATACTTGAAAAAAAAATGTGTATTCTGTTGTTCTTGGGCGGACTGGTCCATAAATGTCATGGACATCAGGTTGATTGATGCTGCGGTTCAGTTCTATATTTTGCTGATTTTTGGTCTAGTACTAGCAATAACCGATTGGAGCGTGTTGAATTCCTCCTTTACTGTTGTGGTTTTTGTCTTTCTCTTTCAGCTGTACCAGGGTTTGCTTCACATATTTTGAAGTTCTGTTGTTTGATGCCTATACATTTAGGATTGCTCTGCTTCTTGATAAGTGGATACTTTTATGATCACGTAGTGACTCTCTTTCTCCCTTGTAGATTTCTTTGCAATTAAGTTCACTTTCTCTGATATGATTTTTATCAATATTTGCATGACATATTTTCCATTCTTTTTATTTCAATCTACCTAAAAATGTATGCCTGTAACTGAACCACTTTGCTGTACACCTGAAACTGACACCACCTTGTAAATCAACTATACCCCAATATAAAATAAAAATTAAGTAAAAAAATAAAATCATTGGAAGTGGAAAAGCATTTATGTTGGAAGTGAGTTTCTTGTAGAGACTATTTAGTTGGGTCATAAGGTGTGCTTTTGTTTGTTTGATTTTTTTGTTTCCTCCATCTGCCTTGGGACTCAGTATTTTATTTGGTGTTTTTAGACTATTTACATTTAAAGTAGTGATTGATATGTTAGGGCTTTTGTCTGCTATATTTTTTTTTCCTTTATTTTTTTTTTCTGTGCTACTCATTTCTTTTTTCTTGTTTTCTTCTTCTGGATTACTTGAACATTTTAAAGATTACATCATGATTTATTTATAGTGTCAATAGATTTTTCCCTGTTGTACTTTTCTTAGGTTTGCTTGAGGTATTACAATAAACATATAGAACCTAGCCTACTGTTGTGGACTTTTTACTTCTTCAAGTGAAACCCTGAAACCCTACTTGCATTTAGGATCCTTTATCCTCTGTACTTTATAAATATAATTGATCAAATATTCCTCTCCATACATTAGGCATAACATGATACTGTGTGATTGTTGTTTCAACTACCAAATATGATTTCAGAAACTCATGAAGGAAAGGATAGTTCATTATATTCACCCGTATTTTAAACCATTCTATTTGTCCCAGTTCCTTAAGACTACCCAAGCCTTTTTGTGATGTATTACCTTTGTTTCCTGGAGTTTCTTTTTGCCATTACCTTAGGGTATGTGTGCTGTAGACTAAATCTGTTAGTTTTCCTCTGTCGGAGAAAGTTTCTCTTTTTCCTTCATCCTTAAAAGGATAAATTTGCCAGATATAGAATTCATGTTTTACAGTAATGTTCTTGTCAACATGTGAGAATTGCTCTTGTATTTCCTTTGAGACTTCATGACTTTCAGACGAGAAATGTACTGTCATTCAAACTGGTGTTCTTCTACAGGTTATATGACATTACTGTCTGGTTTCTTTGAAGATATTTTTAAAGATATGGTTTACAACTAGTTTGTTGAGCACTTTTCCATCTATATTCGTGAGGGATGTTAGCTCGTACTGTTCTTTCCATGTGGCTTTTGTATCAGAGTAATGCTGGCTGCATAAAATGACTTTGAAAGTGTTCCCCCCTCTTTTACTTTTTGGAAGCATTTGAGAATGCTTGTGTTAGTTCTTACTTATATGTTCTATAGAATTCCCCAGTGAAGCCATTTGGTATTGGGCTTCTCCCTATTAGGAGGTTTGTGATTACCGATTCAGTCTCCATACTAGTTATACGTCGGTTCGGATTTTCTATTTTTTCATGAGTCACTCTTCTTAGGTTTCATGTCGCTAAGAATTTATCCATCCTCTATGGTATCTGGTTGTTGGCATATAATGTTCATATTATTTTCTTTTGAACCTTCTTATTTTTGTGGCATGAGCTTTCATTTTTCTGATTTTATTTTTGAAACTTCTCTTTTTTTCTTAATCTAGATAGAGGTTTGTCAATTTTATTTATCATTTCAAAAGACCAACTCTTAGTTTTTTGATATTTTCTATTGTTTTTCCACTTATTATCATTTTATTCCTGGTCTATTCTTTGTTATGTTCCTTTTGCTACTTTGAGCTTTCTTTGTTGTTCTTCTAGTTCTTTGAGATGTGAAGTTAGTTTATTAATTTGAGGTCTTTTTGATGTATTTGTTTGTAGCTATACATTTACCTCTTTCCTCTGCTTTCACTGGATCTGTTAAATTTTGGTATGTTGTGTTTTCTGTTTCATTTGTCTCAAGCTATTTTAAATTTCCTTTTTGATTCTTTTCTTTGATTCATTGTTGATCAAAAGTATGTTGTTAATTTCCACATAGCTGTGGATTTTTTACTTATCCTTCTGCTATTCCTTTCTAGTTTCATTCCAAAACGTGTTCAGAAAGGACACCTTGTATGATTTAAATCTTCTTAAATTTCTTAAGAGTTGCTTTGTGACCAAACATATAATCTATTGTGGGGAAAACTTGTGTACACTTGAGAAGAATGTATATTCTGCTGCTTTTGAGGGGAATGTTCTGTATGTAGCTGCTGGGTAGATTTTGGCTATAATGTTATTTAAGTCCTCTTTTTTATTTCTTACTCATCTCCTGTCTGCTTCCTCTACCCATTACTGAAAGTGTGGTATTGAAGTCCCCTTCTCTTATTGTATTGCTGTCTGTATCTGTCCTCAGATTCTGTCAGTGTTTGCTGTGGGTATATTTAGATTCTCTAATGCTGAGGGTATATATATTTATAATGGTTATCTTTCCCTGGTGGACTAGCCCTTTAATCATTATAAAATGTCCATCTTTGACTCCTGTGACTGTCTTGACTTTATGTCTATTCTGTCTGATGTAAGTATAGCTAGACCTGTGCCCGACACACAATAGGCCAAACTATACCGAAACGTCGGAGTTTGGAGCAGAGAAAGGTTTATTGCAGGCCCGTGTAAGGAGACGGGTGGCTCCTGCCTTAAAAAGCCTGAATTTCCCAAAGGCTGTCAGCAAAGCACTTTTAAAGGCAAACTGAGGGAGGGGTGTAGTTAGTTGCTGCAGACTTCTTGGTGTTGGTTTCAGTGTTCTTGCAGCGTCCATGTATGTCAGGTCACGATGTTCCTGTAAACCTCCAACAAGACAAATGTTATTCTCTGTTCCGGTCAGGTCACAGTCAGGCTATCCTGTACATTTCAAGCCATAGGCAACATTCTTTTACAAAAGGTGCAGGGCCAGCATGACTAAGCCCAGGCAAAAGAACACAAAGGTTAAAGTAAAAGGAACAGATTTAATATGGAGTCAGACGTGTTCTTCCCAATTAAAACACCTGCTCTCTTTCTGTTGCCATTTGTTTGGAATATTTTCCATCCCTTGACCTTCAGCCGCTATATGTCCTTCAATTTAAAGTGAAATTCCTGCAGACAGTATAGAGTTGAAACCTGCCCCCCCCTCCTTTCAGCCACTTGACATCTTTTGTTTGTAGAGTCTAAACATTTACATTTGAAGTGATTATTGATAGGGAAGTTATTTACTAATGCCTTTTTGTTACTTGTTTGATTGATCGATTAATTGTAGTTCTTTTGTCTGTCTTTTCCTCTCGCTGTCTTTTCTTGTGTTTCATTGATTTTTTTTTTTTTTTTGGTTCCATGTGTATTGATTTCATTGTCTTTTTCTGTTATGTAACCTTTACTGATATTTTCATTTTGGTTACCATGGGGCTTACATGAAATATCATACAGCTATAACAGTGTACTTTAAGCTGGTAAAAACCTCAGTAACATACAAAAAGTCGATTTTACTAATCCCCCTCATTACATTTTATGTTATCGGTATCACAGTTACATTGTTGCATATTGTGTAACTTTTAACATGATTTTAGTTACAGTTATTTTTATATACTATTGTCTCTTAACTTTTATTTTAAAATTAAAAGTGATTTAATCACTACCCATACAGTAATATAGTATTTGAAATTTCCTATACATTTACCTTTCCCAATGACTTTCATTCTTTCTTTTGCTCTCATGTTGCTCTTTAGCACCCTTTCATTTCAAAGTGATGAATTCTCATTTGTGTTTCTTGTAATGCAGATATAGTGGTGAGAAATACTTCAGCTTTTGTCTGGAAAAGTCTTTATCTCTCCATTTCTTAAGCATTTTTTTTTTGCTGGGGGAGGCAGTTTTAGGTTGCCAGCAAGATTCAGACAACGGTACAGAGTTTCCCAAATATCCTCCGGAGCCCCATACTCATAGCTCCCCCAAGCACAGTGGTAGATTTGTTACAATTGAGGAACCTATGTGGGCACACTATAATCACCCAAAGTGCATGGTTCACATTTCAGTTCACTTTTGGTTTTGTATATTCTGTGGGATGGCACAAACATATAATGACATGTATCCATCTATAGTATCATAGAGAGTATTGTAAGTGCCCTAAAAATCCTCTGTGTTCAGCCTATTCATCGTTCATTGCCACTGTAACCCTGGGCAGCGTTTAACTTTCTCCATAGTTTTGCCTTTTCCAAATTGTTATGTTGTTGGAATCATACAATATGCAGCCGTTCAGGTTGGTTTCTTTCACTTAGTAATATGCATTCAATGTTCCTCCAAGTCTTGGCGTGGCTTAATAGCTAATTTCTTTTTCCCACTGAATAATAATCCATGGTTTGGATGCACTACAGTTTATGAATCCTTTCACCTACTTAAAGACATCTTGGTTGATTCCAATTTTTGACAGTGTTGAAAAAGTTGCTATAAAATGTACATTTACAGGGTTTTTGTGTGGGTTTCAGTTTTCAGCTCCTTTGGGTAGATACCAAGGAGTGTGATTGCTGGCTGGATTGGATTGTAAGAGTCTGTTTAGTTTTGTGAAATATCCCCAGGTTGTCTCGACTGGCTATCTCTACCATTTCGCATTCCCACCAGTAATGAATGAGTGTTCTGTTGCTCCACAAACATGCCAGCATCTGTTGTCAGTGTTCTAGATTTTGACCAAACCTATCTCATTGATGCTTCCAGTCTTAAAATTTTTAATATTTCTTTTTTTTCAGATTTATTAGGTGACATTTACAGATAAGTTTTTATATATCTAAACTACAACATGATTAATTCACATTTTTATTCTCTGTAAAATGGTCACCGCAATCAGGTTTATTAATACATACATCACCCATATGGTGACCTTTATTGTGGTAAGAACACTTAAGATTGTTAAGGGAATATTCAAGTGTATAACACAGTATGTAACTATGTTAACTATAGTCGCCATGCTGTATATTAGATTGCCAGAGCTTTTTCATCTTGTAAGGGAAGGCTTGTACCCTTTGAGGGCATCTCCTTATCTCCCCAAACTTCCAGCCCCTGGTAACCATCATTCTCCTCTGTTTCAAGGAATTTACCTTTTTGTTGTAAGATTCCACAAGTAAGTGAGATCATAAAGTGTTTCTATTTCTCTGTCTGGCTATTTTCACTTAGTATAATGTTCTCCAGACTAATCTTTCTCACACATGGATGAATAATATTCATTCATATGTGTGATGTATATCATAAGTCATTGGTTGTCTCACATATAGGATATATATCTTACATTTTCTTTATCCACTCATTCACTCTTGGACACTTAGATTGTTTCTATATCTAGGGTATCGTAACTGCTGTAAATATGCCTTTAGTAGTGTGGTGGTGAGTGAGGTGTGGGGTGAGAGAAAGTGTTTTATAGTCCTGTGATTAAGTCTCAGTTTTTTAGTGAGCCTATGCATCAGGGCTATGAACAAAAGTGTTTCTTGGTGTTTTGTTTTTGTTTTTTCCGCAAGTGCGACAGAATGGCTGCAGTGGGCTGGATTTGGGTATTTCCTTTCCTGAGGTCAGTTTGGCTCTGATAATACCCCAGCCAGTTCATCTCTATCTAGGTAGTTTCCCCTGAAGGCGGGCCCTGGAAAGAAGAACAGAGTGCACTGATGTATTTCAAATTGAGTCCTTTCCCCCTCCCCTTGCTGGAGGCACAAGGACTTTTTCTCTGGTATTAGCTGTGACATCTTGGTGGAACTCTTGAAGGTAAATCTCACAGTATTTTGGGTGTCCATTCATGGGTTCTCCGGAGTTTTTATTTCTCAGAATTGTCCGCACTGATCTTACAGCCTTTCATCAATCACAGTCAGGTTTTCCTGCCCTGGCACTGGTTCCAGCAGCACTTTGCACTACTGATTCTCTGCTCCAGTGAGCTGTGCCTCCCCATGTGCCCTCTCTCATCCTGAGGGCCGCGCTTTGCACTGTGTCCTCCCTTCTTTTACACATCCAGGAAGAGCTGTTGAGTTTTAAGTCCGTTCTGCTGTCTCTTGTTGTCAGGATGGAATGGCAACGTCCAACCTTCTGACGTGGAGAACCAGAAACCAGAAGTCTTTTTCATTTCTGTAGTTTTGCAGCGTATAAGAGATTTAGTCGACTTTTTTTTTCATCTCTCAACACTTTGAATATATCATCTCAGTCTCTTCTGGCTTGCAAGCCTTCTGCTAAAAAATCCACTGAAAGTCTTAAGGGTGTTTCATTACACATAAATCACTTTTCTTCTGTTGCTCTCAAAATTCCCTCTCTACTTTTGACTTTTGACATTTCGATTGCAATATATCTCAGTGTGGATTTCTTTAGGGACATTTTACTTGGTGATTTTTTATCTTCTTGGCGTGGATATCAGTTTCCTTCCGTAAGTTTGGAAAGTTTTCAGCCAGTATGTATTGAAAGTGCTTTCTGTTTTTTTAACTGAAATACAATCAACATATAACAGTGTTTAAGGTGTACAATGTGTTGTCAGTACATTGAGATCAGTAGAATTCACTCAATATATAAAACCCAGAAAAATGAGTTAAGAAAGTGAATAGAGCCTCAAGGACATATGGAACATTACTTATGGAACTGTTACTTATGGAAGTAAGAGTGTTTAAGGTGTACAATGTGTTGATTTGATCCATTTACATATTACAGTATGATTACTGTCATCGTGTTAGCTAACATCTCTACTGCTTCACGTAATCATTCTTTCTTGCTCCCTCTTTTCCTTCTGGGACTCCCATACTTTGTGTATTGTTCCTTTTGTTTGTGTTCCATAGGTCCCGTAAGATTTTATCACTTTTTCACTATCTTCTTTTTGCTCCTTTGAACCGTCTTTGAGTTAGTTAAGTCTTTCTCCTGCTTGATCTAATCTGCTGCTGAACGCTTCTGGTGAATTTTTTCAGTTCAGTTATTATTTGACAGTTCCACGATTTGTTTGATACTTTTAATACTTTGTATCTCTTTTCTGAATTTCTCACTTGGTTCATGCATTGTTCTCCCAGCTTCACTGAGCATCTTTATGGGAGTTATTTTAAATTTTTCATTAGGCAGATTATTTAATGTCATTTCACTAGTGTCAATTTCGGTCTATGTCTTGTTCCTTTGTTCAAAATATCTTTTCCTTATGACTCATTTCACTGGACACTTTGTTTTGGTGTCTGCTCATTAGACAAAGCAGTCACATCACCCAGTCTTCATGACTGGCCGTGTGCAGAAGGAAACGCCCACAGATCAGCCTGGCCAGTGATTTGAAATTACTTGGGGGTCCTCTACCAGCCGTTTCTCTCTCCAGGTAGAAGCAAGCCGCTGTGGTTTTTTCTGCTCTGTTTCTGCTGGGCAGTAGGAACGATCATTGTTGTCTGTCATCCCAAGCTGCCGCCCCTGTTCTCCCTCCAACAGCTAGACTGTGGGCGAGCCATCAGTGCTCCAGGATTGGTGAGACAAGTGCTGGCTCTTGGGGCAGAACTGGCGAAGTGGGAACACTGCCTTCAGTCGATCCACTATTACCTCCCCAGGGGAAGCAGAGAGGTGGGATTTTTCATCCCCTCACTCTGTGTTGAGTTTGGGCAAGCTGGGGAGGGAATCAAGCCACCACCTCCACTGTGGTTTGGGTGGCTAGACTGCCCTGAACCAATCAGAGCCCCGGGTCTGGTGAAAATGTTCCTGGGGTGTTCGTTCCCCTCGAAAACACCGGGGCACTGGATGCTTGAACAGCACCCTCTCTTCTCCTGGGTGAATCTGGGAGCTATAGGGTCTCTTCGTGATCTTATGGCAGTACTCTGGGGTACAGTCTCTGGTGAAAGGGCACCCCAAATCTCCCTCCTGGCTTTGGTGCATCTGATTTTGCATCCTCTAAAGGTATGCATGAGCCTGTCAATTAATTCCTGATTTCTCACAAAGGAAATTGGTCCATGAATTGCTACTCACTTGGTGTATTTGTTGGGAGGTGGAGGGTCCAGGGTTTTCTAAACCAACTTCTTTCCGACCAGCATTCGGCCTTTATTTCTTTGAATTTTTTTCTGCCCCATATTCTTTCTGCTCTCCTTATTGGATCCTGACATGTATTTTAAAACTTTGGGGAATATTCCATATGTCCTTGAGGCTCAATTCACTTTCTTAACTCATTTTTCTGGGTTTTGTATATTGCGTGAATTCTACTGATCTTTCTCGAGTTCATTGATTCTATCCTTTGTCATCTCCACTCTACTTTTGAGCCTGTCCAGTATGCATTGTTTTGTTTGTTTGTTTATTATATTTTTCACTTCTAATATTTTTATTTGTTCTTTTTAATGGTTTCTATTTCTTTTCTGTTGTTTCCTGTTCTTTCAGTTGTTTCAGGGTAATTTTTGATTGTGCATTGAACGAGTATCATCACAGCTGCTTTAAAATCCATCCGATAGTTCCAGATACGTGTGACTCATCTCAGTATTGGCATCACTGGGTTGTTTTCTCCCATTATGTTGTGATATTCTTGGTTCTTGGTATAGTGTGTAGTTTTCTATTCTATCTTTGACATTGAAATCTTCTATTGTTGAAGTCTGTCAGCCAGTTTAAGTTCAGATTTAGTGTGGTCTGTTGTTCCAGTGACCATTTAGCTTTCTTGGGGCTTTCAATATTATTCTGTTTTGTTTCATTCTTTTGGCTCTGCTGGAGCTCACTGGCTTTCTGCCGGTGCAACCCATAGCAGGACAAGGTTCTTTCCTGGGCCACCTTATATTGCTAGGTGATGCTGGGTGATGAAGGACCCGTGGAAGAGAGAGTATTTCCTCTGGCAGTTTCCCAGCCACTGGATATTGGTATGCTTCTCACTCTGCCTCTGCTAGTGCCCCTGAGTGGGGGAACTTTTTATCTCAGTCACTTTTTGCTGCTTAGAGTTGGGGGTTTTGAGAATTATCTTGTGGGGATCATTTTCTCTTATCAGGTACAAGGCCAGGAGCTGCAGAAACTGAGATGCTGTCTTCTGCTGGTTAAAGGGTTGGGACCTGGTTTGCATTCTACATCTTCGTGAAGGCTTGTGGCATAGTTTGCTGGCACCAGTGAAGGCAGAAATGGCTACTGCTGCTGCCTGGTGTGGAGCAGGGTATGCTCTGCCACTGTCCATGGGTGGGAGATAGGAGGTAATCCTAGTATTGAGACGAGTGAATGGTTACTGATGGAGATGTAAGTCTGGGCGCTAATGACGTATAAACACTTTCATACCAGAGAATGTGATGATACTAATGTTTTCATAGCCCAGGATTAGCAGAGGAACAGGACTGATTCTAGATATCAACAGATTTCTTAGGGAAGAGAAGGGAATATTCACTGAAAGCAAACATCCGGGGAGAAGCTGGGAAGACTAATGTTGTGAAAGTCCATTGAGAGGAGAGTTTGAATTAAGGATGATCAACATGGTGAGATATTAGAGAGAAAATAGTGAGGAAATGTCAGTTAAGATATTTTGGGCTAACTTAGAAAAAACAAACGAAATGTTCACAGTGGAAGTCAAAGTAATGCTGTTAATTACATTGAGGTAGCATTCATAGACTATATATTCAAGAAATGGGACTGAGAAAGACAAGATGCAGATCAGAAAGTTGTTTATCAAAAATTTAGAATTATAGCAAAAATCATATGGGGGAGGATAAGAGTTGTGATTATTTATAGGCAGAAGAGGGTCAAGTGGAAAAGACTGTAGGTAGATAAGAAGGAAGTGGAATATCTGGTGAATAACACTATGGAATGCCTAATTGTGAATGTTTGACAATGTCCAGGAAGTAAGGATAAGACCAAACACTTTGTGTTCTAATCATTACAAATGTATCTTTATATTACTCCTGTTTAGGGCCATTGCTTTTATCAAGGATATGCCACAGAGATTGCAAATTCGGTTGTGACACTTAGCACCTGCTCCGGACTCAGGTAATGGTATATTCCAGAGATGTACATGACTGAAATCTTGTGTACCCTTTTACTTTTAGAATCTTCTCGAAGGGTAGATGGAAGACACAGAAAATAGGCACTTTCATTATGTGTCTTCTCATCTGCTATCTTGGCCTGCTTGTCTTATCATTTTCCCTATTCACTTTGTCTCTCTCCCAGGCTTGCAGTTATAAAATTTATTCAGAAAAACTGCCACTAGTATAAGAAATAGCCACATTACTGAGCCACACTACAATTGCAATGACTGCTAAATGCTGTAATAGATAGAGGAAGTTAGAAAATTGGGTTTAAATGTTAATCCAAGGAAGATGGGATGATTCTTAAATATTAGACGACAAAGGCTACTATCAACTTTCTATATAATGTTTTCACTTAATATCGATCTATGTTTATCATTGAGAAGTCTATGTTTTTAATTTTTTTTTATGTATTTAAATATTCAGGGGATTACTGCAGTTGGAGAATGTCAGTTATGGAATTCAGCCGTTGGAATCTTCAGCTACATATGAGCATATGCTTTATCAGATAAAGGATAATGAAATTGATTTTCCCCCCCATAGCAGAAAATAATTCTACAACCCAATTGGCAGATCAGTCCTACAAAATTTTTGTGAAATCAGAAGTGAGTAACCCCTTTTATGGGATCTTCGTTTGTGCAACTTTTGATACACACATTCATGTTGAAATTTGTTACATTTGGAAAACAAATTTAAACTGATGTTGATGATACATAAACCTTCTCTTGTAAGGTATTTATTTAAAATATTTTCTGTTTAGTCATATAATATTTAAAAATGTAATAGATATAAACATATAATCCAAAAATCAATATTCACACGTATACTTAATTGCAAGTATTCTTAGGCATATATGCACAGTTGCACTGTTACTGAATTTGCAACCTAATAATATAATGATACTCAAATTTGCTGATTCTGACACTGTCATCAGTTTTGCCAGTGCATTTTTTTCTTTGTAAGAAAGTGTTATTTTGATAGAAAAGGTAAAAGTAGGAAAGAGGCAAGAAATCATCTGAAATGTCATTGTCTAGATATAGTGCTGTTAGAACTTTGGAGTATTTGTTCTAATTCTTTTACTGTATCTAGTTATAAAGGTTGATTTATAAAAGAAGATTGATTTAACAAAAAATTATCTAATCATATATGCTTCTTTGAAATTTCCCCTTAAAATTGCTGTTAAGAGGATAATTTTCTCTTATCATTAAATTATGTTACATTTATTATTATTTTAAATTAACATTAGTTAATGTTGATTTAAAATTAAATGTATGCATAAGGAAAATAAGAAATGACCATAATACTGTTTTCTAGAGAAAATGTTGTGTGGAATTCAGGGCGATTATTTTAATTTGTACTCTTTCATGCTTTTTCATATACATGTATATATATAAACTTAAAATATCTACTTTACAAAATTATGGCATATTCTGCATATTTGTGTTTTTACTTTAATCCAGAAATGAACAGCAGTAATGTATCAAATTTTTGAGCATTCACACTTTTTTTTTATAAATACCTGTATCTAAGAATAGGCATATTTCCAAAGTTTTTTAGATATATATATACATACTAAATTCCTCCTTCAGAGTGATTGCACAACTTTACATTTTGCCATCAGTGGTTAAGGAAAGGAATCTCTGTCCACATATTCTCATGAAAATTAAGATATCCTGTTTAGAGAAGCAGAACAAAATCTTAACGAATGAAACTTGTATTTAATTTTTGATGATCTCCATCTCACTGTTGCTTTAATATGCTTTTATTTATTTTGCCAAAGATGTTGGTACAAATACAGATTAGTAAAATTGCCCTTTCAGAAAGTCATAAAAATGATAAAATATAATCATATATAGAAATGAAAATTTCATTTTTAATGGAACTGAGATGTGACCCCTAACCCTATGCCATCTGCATATTGCAGTACAACACTGGACACAGTTGCAGACCATTTTCATAACTGAAATAGAGCAGTGTCACATGAAGTAAATTGGATAACTTTAAAGGATTCCATGAATTCTCTTCTGTGGCAGTGGGCAAACCTGAAGGGATTGACATGCTTTGGGAAAGACAAAGAGCACTGCACTGGAAGCCATCCCCCTCCAGTGAATCAGCAATAAGAGAGGGATGGGAAGAGACAGAGATAGCATACAGTTCCAGCTGCCTTAGCTTGAAGTTCCCGTCGGTCAGGCTGTAGCCACAAGAATTTGGCCGAGTAACATCATCCTTCTGTGTTTAAATGTTCTCATCTGTAAAATTCCAATAATAAAAATAATCCCTAACTCACACAAATATTTTAAAGATTCCATAAATTTATAATTGAAAATGACTTAGCATATATGGGAAAAATAAGTGATCAATAAATATCGCTACTACTACTATTAACATTTGCTCTCTCTAGTTTCTAATGTAGTAAAGCAGCGTAACTGGAACTAATTATGGAAAGTTTGGATACAAAACAAAATGCAATAATGAAATAAAAGAGACTAAAAGTTCAGAACCTAGAGAAAGCCAGGGATATCACTGCAGGAATGAATGGAAAGAATGGGTACTGACATGTTTGTGAATTAAATGATTGCTTTTCACCCTGAATTAGATAGGCTTAAATCTTTAGTTTTAGAGAAGCATGTTTTCCCAAGAATGTTTTTACAAGCACAAATAGACAAAGTGAGTATCTTCAGTAAAACAGATATTTTAAAGAGAGAGAGGAAAATAAAATAAAAGCTTATATTTTAGGCATATTTTGACATTTATGAGAGGAAACACAAATAAACTCATAATCAAGGTGAAGGCCTTCATGATAACCAGTGAAAAGTAGAACAAACAAAATACATAAAGGGCTCACCTGTTAAAGACATATTGGACACATGCATTTACCCTGCCCCTTCCTTAAACCCCACTAAAGCGAAAAGGAGTTTTTAACGTGGCATTAACATACACACACAAACAGAACGGAAGAATAGTAATAACATTGGAAGTTGAATAGCAGATAGACAGCTGATTTAGCCACTAAAAAGCTGAATCCTTAACTGGCAATTGGGATAGGCTATAGGAAACTTGATACGCACTACAGAACTACTCAAATGTTTTTGGAACTGCAAGTCCGAATACCTTAGGAAATGATATTAAGGGTGGGCCTAGGAAGAGACGTGGTTGAAAATAAGTTGTATAAATATGTATAAAACCTGATTTCCTCTCCTAATCGATTGTTTCTGTTGTAAATTAAACTTGGCACACTAGATATTGGGAAACAGGTTTACACAATCCAAGATGTTCATTAGAACCCAGGAGGGAATGAAACCACCCAAAAGAATCAAAACTAACCATGTTGACAGCAGGGTTTTCCCAGCAAACAACGCAGACAATTTACTGTCTGTGAAGAGAGCAGGCCATAAGCTCCGTACGTGGTCATAGATGTTGGAATAAGCTGTCAGATGCTCAATGCCTGATACGAAGGGGCACTAGACATGTGATGAAACAATTGAATATGGTAGATAGAGACATGGAAAAATTCAAAGTGCTAAAGCCTGAGGTCCCAAGGAATAGAGAGAGTGAAGAAAACAAAATGACAATATCCTCAGAGAGGTAGGAGAAAATATTTCACCACAAAATAAGAACAGAGTGCTATGTAAAAAATAACACTGAGCAGATAACAGTTCTTGGAAGGTAAAAGCATGCTGAACCTATGTAAAAACTCAAAAGAAAGTTCACAAGATAAAATTCCAGAAATCACACAAAAACTAAAATATAAACAAAAATGACAGGGAAATTTGAGAGATAAGAAATTCAGTTAAAATAACAATATGGGTGATGTAATCTGAGTTCTGGTACAAATAAACATAGAAAATTGAGTTGAATAAATCATAAAACAATCCAAGAAAAATTCTCAGAATGATTTAAGTGGAGGTTCTGGACCAATATTTTTAAAAATCTGGTTTTTTATATATAAAGAAGATGCAGAATGGCATGGTCTTACTTAGCAGCAATATTGGAGGTTGAAAGGCAATACAACAGTTACTTAAAAGGAGGAAAAGTGATTTCCAGCCTATAATTCTATACCCAGTCAGAACTATAAAATTGAGATTTTTTTTGGTTGAAGCCATTTCTTTCCTCCCTATTGTGAATTGTCCTTCCTAATGTGTGAAACGAAGCACACTTTTAAAAAAAGAGACTCTAATCTCATCCCGAATGAAAATAATAGCCAGCCACAATCACAACCAAATTCATAAGGGGTAGTTGCCAAATACAGTGAACTTTCAATCAGATCAAAAGATGGAACAACTATGTACGCTTCCTCAAACTGTATTCTTGAGAACCACTATTAGGTCAAATACCACTAGATTTTGAAGCAACCAATTCCCGACTGTCAGTGGTTTAACATCACATATGTGCTTTGCTCAGGCAAAGACCAAGGTAGATGAAACTGCTGGTTGTTTCCTTTTCTAGCTTCAACACGGGGCCCCAAACTGTCCCCCACTAGTTTTTGAATCTAGACAGGAGTTAAGGGAAAAGAGTGTCTATATCATCCCCTCTTTGATGCTGCTGGCCCTGGACAGCTCTCTCTCACAGACTTCTCTCTTGGAGAAGGAGCAAACATCATTCTTGGATAATTGGCCATTTCTTATAAAGCAAGTATAGCAACTGCCGGGCCATTACTGGTCCATGGCCTTTTAGGCATGGGGCCACACAGCAGGAGGTGAGCAGCGAGTAAGCGAAGCTCCATCTGTATTTACAGTCGCTCCCCATCGCTCACATTTCTGCCTGAGCTCCTCCTCCTGTCATATTGGTGGTGACATCAGATTCTCATAGGAGTGCGAACCCTACTGTGAGCTGCACATGCGAGGGAGGGATCTAGGTTGTATTCTCCTTATGAGAATCTAACGCCTGATGATCTGAGGAGGAGCTGAGGTGGTGATGCTAGCGCTGGGGAGCAGCTGCAAATACAGATTATCACTGGCAGAGAGGATTGACGACACAGAGACCATCATAAATCAATTGCTTGTAGACTCATATCAAAACCCGATCAGTGAGTGGCAAGTGAAAACAAGCTCAGGGCTCCCACTGATTCTGCATTCTGGGGAGTTGTATGATTACTTCATTATATATTACAAAGGAATAATAACAGAAATAAAGTGCACGGTAAATGCAATGTGCTTGAATCACCTGAAACCATCCCCACACCCAAGTCCAGGGAAAGCTTGTCTTCCATGAAACCAGTCCCTGGTGCCAAAAAGGTTGGGGACTGCTGAATTATAGTATAAGACTTGTGCTTGTAATATAGTCAAGAATGTCTAACTAGGGAGTAGAGAAAATGGCTTCTCCGGGGGGGGTACACAATATCCCAGCAATCTGTTATCCAGTCAAGTTTCCATTATACTCCAAAAACGTGTGCTTTTTCAAAGACTTTGCGACAGTATTACATAAGTCAGTAAAGAAAACAGGAATTGAATGAATTTAACAGATTTTGGTAGAAAACCACAGAATCATGGCAATAGTTTCAGAAATACCATTTGGCAACATTCAGTACACGTTCATGGTAAATAGTAGGAATAGAAAACTTCCTTGATCTCATAAAGAGCATCTATTAGCATCCGCAGCTAATGTAAAGAATGTAAATGACCGAATGCTCCTGTTATGGACTGCAGGCTTGTGTTCCCCCAAAATTCATGTTTTGAAACCTTAACTTTCAATAGGACGGTATTAGGAGTTGAAGCCTTTGGAAAGTAATTAGGGTTAGATTATGTGTGAGGGTGGGGCCCTCATGGTGGGATTAATGCTCATACAAAAAGGAAGAGGCACGGGATCCCTCTCTCTGCTCGCCATCACATGAGCGTACAGGAGATCTGCAAAGTAGGAAGAGTGGTGTCACCAGCCATCACATCTCCTGTGTCTTGATCTTGAAGTTTCCAGCCTCTAGAAATGTCAGAAATGCATGTTTGTGGTTTAAGCCACCTAGTCTATGGTATAGTTGTTACAGCCCCAAACTGAAGAAAACCACCCCTGAGATTAGGGATAATGCAGGGTTGTTTGCCTTCACTACTTCCAGTCAACATTTTACTAGAGTTCTTAGGTAGTGCAAAAGGAAAAAGAATAATAATAAAGGGTATAAATTTTTGAAAGGAAAAATAACCCTATTTCTTTAGCGATCTAACTCTCTACATAGAAAGTCCTAAAGAATCTCCATTAAGGCAATCCGGACCAATTAAGAGAGTCTAGCAAAGTCACAGGGAAAAAGAAAGACAAGATATTCATTTTCCCCAAATTGACCTGTAGTTTCAGTGTAATCCCAATCAAAATTCCAGAAGACATTTTGTAGAAATTGATTGTCAAGTTCATAAGGAGATGCAAATACCTACAAGAGTCAAAGAGTTTTGAAAATTGAAAAAAAGAACAAGGTGAAGAACTTACATTGCTTTTCCTTAAGCGGCCAGATAGTAAATACTTCAGGCTTGTGGGGCATATGTTCTGTTGCAGCTACTTCACTCACCCTTTGCAGCGTGAAATCAGCATAGACAAACTATAAACAAATGGGGGTGGCTGTGTTCCACTAAAATATTGTTTTACAAACAGGTGGTCATACCATGGGCCGTCGTTTGCTGACCCCTGCTGTGGAGAAACATATCGTGGTTTTGGTATAAGGGTAGGCGTATAGGACAGTGGAGCACAATAGATGAGAAGTAGACCCAAGTGCTCTTGCCACAATTATTACCCACAAAGGTGCTAAGGCCTTTGAAAAGTAAAGAATGATCTCTTCATCAAATGATGGAAGAAGATGGGATTTCCACATGGAATAAAAAGGGAATTGACCCTTATTCCAAAAACATGAATTAAAGCATAGTCAAGGCTAAACATAAAATTTCTAGTAGGGGACTTGGAGACACCACATTAATGAGCCACAAGCCTGTGAAGAGATGTTCAACATCATTAATCACCCAAGAGCTGCGAATTAAAACCTCAGTGAGGGGGCTTCCCTGGTGGCGCAGTGGTTGAGAGTCCGCCTGCCGATGCAGGGGACACGGGTTCGTGCCCTGGTCCGGGAGGATCCCACATGCCACGGAGCGGCTGGGCCCATGAGCCATGGCCGCTGAGCCTGCGCGTCCGGAGCCTGTGCCCCGCAGCAGGAGAGGCCGCAACAGTGAGAGGCCCGCGTACCACAAGAAAAAAAAAAAAAAAAAAAACCCCAGTGAGATCTCAGTACAGACTGACAAGAATGCATGCAATGCAAAAGATTGACAATACCAAATACAGGCAAGAATGTGGAGCAATTGTCATTCTTATTAGTTCTTGGAGAAAAAGCAGAATGATCAAACTACTTTAGAAAGTAATCTGGAACTTTTGTACTACTTTACGCATATACAAGTATCATGCGGATCAGGTTTTCCAATTCTAAGTAACCAAGAAAGAATGAAAGACTATAACTGCCCAAAGACCTGTCCATGAATATTCATAGCCACTATATTTACAATAGCGAAGATGATTAAATAATCCAAAGGATCATCAATAGTTAAATCTATAAACAAACTGTTTTGTGTTTCTAAAATGGCACATTTCGTAGCAATAAAAACAAATGGATCAGTAATCACAGCAACACAGATGTGTGCTGAGTGAAAGAAGCCAGATATAGAAGAAGACATGCAATATGATTCCACTTGTGTGAAATTCTAGGGTAAGTTATTGTAACCTATGGTGAGAGAAAGCAGATGGCTGGTTGCCTTGAGACTTGTAGGCTGTTAACTTGGAAGAGGGTGATGGAAACATTATTTATTTTAGTGATGGAAAGGGTTGCATGGGTGTAAATATTGCTACCAGTTCACGTAACTTTATTCTTAAAATAGATGCATTTTATTGAGGGTAGGCCACAATAAAGTTAATATAAATAATTACAAGTACAAAAAGGATGATAAAATAGAGGTAACGTTAGGGGGAAAGTTAATGGGAATTTGTTTAGCTTGAAGGTTGGGGTGAGGGACCAAGAGGAAGGTTTTCAGAGGAAGGAACAAGGATTCTCCCTCATTTCAGTAACTTTTTTAGAGGATTCTAATTCTCAAGATTATAAGGTGAAAGCTTCTGATTTGTTCCTAACATTTTCATAATCTCACCAGCTTATTTACTCAGTGGGCATCAATCCTCTTATTTCTCTAATATCTATAGCTTTATGTATTTGTATATGTATCTACCACCTAACTATCTATCTACCTATATCTCTCTATCTTTCTGTCTGTGTATCTATCTATAACTCTGTATGTGTGTGTGTGTGTGTATGTGTGTGTGTGTGTGTGTGTGTGTGTCTGTATGTATATAATTATATAATGTACCTGATAATTACAAACAATGTAAAATTTTTTAAATGTTTTATTTAATTCATGTTCTCTGTTTTGCAGAAAAATTCTGGTGTGCTGTTGAAAAGAGTTCTGAAAATACAAGTCATTATGGATAAAGCCTTGGTATGCATTATTGATATATTTCATTGTATCTTTTTTGTATTTAAATTGAAAGGGGACATGTAAAAGAATCTTTATTTGCAATGCAGATGTATGTCACTCTGTTCAAAATCTGTATCTCAGTATAGCAGTACATAAAAAATGTTGTCAGTTGCCTTTCCATTGGCATGGGGGAATCAATACCAATATTTATTAGAAAGAATGTAAAACTTCATATATAAGGGAGGATTGTATTGCATTGTAATCTATTGGATTATAACTAGTTGCATATACTTCTGGATCCACCCAAAATTGTGGTGAAACTCTTCCTTAAATCAATTTCCATTTTAAAATAAGCTATTTCATTTATTACTCAATTGAAGATCCTTTTATTAAATACTATCTTTTATAAGATTATTTTATGCTGTATAACTGCTTGGGTTCTCTGTTGGAAATTCCATTTTTAAAAAATAGGAAGAATAATTCATAGGAACATATTTGATTACAAAACTTTTTGTTTATACAATTAGTTTTAGCAAAAACTTATGGGCAGGCAGCAAGTTAATGAAAAAACTTGCTTTGTCCATTATCACTAGTAATTTTGTATAAGTCTCTCAATGAGTTTCATGATGTTCTAGGTTTTTTGCATAAAAGGAAATATTCAGATCTTTAAATAGTTTTTATAAAAGTATTAACAGGAAATAATGATATGACACTAGCTCTGGGACCCCTGGGCCCTGCAACCAGACTCCAGGACCCAGCTCTGCCTACCAGTAGACTGGCAGGAACCCCAGGACTTGGCTTCACCCACCAGTGGGAGGGCTACAGCCCTGGAGTCTTCTGGACCTTGACTCCGTACAGCAGTGAGCCAGCACTATCCCCAGAACCCCCTGGAATTTCACAGTCAGCTGCCTTATGACCTGGTCCTGACAACCAGCAGCTGGCAGCCTGTGCCTGAGGCAGCAGTGGCAACCACCTGAACCAGGAGCCAAGAAAGCCCACCAGACTTCCCACATAGTCAGCCTGCCACAACAGGAAGACCCACACAGCCCACATTGGGGAATGACTAGAGTCTATACCACAGGTGAAGAGAGTGGAGAATGCTGTTGGAACACACAGGAGGTCTTCTGCAAAAGGCCACTCTCCAGCATTAGGAAACACAACCAACTTATCAGGTACATAAACATACAAATACTAACTTAGGCAAAATGAGGCTACAGAGGAACACATTCCAGATGGAGGAACAAGATCAAAGCCCACAAGAAGATCTAAGTGAAGTGGAGATAGGCAACATACTTGAGAAAGAGGTCAGGGTAGTGCTCATAAAGATGATCAAAGAACTTGGCAGAAGAATGGATGCACAGAGCAAGATGTCAG
The DNA here is from genome assembly GCF_003031525.2 of Neophocaena asiaeorientalis asiaeorientalis. Taxonomy (NCBI): domain Eukaryota; kingdom Metazoa; phylum Chordata; class Mammalia; order Artiodactyla; family Phocoenidae; genus Neophocaena; species Neophocaena asiaeorientalis. The sequence goes on from NW_020175192.1 coordinate 4,107,991, forward strand.
AAGTTTTAAGCAAAAAGTTAGAAAATATAAAGAATGACCAAACATAGATGAAGAATACAATAGCTGAAATGAAAAATACACTAGAAGTAATCAATAGTAGACTAAATGATACAGAAGAATAGATCAATGAGCTGGAAGACAGAGTAATGGAAATTACAGATGTGGAACAGGAAAAAGAATGAAAGGAAATGAGGACTGTTTAAGAGACCATTGGGACAACATCAAGCACACTAATACTTGCATTTTAGGGGTCCCAGAAGGAGAAGAGAGAGAGAGAGAAAGGAACAGAAAACATATTTGAAGACATAATAGCTGAAAACTTCCCTCACATGGGGAATGAAACAGATATCCAGATCCAGGAAGCCCAGAAAGTCAATATAGGATTAAGCCAAAGATGAACATACCAAAACATATAATAATAAAAATGACAAAAATTAAAGATGAAAAGAGAATATTGAAAGCAGGAAAAGGAAAATAAAAAATAACATAAAAAGGAATTCCCATAAGGCTATCAGCTGACTTTTCAGCAGTAACTCTGCAGTCCAGAAGGGAGTGGCACAATATATTTAACGTGTTGAAAGTGAAAAACCTACAACCAAGAATACAGTACGCAGCAAGGCTCTCATTCAAATTTGATACAGGGATCCAAATCTATACAGACAAGCAAAACCTAAAATAGTTCAGCAACACAAAACCAGTGTTACAAGTAATGTCAAAACAATTTTGCTAAGAAAAAAGCCAGGTCCAAAAACTGGAAACATAAAAATTATGAAAGAAAAAAGCTCACTAGTAAAAGCAAACATACAGTAAAAGTAGGATATCATCTCACATGCAAAGATGGAAGGAAGGTTAAAAGACTTATGTCTTTTAACAAAGTCACCTGTATCCAGAATAAGGAATAAGGAGATACATAAAGCAATTAGATGTAAAATGAGATATTAAAAACAGTGATTGTGAGGGGAGGAGAGTATTCATGCATGGTTGTTAAAATGTATTTGAAATTAAGAGATCAGCAACTTAAAACAGTCATTCATATCTATATATCTATATCTTTATAAAAACCTCACAGTAACTGCAAACCAAAAACCTATACTAGACACACACACAAAAGTAAAAGGAATCCAAACATAACACTAAAGATAGTCTTCAAATCATATGAAAAGGGAACAAAAGAAGAAGAAAGGAACAAAAAAGACTTATAAAAACAAGTCCAAATCAATTAGCAAAATGGAAATGAGAACACACATATCAATAATTACTTTAAATGTAATTATTGGCGCCAATAAAGAAAGAAATAGAGTGGTTGAATGGATACAAAAACAAGACCCGTATGGCCTGAAAGACTCTCACTCCAGATCTAAAGACACACAGACTGAAAGGGAGGGGATGGAAAAAGGTATTCCATGCAAAAGGAAATCAAAAGAAAGACAGATTAGACATACTTATATCTGACAAAATAGTTTTTAAAAAGGGACTGTTACAAGAGACAAAGAAGGACACTACATAATGATCAAGGCATCAATCCAAAAAAAAAGATGTATCAATTGTACATATACATGCACCCAGCATGGGAGCACCTCAATCTGTAAAGCAAATATCAATGGACATAAAGGGAGAAATTGACAGTAACACAATAACAGTAGGCAATTTAGCGCCCCACTTGCATCAGTGAACAGATCATCCAGACAGAAAATCCGTAAGGAATCAAAGGCCTTAAGTGACACATTTGACCAAATGGATATATTGGTCATTCCATCCAAAAGCTGCAGGATGCACATTCTTTTCAATTGCACATGGCACATTGTACAGGATAGATCACGTGCTAGACTATAAAACGAGCCTCGGTAAATCTGAGAAAATTGAATTCATATCAAGCATTTTTTCTGACCACAATGCTATGAGACTAGAAATGAACTACAAGAAAACTACTGCAAAAGACCCCCAGACACATGGAGGCTATATAATATGCTACTAAGCAACCAATGGGTCACTGTAAAACCAAAGAGGAAATAAAAACTTCCTGGAGACAAATGAAAAGCAAAACACAGTGATCCAAAAATCTGAGACACAGCAAAAGCAATTCTAAGAGGGAGGTTTATAGAGACACTAGCTTGTCTCAGGAAACAAGAAAAATCTCAAACAATTTAACCTTACAGCCAAGGGAATTAGTAAAAGAAGAACAAATAAAACTCAAAATTAGTAGAAGGAAAGAAAGCATAAGGAGAACAGAAGAGAAATAAATGAAATAGGTATAAAAGAACAACAGAAAAGACCAATGAAACTAAGAGCTGAATCTTTGAAAAGGTAAACAAAATTGATAAAACTTTAGGCAGACTCATCAAGGAAAAGGAGAGAGGGCCCATATCAGTACAATCAGAAATGAAAGAGGAGAAGTTACAACTGACACCACAGAAGTACAAAAGATCATAAGAGACTACAGTGAACAACTGTATGCCAATAAAATGTACAACCTAGAAGACATGGACAAATTCTTAAAAATGTTCAGTCTCCCAAGACTGAACCAGGAAGAAATAGAAAATAAGAACAGAACAATTGCCATTAATTAATTTGAATCAGTAATTTTAAAACTCCCAGCAAACAAAAGTCCAGGACCAGATGGCTTCACAGGTGAATTCTGCCAAACAGTTAAGAGAAGAGTTAGCATCTATTCTGCTCAAACGATTCCACAAAATTGGAGAAGAAGGGACCCTTCTGAACTTATTCTGCGAGAACAACATCACCCTGGTATGAAAACCAGACAAAGATATCACAAAAAAGGAAAATTACAGGCCAATACCACTGATGGACATAGATGCAAAAGTCCTCAACAAAATATTAGCAAACCAATTCCAACAAGGCATTAAAAGGATCATACACCATGATTAAGTGGAATTTATCCCAGGGATGCAAGGATTTTTCAATATCCACCCAAAAAATCAGTGTGTTACACCTACAGATAGCCAACAGCCACATAAAAAAACAGATGTTCATCTCAATAGATGCGGAAAAAGCTTTTGACAAAATACAACCTCCATTTATGAGAAAATCTCTCCAGAAAGGGGGCATAGAGGGAACATACCTCAACATAATAGAGCTCATATAGCACAAACCCACAGCTAACATAATACTTAATGGTGAAAAGCTGAAAGCACTTCCTCTAAGATCAGGAACAAGACAAGCATGTCCTTGCTCACAACTTTTATTCCACATAGTATTAGAAGTCCTTGCCACAGCAATCAGGCAAGAAAAAGAAATCAAATGAATCCAACTTGGATAGGAAGAAGTAAAATAGTCACTGTTTGCAGATGACATGATACTACGCATAGAAAATCCTAAAGACACCGCCAAAAACTAGGAGAGCTCATTGATGTATTTCATAAAGTTTCTGGATGCAAAATTAATATACAGAAATCAGTTGCATTTCTATAGACTAACAGTGAACTATCAGAAGGAAAAATTAAGAAAACTATCTCATTTTACCACTACATCGAAAAGAATACTCCCCAGGAATAAATCTAATTGAGGAGGTGAAAAACCTGTACACAAACAGATGGAAACATACACTGTTTCCATAGATTGGAGGAATTACTATTGTTAAAATGACCATACTACCCAAGGCAATCTACAGATTCAATGTAATCTCTATCAAAATACCAATGGCATTTTTCACAAAACTAGAACAAATAATTCTAAAGTTTGTATGGAAACACATAAGACTGCGAATAGCCAAAGCAGTGCTGAGGAAGAAGAACAGAGAAAGACATCACACTCCCTGACTGTAGACTATACCACAAATCTGCAGTAATCAAAATAGTATGATACAGGAACAAAAACAGACACATAGATCACTGGAAGAGAATAAAGAGCCCAGAAATAAACTCATGCACTTATGGTCAATTAATCTACAACAAAAGAGGCAAGAATATACAATGGAGGAAAAAAACAGTCTTTTCAATAAGTGGCGCTGGGAAAACAGGACAGCTACATGTAAAAGACTGAAATTAGAACATTTTCTCACACAATATAGAAAACTAAACTCACAATGGATTAAAGACTTCATGTAAGGCAGGAGAGCATAATACTCCTAGAAGAAAATATAGGCAGAAAACTCTTTGTCGTAAATCATAGCAATGTTTTTTTGTTTTGTTTCATTTTCATTTTTTTCATCTGTCTCCTTGGGCAAAGAAAACAAAAGAAAAAAATAAACAAATGGTCCCTAATTAAACTTAAAAGCTTTTGCCCACCAAAGGAAACCATAAACAAATATAAAGTGAACCTACTGAATGGGAGAAAATAGTTGCAAATTATATGACTGATAAAGGGTTAACATCCAAAATATATAAATAACTCATACAACTCAATATCAAAAAACAACCCGATTAAAAAAAAATGGGATAGACATTTTTTCCCAAGAAGACCTGCAGATGGCCAACAGGCACATGAAAAGATACTCAACATCACTGATTATCAGAGAAATGCAAATCAGAACCACAATGAGATGTCACCTCACACCTATCAGAATGGCTATCATCAAAAAGGCCACAAATAACAAATGTGGTTAAAAAGGAACACTTGTACACCTGTTAGAGGGACTGTAAATTGATGTAACCACTGTAGAAAACAGTATGGTGGTTCCTCAAAAAATTAAAAATAGAACTAACATATGATGCAGCAATTATACTCCTGGGTATATATTTGAAAAAAATGAAAATATTAATTGGAAACATACATGCACCCCAGTGTTCATAGCAGCGTTATTTACAATAACCAAGGTATGGAAACTACCTAAATACCCATCAACATATGAATGGATAAAGATGTGATACACACATGCACGTGCACACACACACACACACACACACACACACACACACACACAAAGATACAGGAACAAAAACAGACACATAGATCACTGGAAGAGAATAAAGAGCCCAGAAATAAACTCATGCACTTATGGTCAATTAATCTACAACAAAAGAGGCAAGAATATACAATGGAGGAAAAAAACAGTCTTTTCAATAAGTGGCGCTGGGAAAACAGGACAGCTACATGTAAAAGACTGAAATTAGAACATTTTCTCACACAATATAGAAAACTAAACTCACAATGGATTAAAGACTTCATGTAAGGCAGGAGAGCATAATACTCCTAGAAGAAAATATAGGCAGAAAACTCTTTGTCGTAAATCATAGCAATGTTTTTTTGTTTTGTTTCATTTTCATTTTTTTCATCTGTCTCCTTGGGCAAAGAAAACAAAAGAAAAAAATAAACAAATGGTCCCTAATTAAACTTAAAAGCTTTTGCCCACCAAAGGAAACCATAAACAAATATAAAGTGAACCTACTGAATGGGAGAAAATAGTTGCAAATTATATGACTGATAAAGGGTTAACATCCAAAATATATAAATAACTCATACAACTCAATATCAAAAAACAACCCGATTAAAAAAAAATGGGATAGACATTTTTTCCCAAGAAGACCTGCAGATGGCCAACAGGCACATGAAAAGATACTCAACATCACTGATTATCAGAGAAATGCAAATCAGAACCACAATGAGATGTCACCTCACACCTATCAGAATGGCTATCATCAAAAAGGCCACAAATAACAAATGTGGTTAAAAAGGAACACTTGTACACCTGTTAGAGGGACTGTAAATTGATGTAACCACTGTAGAAAACAGTATGGTGGTTCCTCAAAAAATTAAAAATAGAACTAACATATGATGCAGCAATTATACTCCTGGGTATATATTTGAAAAAAATGAAAATATTAATTGGAAACATACATGCACCCCAGTGTTCATAGCAGCGTTATTTACAATAACCAAGGTATGGAAACTACCTAAATACCCATCAACATATGAATGGATAAAGATGTGATACACACATGCACGTGCACACACACACACACACACACACACACACACACACACACAATGGAATACTACTCAGCCATAAAAAGTAATGAAATTTTGCCATTTGCAACAGGATGGATAAACTTGGAGGCTCTGTTATGCTAAGTGAAATAAGTCACAGGGAGAAAGATAAATATGTATGATACCATTTATATATGGTATCTAAAAAATAAAGGAAACTAGGAATATAACAAAAATGTAACAGACTCACAGATATAGAGAATAAAGTAGTGGTTACCATTGGGAAAAGGGAATGGGGAGCGGCACAATAGAGGTAGGGATTCAGATGTATCCACCATTATGTATAAAGCAAATAAGCTACAAGGATGTATTGCACAACACAGGGAATATAGCCAATATTTTATAACAACTATAAGTGAAGTATAACCTTTAAAAATCGTGTGTCACTGTGATGTACATCTGTACCTTATATAATATTGTACGTCAACTACACTTCAATAATATATTTTTTTAAATGTAAACATTTCATCAGTAAAATCCTGTGTAACCCCGTGATATTATTGTAGTCTGTCTTATTTCTTCTTGTGTAATCAACCACAAAATAAATTATTTTACATTAAATATCCAATTGTTGTTTAAAGAAATTAAGGAAAGGAAAAACATATTTCATATTTACTATTTCCAAACTCTACATTTCTTCTCCTTCTCACAGGTTGGTTTTTCTGATATTTCTGTTTAACCTGTAGTAATTCATTTGAATTCAGTTTTTGTTCATCTGAAAGTATCTTTATTTTATCTCTGTTTTTAAATATTGTATTTGGAAACAGAGGAATAGGAATAATACAAAGAACAGCTATATTCTCTCTACTCAGATTTATTAATACTATTTCCCTTTATTACTTGTGCTGTCTCCATGTAAAAGTAAGTTGTAAATTGCATTTGTAGCTTATTTTTCAGTGTGCGTTTACATAGAATAAGATCATATATATCCACAATCAAGTTATCCATCTAAGTAAAAATAACATCATTGAAATACTTTTTATCAAGTTTACTTGATTGCATTGTGGTTGGATGATGTGAGCTAAGTGATACTGTGTTTTATATTCCAATGTTTTATGGCCTAATATGAGTCAATTTATATAAAAGTTTCAGGTATACTTTAAAAATATCCCTCTCCTTTTTTATATAAGCTTGTATATATGCATATATCAAAGCTTGCTTGAGTTTTTAAAACCTTTAATATTTTTGCTGTAAATTTGCTGCTTGTTGTAAATTTGTCAGCTTGAGCTATTAATGATTATGAGAGCTATGTAAAAATCCCTCACTATGATTGAAGTTTTCTATATCTAAATTTGTTAAATTATATATGTGTGTGTGTATATATATATGTATATATATAGTTGCTCTACCATTAATTATAAGTAAGCTTAGAAATATGTGTGCACACAAAATTAGAAATGTTTCAGTGAAAAATGTTGTGATTTTTTTCCCTTGAATGAAGACATGTTCTTGAAATTGTTCACTATGTAGTGCTCAGAGCTCTGTGTTTAGAAAGTACATGTTTTTCTCCAGGATATACAGTCATGTTGTCTTATGGGAATGAAGACAAAAGATGGCAACACAGCTGAGCAGGCAAAAAAGACTTAGGAGTTTAGTTAGAGATTTGAGTCCTGGTTCTTACCCTTATTAGTTATGCAGTCTTGGAACCTTAACTTTTGATCCTAAATAACTACATGCATAAAGAAGAAGATACTCATCACCATCACATTTTAATATGTAATGTCCCTAGGCTTAAATCTAGAACTCACTAAGCATGTGATAAGTCTTAATTCTGCTTTTGTCCTTTCACTTGAGCACTGCATTATTTTAACATTTTTATACCCATTGAAACGTGGTAGTTTAGTCATTTTTATTAGTGATTAAAAAACAAAATTTGCCTTTCGGTATGATTATATGGGCTCTGAAGAGGCACTTGCATCTAAGAAAGTTGTCCATATCTTTAGTCTCATCAACACTGTGAGTATTTATGTTTCATATTTAAATAAGAAACATTCATATTAATACAGTAGCATTGTTTGAATAAATAGCATATGCACTTTTATAAACTATATATTCCTACCAACTAGTTTCTTCCACCGATGGATTTCATCTCTAAAAATTAGTAAATCGAATATATTAGCATTACATAGAGAGATATAGTGTTATATTTATGATTACCTAAAACCATATATCATGTATCTTCTGTTTTCAGATGTATTCTCAGCTTAAAGTTAACTTCTCTGGAGCTCTGGTCAGATCAAAATAAGATTTCAACTAATGGGGATGCTAATGAAGTTCTACAAAAATTTGTGTCATGGAGAGAAAAATTTTTATTTCAAAGGTCCCATGATATGGCATACTTATTAATGTAAGTGATTTATTTTCATTGGTATAAAGTTTATCAAATTACTTGTAAGTTAACCATCAAAATTATATACAAAATTTATTATTTATGATGACAAGACATCTCAAAAATAGATTATGTGGGTACTGTGTTGGCAAAATGCAAGCTGTAAAAATCTAATAAAATGTAAGACACGAAAGCATTGTAGGCCATTATCCTCAGAGTGGGCTGCTTACCTATGGAAGTTTAAAGAACTGATATTATGGAAAGCCTCGGGAAAACATAGGGCCTCTATGGTTTTAAAGATTTTCTCAGAGGTAGATAATTGAAACCAGCATTTTAACATTAAATAAAGCATACATTAGTTAACAGAATGCAATAATTGCATGTAAAGCTGGTTACACTGGACAACATAAGTATGGTAATGTGGTGACCTACTGGTACTTCTATCCTGACCTAAGGTGTAGCTGTTTAACTGCTTGCACTGTAACTGTCACGAGTCTTTATATACATTTTTATTTTACTAGTTTGATTATTTTCGATGGAAAAAACAGAAACACAATTCTGAAGATCTTAAGCAATATGGAATATATTTATGAATCTCTGGGTGTCTCTGTAGAATTTAAGGTCAGGCTTGGGGATGGAGGAGCAGCATTAACTAAGGACTGAAATGTGTGAGGGCACAATACATCCCATCTCTCTTTTTCCTAGTGACTGTGCTGCATATTGTCTTTCTCATTCTGTCCTCCAATCCAGCACTTTTCATGCAGTCTAAGGTTTTACCTGCGAATCATGGCAGTAATCTACCCTGACTTTTATGTCTTTGCATTATATCCATCCAGTGTTGACAACAGTGGTGATTAATTTCTGGAAGGATTAGGCACTGCTGGATTTTAAGCTATGTATCATACGATGCTAAAGTTGCCTTTAGAACTTAATTTTGTAGGCACCGTGGGAGATTACCCAAATACAAAATGATTGAAAGCATTAGACATGATACATAATATTCATGTCTAAAAGAAAGCAGCAGCATTATTGAGGAATCCAATTCTTAAAAGATCATTAAGTTTTTAAAAATTTAAAGTGCGTTTATCCACAAGAAAAATTTTATTATTTAGTTATAGGGACCATCCTAATTATGTAGGAGCAACATATCATGGAATGGCATGCCATCCAAAGTTTGCTGCAGGAATTGCTCTGGTATGCATTTTATTCCCATCTCTCCAGTAACTATATCACAGTTTGAAATTTAATATCCACTTCAAGGAACAGAAGTACATATAGTATATCTACCATTTTATTAAATTAATATTCTTATAGTGCTTTATTTTTTATTTTTTTGCGGTACACAGGTCTCTCACTGTTGTGGCCTCTCCCTTTGCGGAGCACAGGCTCCGGACGCGCAGGCTCAGCGGCCATGGCTCACGGGCCCAGCCGCTCCACGGCATGTGGGATCTTCCCGGACCGGGGCACGAACCCGTGTCCCCTGCATCGGCAGGCAGACTCTCAACCACTGCGCCACCAGGGAAGCCCTATAGTGCTTTATTTTTTACTTTAATCCTCAAATGTTATCATTTTTAAACAGCTTTTTATTGTGGTAAAATACATATCCCATAAAATTGACCATCTTAACAATTATAAGTGCACTGTGTAGTAGTGTTGTCTATTTACATTGTTGTGAAACAGATGTTTAGAACTTTCACCTTGCTTAAATGAAAGTCTGTACCCTTTGACCAACGAGGCACCATATTCCACACCTCTACCCTCTGGCAACCACCATTCTACTGCCTGCTTCTGTGAGTATGATATTTTTAGATCCCACATATAGGGTGGATCATACAATATTTGTCTCTCTGTGTCTGGCTTATTTCTCTTAAAATAATACATCCAGCTTCATCCATATTTTTGAAATGGTGGGATTTCATTCTATGTATTGCTGAATAATATTTCATGATACTTATATACATATATATTTATATGAATTATATATATAAATCCTATCATAGTATACATTTATCCATATATAGAAACATTCTCTTTATGCATTCATATGTCAGTGACCACTTAGTCTGGTTCCATATCTTGGCTGTTATGAATAATGCTGCACTTTACATGGGAGATGGGAGTGCAGATATCCCTCTGAGATAGAGTTCAGTTACTTTGTACATTTACCCAGAAGTGGGTTTGCTGGATCATATGGTATTTCTGTTTTAATATTATGAGGAATCATTATACTGATGTCCATAGTGGTTGCACCATTTTATAATCCCACCAGCATTTCACAGAATATATTTTATTCATTACATCCTCACTAACAGTTGTTTTTTTTGTTGTTGTTAGCTATCGTAATAGGTATGAGGTGATATCACATTGTGGTTTTGACTGTATTTTTTTTGTGTGTGTGTGGTATGCAGGCCTCTCCCATTGCGGAGCACAGGCTCCGGACGCGCAGGCTCAGTGGCCATGGCTCATGGGCCCAGCCACTCCGCGGCACGTGGGATCCTCCCGCACCAGGGCACAAACCCGTGTCCCCTGCATCGGCAGGCAGACTCCCAATCACTGCACCACCAGGGAAGCCCCTTGACTGTATTTTTATGATCACTAGGGATACTGAGCATCTATTCATATGCTTTTTGGTGTTTTGTGTATCATCTCTGGAGAAATATTTATTCAAGACCTTAGCCCATTTTTTAATTGGATTATTTGATTTTCTTGTTGTTGAGCTATAGGAGTTCCTTTTTTTTTTTTTTAACTTTGCTTTCCCTTCATCCAGTACCCAATCACTGCACCACCAGGGAAGCCCCTTGACTGTATTTTTATGATCACTAGGGATACTGAGCATCTATTCATATGCTTTTTGGTGTTTTGTGTATCATCTCTGGAGAAATATTTATTCAAGACCTTAGCCCATTTTTTAATTGGATTATTTGATTTTCTTGTTGTTGAGCTATAGGAGTTCCTTTTTTTTTTGTAACTTTGCATTGCCTTCATCCAGTTCCCCCTCCTCTCAACCCCTGCTCCCAGTACCCACAAATCTAGTCTCTTTTTTATGAGTTTATTTGTTTGTTTTGAATTATAATTGACCTACAACACTATGTTAGTTTCTTTAACGTAGTAATTCGATATTTCTATACACTTCAAAATGATCACCACAATAAGTCTAGAAATGACATGTCACCATACAAAGATATTACATAGTCATTGACTGTATTCCCCAAACTACATTTTGTGCCCGTGACTCATTTATTTTGCAGTTGGAAGTTGTATCTCTTAATCTATTTCACCTTTTTCTTTCCTTACCCAAACCCCTCCACTCTGGCTGCCACCTGTTTGTCCTCTGTATCTGTAACTCTGTTTCAGCAATTTTTAAAATAATAATTCTTTTCTTAAAATATATTTACTTAGTAGGTTGCACTGGGTCTTAGTTGTGGCAGGTAGGCTCCTTAGTTGTAGCCCCCGGGGGTCCTTAGTTGCAGCTTGCCAGCTCCTTAGTTGCGGCACACAGGCTCCTTAATTGTGGCATTCGAACTCTTAGTTGCAGCATGCATGTGATATCTAGTTCCCTGACCAGAGATTGAACCGGGCCCCTTGCATTGGGAGCCCAGGGTCTTATCCACTGTGCCACCAGAGAAGTCCCTGTTTCTGCTTTGTTATGCTTTTTCATTTGTTTTTAGATTCCACATATAAGTTAAATTGTACAGTATTTGTGTTTCTCTGTCTGACATGTTATACTTACTATTACATGCTCTAGGTCCATCCATGTTGTCTCAAATGGCAAGATGTCCTTTATTATGGCTGTGTAGTATTCCAGTGTGTGTGTGTGTGTGTGTGTGTGTGTGTGTGTGTGTACATATATTTATTCTTTATCCATTCTTTTATTGATGGACACTTAGGTTGCTTCCATACCTTGACTATCATAAATAATTCTGCAATGAACATAGGGGTGCATACATTTTTTCCTTTAGTGCTTTTGTTTTCTTATGGTGAATACCAAGGAGTGGAATTGTTGAATCATATGGTAATTTTATTTTTAATTTTTTGAGGAATCTCTGTACTGTTTTCCATAGTGGCAGTGTGAACTGACATTCCCACAAGGAGTGCACAAGAATTCCCTTTTCTCCACATCCTCAACAATAGTTGTGGGTTGTTTTTATTTGATAATGGCAGTTCTCTCACGTGTGAGATGATATCTCATTCCAGTTTCGATTTGCATTTCCCTGATGATTAGTGATGTTTAGGAATGTTTTCATGTGCCTATTGGCCATATGTATGTCTTCTCTGGAAAAATATCTATTCAGATCCTCTGCTCATATTTTAATTGGGTTGTTTTTTTCAGTGTTGAGTTGTGTGTGTTCTTTGTGTAATTTTAATATTAACCCCTAATCAGCTATATCATTTGCAATTATCTCCTCCCATTCAGTAGGTGTCCTGTTGTTTGGTTAATAGTTTTCTTTACTCTGCAGAAGCTTTTTAAGTGTGGTGTAGTCTAATTTGTTTATTTTTCCCCTTTGTTTTTCTTGTCAGAGGAGACAAATACAAAAAGTTACTAAGATGTCAGAGAGCTTATTGCCTGTGTGTTCTTCCAGAAGTTTTATGTTTTCAGGTGTTACATTCAAGTCTTTAAACTGTTTTGAATTTATTTTTGTGCAGGATGTAAGAGAGTAGTCCAGTTTGATTTGTTTGCATGTAGCTGTCCAGTTTTCCCAACATTATTTCTTGAAGACGCTGTCTTTTCCCTATTATATATTCTTGCCTCCTTTACCAGAGATTAATTGCCCATATAATTGTGGGTTCATTTCTGAGCTCTCTATTCTATTCTATGCCAGTGAACTATTGGTCTGTTTTTGTCCCAGTACCATACTGTTTTGATTACTTTAGCTTTGTAGTAAAGTTTAAAATCAGGCAGTGTGGTACTTCTAACTTTCTTCTTTCTTAAGATTGTTTTGGCTATTCAGGATCTTGTGTTTCCATAATCATTTTGGAATTGTTTACTCTGGTTCTGTAAAAAATGCCATTGGTATTTTGATAGGAATTGCAGTGAATCTGTACTGTCTTGTGCTATATGGTTATTTTAACAATATTCATTCTTCAAATCTTTAAATACAGTATATAATTTCATCTATTTGAGCTGTATTCAGTTTCTTTCATCAGTGTCATGGTTTTCCAAGGATAGGTCATTTTTCTCCTTAGCTAGATTTATTCATAGATATTTTAATCTTTGTGATGTGATTGTAAGTGGGATGTTTTTCTTAATTTCTCTTTCAGATAATTTGTTGTTAGTTTATAGAAATGCAACATAGTTCTGTAAATTAATTTTTATCTGGCAACTTAAGCATGTTCATTGGTGAGCTCTAGTAATTTTGGGGGTCTGTCTTCAGGATTCTGTCTATATAGTATCATGTCACCTGCAAACAGTGTGACCATTTTACTTCTTCCCTTCAAATTTGGATTTTTAAATTTCTTTTTCTTGTCTGATTGCTGTGGCAAGGACTTTCAATACTATGTTGAGTAAACGTAGTAAGAGTGGGCATCCTTATCCCATTCCTGATCTTAAAGGAAATACTTCCAGATTTTCACAACTGAGCTGTGGGCATGTCATATATGGCCTTTATTATTTTGAGGTATGGTCCCTGTATACCCACTTTGTGGTGAGTTTTTATCATAAATGGATGTTGAATTTTGTCAAAGGCTTTTTCTGCCTCTGTTGAGAGGATTGTATCATTTTTCTTTTTGAAATTTTTAAAGTGGTGTATCACATGGATTGATGTGTGGATATTGAACCATCCTTTCACCCCTGGGATAAATCCTACTTGATCATGGTGTATGATTTTTTTTAATGCATTGTTGAATTCAGTTTGCTAATCTTTGATAATACAGGAGTTCTTATACTTTGAATATTAACCCCTTATCAGATGAATGATTGGCAAATATTTTCTTCCCTTCTGTAGATTGCCTTTACATTCTGTTGATTGTGCCTTTTGAAGAACAAAGGTTTAAGTTTGGCTTAGTCCTGTTTGTCTATTTCTGCCCCTGAGGTCAGTGATTTTTGAATCATATCCACAAAATCTTCGTCAAACCCAATATTGTGAAGTTTTTCCCCATGTTTTCCTCCAGAAGTTTCACAGTTTGCTGTCTTACATTTAGATCTTTATACCATTTTGAGTTAATTTTTGTATATGGTGTAATATAAGGGTCCTACTCTTTCTTTTGTATGTGGATACTTAATTTTGCCATCACCATTTCTTGAAGAGACATTCTTTTCTCCATTGAGTATTCTTGTTGAAGAAACTGTCCTTTTCCCCATTTTGTGGTCTTGGCACCCTTGTCATAGGTCATTTGACCATATACATGATGTTTTATTTATAGGCTCTCTATTGTATTCAATTTATATATCTTTATGCCAATACCACACTCTTATGATTACTAGAGCTTTGTAATATGTTTTAAAATCAGGAAATCTGAGTCTTCCAACTTTGTTCTTCTTTTTCAAAAAATTTATGTATATTCATGTCCCTTGAGATTCCATATGAATTTTGAGATTATTTGTTTCTATTCTTGCCCCCCAAATGCTATTGGGATTGTGGTAGGGATTTCATTGAATCTACAGATTGCTTTGGGTGGTAATGACATCTTAACAATGTTAAGCCTTTCAGTCCATGATCGTGGAATGTCTTTCCACTTATTTGTGTCTTCTGTACTTACTTTCAGCCATGTTTTGCAGTGTCTGTGTGCAAGTATTTCATCTCATTAGATAGGTTCAGTCCTAAATGTTTTGCTCTTTTTAATGTTATTGTAACTGAAATCATTTTGTTATATTTTTTCAGATTGTTCATTATTAATGTATAGAAACAATCAATTGTGCTGATTTTGTATCCTGCAACTTTGCTGAATTCATTTATTAGTTCTCACAGTTTCTTTTATGTGGAATATTTGTGGATTTCTACATATGGGACCATATCATCTGCAAATGGAAATAATTTTACTTTCTTCTTTCCAAGATAGAAGCCTTTCATTTATTTTATTGCTTAATTGCTCTGGTTTGATCTTCCTATACTATATTAAACAGATGTGGCAAGAGTGAGTACCCTACCTTGCTCATAATATTAGAAGAAAAACATTCAGGATTTCACCATTGAGTGTAATGTTAGTTATGTTCTTTTATCCATGCTCTGTGTTATGTGGAAGTTGTTTTCTTTTTTTTTTAATTAATTAATTTATTTTTGGCTGCATTGGGTCTTTGTTGCTGCACGCAGGCTTCTCTAGTTGCAGCAAACAGGGGTTACACTTCATTGCGGTTTGCGGGCTTCTCATTGCAGTGGCTTCTTTTGTTGTGGAGTATGGGCTCTAGGTGCAGGGGCTTCAGCAGTTGTGACACACAGGCTCAGTAGTTGTGGCTCGTGGGCTCCAGAGCGCAGGCTCAGTAGTTGTGGCAAATGGACTTATTTGTTCTGTGGCATGTGGAATCTTCCCAGACCAGGGCTTGATTCTTAACCACTGTGCCACCAGGGAAGTCCCGAGGTTGTTTTCTTACATTCCTAGTTTGTTGAGGATTTTTAATCATAAAAAGGGTATTGACTTGTGTATGCTTTTTTGTTTTTTATTTTAGTCATGTGAGCCTTATCTCTTATTTTCTCAGTTAATCTAGCTAAGTTTGCCAATTATGCTGATGTTTTCAAAGAATTAACTTTTTGTCACATTAATTTTTTTTTCTCTTCTCTAATTCTATTTATCCCTGCTTTGAGCTTTATTATTTCTTCCTTTCTGTCTGAGTTTCTATCTTTCTGAGTTCAGTTTGTTCCTATTTTTCTAGTTCTCTGATGTGTAAACTCATGTTTTTTCATTTGAGATATTTCTTCTTTTTTAATGTATTTGTTTACTGCCATAAACTTCCCTCTTAACAGAGCTTTTACTGGATCCCATAAGTTTGGATATATTGTATTTTCATTTTCTTTTTTCTCAGCATATTTTGTAACTTTGCTTTGTGATTTCTTCTTTGGAATCACTGGTGTTTAATGGTGTGTTGTTGGAGTCCCACACATTTGCAGATTTTCAAGTTCTACTTTTCTTACTAATTTGTAGTTTCATTCCATCAGGATCAGAAAAATATACTTTGTATAAAATCAATATTTTAAAGTTGACAGACTTGTTCTGTATCCTAACAAGTGGTCTACCTTAGAGACATTTCTGTGTGCACTTGAGAAGAACATGAGTTCTGCTGTTGTTGGATGGGATGTTCCACATGTCAGTTAAGACCAGTCAGTCTATCCTGTTGTCCATTATTTATGTAATATCTTTTGTCAGATTGTTCTGTCCACTATTCAAAGTGAAGTATTAAAGTCTATTATGTTGCTGTCCATTTAGCCTTTCAGTTTGGTCAAGAGGTGCTTCGTATATTTAGTGCTGTAATGTTTGGTGCATAAATATTAAATGATGTATCTTCTTGGTGAAGTGACCCTTTTATCATTATGAAATGTTCTTCCTGGTCTCTTTTAACAGTCTTGAATTTAAAGTATATTTTGTTTGATATTAGTATAGCCATGCCCAGCCCTCTTTTGGTTACTATTTGCATGGAATATCTTTTTCATCCATAACCTTTCAACCTGTGTGAGTCTTCAGATCTAAAGTGACATAGTTGAATCCTGTTTTTTAATCTATTTAGCATATACATGTCTTTTAATTCAGGAGTTTAATTCATTTACATTTAAATTAATTACTAATAGGAAGAACTTTTGCCGTTTTGTTAATTTTTTTCTTTATATCTTGTAGCTTTTTGTCCCTTTCATCTTCTCTTTCTGCCTTACTTTGTGTTACATTGATTTTTTTAAATTGTGAAATGCATTGGTTCCCTTGTCTTTTCCTTTTGTGTATATTGTAGGTATTTTGGTTATGGTTAGTTATGCAATTACTAAGAATATCTCAATTTTATAATTTTAAACTGAAAAACTGATAACAGCTTCACTTCAATTACATACATGTACTCTATTCCTTTACAGTTCTATCCTTCTCTTTATGTTATTGCATAGATATTAGTTCTGCCATTTAAATTCTATACAGGAGTTAAAAGTGCATATGTGCACCAAAATTATGAAGATATAAGCTAGTATATTTATCCATGTACTGACCTTCATTAGAGGATTTTATAATTTTCTTTTGGCCTTATGTTGCTATCGAGCATCCTTCCTTTTAACCTTGAAGGCCACCCTTTCTCATTTCTTATACATCAGGTCAGTTGGTAATAAACCCCCACAGCTTTCCTGGAAAAGTCTTCATTGTTTTTTGAAGGACAGTTTTACTGGATACAGTATTGTTGATTGACAGATTCTTTCTTTCAGCACTTTGAATGTATTTTTCCCAATACCTCTGGGCTGTAATGTTTCAGCTAAGAAATCCAATAATAACCTTGAGACCTCCCTGATAACTGACAATTCATTTTCTCTTGTTGATTTCGAGATCTATCCCTTTGTCTTTGACTTATAGTGGTTTTATTACAATACGTTTCTCCATAGGTCTCTTTTGATTTTCCTAGTTAGGGGTCATTGAGTTTCTTGAATCTGCATGTCTTCAGATTTCTAAAGTTTGTGTCAGTGATTTCCTCAGATAAGCCCTCTGTCCCTTTCTTTTCTCTCTTCTCTTTCTGAGACACCCATAATGCATGTATTGCTCTATTTGTTAGAGTCCATAAGTTCGTCTCTTTTTCTACATTTTGTTTTTGTTTTTTGTTTTTGCTCCCATGAAAAAGTGATTTCAAATGACCTGTCTTCATTTCTGATTTTTCTTCTGCCTGACCAAGTCTACTTTTGAAGACCTCCAGTAAATGTTTGTTTATTGATTTTACTTTACCACAGAATTTCTTTTTATAATATTTTATATCTCCCTATTGATATTTATATCTGGAATTTTTCAGATATTTAGGGCTGGATAATCATGTAAAAATCAATTAATTTAATTGATCCTATCAATAAGCTAAAATGGAAAATATTTGATTATATTGATAGATGTAGAAAACACATTTGACAATTCCAACACAATTTATGATTAAACTCACCAAAGTGGCAATAGAAGCAACTTCCTCAACTTCAGAAAGACTGTCTGCAAAAACAATACAGCTTACATCAAACTTAATGTTTAGAAATGAAATGCTTCCTACTAAGATTCGGAACAAGGCAGGAATGTAACCTGCCATTCTTATTCAGCTTTGTACTTGCATGCAAAACTAACGATACCAAATATTGTGAGGATTTGGAGCAACAGGTAGTCGCATTCATGTTGATGGGAATACAAAATGGTACAGCCACTGTGGTAGACAATTTGGCAATTTATTATAAACTTCAATATTGCCTTACCATATGATCCAGCAGCTGTCCTCTATACCATTCACAAAAATTAGTTGGAAACTTACATCCACAGAATCCTCAGACATGATTATGTATAGCGACTTTATTTATAATTGCCAAAAATTGAAATCACACAAGATGTCTGTTAATTGGTGAATGGATAGAGAAACTGGAGTTAATCCATAAAACGGAATATTATTCAGTATTTTAAAAATTAGCCATCATGCAATTAAAAGATGTGGAGGAATTTTAAAAGTAAAGTGGTTAGTGAAAGAAGCCAATTTTAAAGGGCCACACACTGTATTATTCCAACTCTATGACATTCTGGAAAAGGCAAAACTATGGAGATAGTTAAAAACATCATTGATTACCAACCAGGGCTTTGTGTGTTGCTTATATCACTACTTATGAATTTTTAGTTTTTTAATACAAGTATTCTGCCTTTAGAAAAAAAATGTTTGATTTTCTCTCCTAAAACTATTTTTGACATCAAAACTGATCGTCAGTTAAACCCTTAAGAATCTGTGTATTTTTCAGTGTTAACATTAAAAGTGATATAGTTACTGAAACAATGATTAATCTTCTCGTAATATTTTTTTAAGTTTATTAGAATTAAATCAGTAATGTGTCATGAAAACATATGATTAATCTTATTTTGTTATTTGTCAATGCCATTTGGGTTGAAAGTACTATTACTCAAAAAGAATAACAAAATTTAACTTTGTAAAATGCTCTTAAGAAAATCTTAAGATCTTTGGTATACTAGTTTATTAAATTAGTATTTGCATTTAGGTAATATGGCCACAATTACATGAAAAGACCAAGGGTTGAAAAAATAACTTAAGCAACCATTCTGTTTTTCATTTCTATTTAGTATCCAAAGATGATAACCTTAGAGGCATTTTCAGTTGTTTTGGCACAGTTGCTTGGAATTAACCTGGGATTAACATATAATAATGACATCTACAGTTGTTACTGTCCAGGAACTACATGCATAATGAATCCTGAAGCAATGTAAGATGTTATTTTTATCAAATCTTTGTCTTCTTTTGGGAGGTGTTTCTTACATTTCTTGATGAATAATTTCTCTCAATATAACTTGAATAAGAATATTTTTATTAAATACGTACAAGTTATTTTAAAGCTTATTAAAGGGAATGAGTATTGGATATTGTAGGAAATGTGCTTCATAGTTCTATATTCAGTGCTATCGTATCGAGTCATTGATGATGACTTTGTGTGGAGTGCTAGAACCTTGAGGTGAAATTCATTCATTATATCAAAAAAATTTTAAAGTATGTACTGTGTCACAAGTATTGTGTTTGTCATATAAATGATTAGCGAGATAGAAAAAAGCTATATACCTTATATTAGTCCATCAGGGCAGAAACTTAAACAGTTGAAATAAGAATAAAGAAGATTTAAACAGCTTATGATAAGTGCCAGGAGGGAAATAAATAGGGAATACATGGGGAGGAGAAACTTTCTGATAAAGTGGTCTAGGAAGTTTTCTATGAGGCAAAACTTATGTTAGGACCTGAAAGAGAAGAAATAAATCTAGTCATGTGAAGAACTTGTTGAAAACTTTTCAGGGAAAGCAAGTGAAGCGATACTTGGATAGCAAAAAATTTTAAGAGCTCACAAGACTGGAAAAAAGGGCTTGGGGGAGGGATAAAACAAAGAAACAAAAGAAATGGCTGAAACTATAAGGAAGAATGTTAAAGGCGTAGACATTTAAAAAAACAAAAAAGGAAAGTAAAATACAAAGAGGCTAAGGAACCAAGAGTCAGAGGAAGAAGTCCAGGAGGTACTAGGAAATGTAGGAAAGAGCCTGAGCAAGCAATCATGATGTGGAAATTGGGATTTTATGATAAATTTTAAAAAACACATTTTAATTGATTTATGCAGTATGGATAATATAATATATTTTGTAACATGAATGTTAAATATATCAGAAAGAATAGCAATATAGTAATATTGTTACTGAATTAAGTCCTATAGACCCTAGGCTCTCTGCCTGGGCAGGGGAGAGTTCTTTTTTTGTTTTATTCAAGAAACAGAGTAACGAAACCGAAGCTGAGATCCATCGACACAGCACAAGCTCTCCTCAGTGGGCAAGGAATGGAGAAGCAGGAGCTAAGTTCACAGATCAACTTCTCACCCGTGTGGTGAGAGGGATTTACTTTTAAAGAGTAAGGACAGAGGTTGGAAGAGTGAGGCTAATGCGGAGGCATATGCATTAGTCTACAAGGGCAGAGGCAGGGCTATTTTGAGGGAGTGGGGTGCCCCCTTTTATTAATCCTTTTTGTTCCTTAGTGGCCATTTATAGGCACTGGTAGGTGTGTCATTTAATAAACTAATATAGTAAAATCAGTGTATAATGAGACTCAGGGTCTGTTGGAGGTCAGATTCCTCGCCATCTTGGTCCCAGCTGGTTCCATCTGTTTGTTTGTTTGTAGCTTCCTTTTCTTATCTCTGGACCCTTTGCCTTAAAGATTTATGTTAACTCCTGATAAATGTGCACGTTGGCAGGTTTTGAGCAGAGACCTGGAGAACTTTGGCAACAGTATTTGGTAAATAATGATTCTCATAATAATCTACAGCAGTTTCATAAGACTGAGAGGAAGAGAGATGTCAAGAATTATTTATAGAGGTTCTGGTTCAAGATGGTGAGTTAGGAAGAACTTGAACTTCTGTCCACCCTCAAACAAGCCAACTCTATGGCTACGCATGGAACAATTTCCTCAGAAAAAACCAGAAGGCATGCTCAAGACACCTACACACACACACACACAAGACACCTACACAGAGGGCAAACGAGAAGAAACAACATCGAAGAGGGTAGGAAAGGCTAAGAACCAATCTCACCATAATTCCTAACCCCAGCAAGGTGTCCCACAATTGGGAGGGAACTCAAACCTAGAGATTCTCTCTGAGGGGTGAAGGATTTGAACGCTTATTGGACACCCTAACCGGTAAGACCTGCAACTGAGAGATGAACCCCCAAACATCTAGCTGTGAAAGACAATTGGACTTGCACATGTGAGCCAAATAAGGCTATAGTGAACCGAGAAAGAGATCTTAAAACTTTTGAACTCACTTGCCACCTCTGTGGCCTATTGAGAGGCACCCAGTCTTTATGCCAAAGAGGCTTATTTTCTCATATTAACGTGTTGGCTGGAAGGTCAGGCCTCTAACTGAACACACATCTAGAAGCCTGCTAAGGTACTCTCTGGGGATGGAGGCTGGTGGATGCCACCTTTGTGTTCTCCCTCTACCTCGCTACAGCTTTCTGGATTCTCCTGGAAAGGAGCTTGCACCGTCCCCTGGCACCCCAGTTTTTGCAGTTGCCACCCACAGGTTGCCACCTCTAGATCACTGGGCTCTGGTGGCCAGCTGGGTTTAAGCTCACAGGTCCCACAAAACTGTAAACAATGGAACAAGTTTTCTTAAACAGCTATGACCCCCAGGTCGCAGCGAGAGGCCACAGTCCTAGGAACCCAATCTTTCTGTGAAAGAGGCCTATTAGCTTATCTTCATAGCTGTGGCCTGAGGGGCAGGCTTCTAATGAAACCCATGTCTAAAGTCATACTGTAATCTTTTTCAGAGGGCTTGGAGGATGGGAACTATCTTCAAGGCCTCCATCTGCCATGTTCCAGAGAACCAGTGTCTCCAGGAGGGGAGTTTGTACAGGCTTCTGCTGCTTTAGTTTCTGTGGCTGCTGCCCAGGAGACACCCCCTGATGGCCCGGCTCTGGTGCCCAGAGGGACTTGCGTTCCTGGGTCCCCTGGGACTGTAACAGTAACGATTGGAGAGGTAGTTCATGGCGAGCTGTCACGCCAGGGCACTGCATGGGTAGCAGACTGAAACACACCCCAGATTTTCTGTGAAAGTGGCCCATTTACTTGTCCAGGAGCTTCTGCCTGAGGGGCATGCTGACTGTTTGACTCACATCTTAG
Source organism: Neophocaena asiaeorientalis asiaeorientalis (assembly GCF_003031525.2). NCBI lineage: Eukaryota > Metazoa > Chordata > Mammalia > Artiodactyla > Phocoenidae > Neophocaena > Neophocaena asiaeorientalis. The sequence goes on from NW_020175192.1 coordinate 4,130,550, forward strand.
GGCCAACGGTGATTCTCTCAACAAGCAGAGGCCAGTGGGCATAACTGTTCACCCTCCCCCTTCCTTGCTCCAGCTCCTCGGCGTCTCTCAGAAAGGCCCTTACAACCTTGTCTGGCGCCCTGAATTTTGTTGCTGCTGCCAGGGAACATGTGTAGACCACCTGGCTCGGGTGGCCAGCAGGACTTATGCTTGTGGGTACCACAGGATGGTAACCCACAGAGAAAGTTTCAGCTGGTTGCCACCTGCATGGCACAACAAACAGACCCTAGAACCAGAATTGCAGTCTTCCTGTGAAAGAAGTCTTTTAGCTTACCTTCATAACTGCTGCATGAGAATCAGGTTTCTAGTTAAACACAAATCCAACAACTGACTGTGATCCTTTCCAGAGACTGCAGAGGGCGAGTGCTATCACTGGACTCTCTATCTGCTGTACCCTAGAGTGCCAGTGTCTTCCATAGAGGAGCTTCTACAGGTGCCTGGTGCACTATTTTTTGTGGCTGCTGCCTTGGAGATACCTGTTGATCATGTAGCCCTAGTGGCAGGGGAGCTTGTGTTCCTGGGTTTCATGGAGCTATAACAAACAGGCAGTTCTTGATAGCAAAAGACCCTGAATAGCCATAGCAATCTTGAGAAAGAAGAACAAAGTTGGAGACATCATATACCTGATTCAAGGGCTAAGACAGACAAAAGCAAACAAGCCTGGAACATTTGTGTCAGAGTATAAGGAGGCGTTCAAAGGATTATGGAGATTTGTCACAGGGACACAAAGCAGTTTGAAAGGGGCTCCCCATAGGCAAATCTGGGACAATTTGAAAGTCATTTGTAATGTTCGTAATGGATTATAACCCACTGAGTGTAATAGGAAGATATGATTCCATATTCATGTAAATAGATGAATGAATTGAAAATGTGATTAGAAATGAGATTTTACATAAAAGTTCTCTTCAAATAATTATTAAGTGATAAGAAAGGAAAGAAATGTTAGAGTGAAGACTGGCAGACACACCTTAATCAACTGATCAAAGTGACTTTTACCAAAAACATAACAAGTTGAAATCATATGCTATCTGTTAGGATGCAATGGAGCAGACAGAGTCAACAACACTTCTGTGATGAGGTTACCAAGATGCATAACCTCAGTCTAACTATGGGGAAACATTTCATAAACCCAAATTGAGGGACATTTTACCAAATAATCAGCCTGTAATTATAAAACGTTTCACTGTCATGAAATTCAACAAAAATTGTAATCAACTAAGCTAAGGAGACATGAGAACTAAATGCAGTGGTTGAGTTTGAACTGGATCCTTTTGCTATAAAGTGCCAATACTGTGATGAAGGGGAAATTTGAATGTGATGTGAGGATTAGATTTTAGCACCATATCATTATTTCCTGATATTGAAGGTGTGATTTCAGAGAATTCATTACTATGTAAGAGTTATACATTAAAATATTGAGAGTAATCAGGATTTCCCGTTGGCAACTTACTGAACCATTTCAGGAAACGAAATTTGGTTTTCGTACTTTTGTATCATTTCTCTAATCTCACAGAGATTGTTACAAATTTAAACAAAAACCCATTAAACAGTACACTTAGAAATATAAAAATATCAAAATAAAAAGAATCTAGGGTTTATACATTCTATATACTCAGTGTTGAGATATTTTAATTAATTGATTTTGTTACCAAAGTACAAATAATTCTGACTTTTAATTAACACAGTCCACCATTGTTTATTCCTTCATTTTCCCATATTATTCCTAGTATGTTTCATTTTCTTAAGTAGAGGATGTTAAGGTTACATGATTTAGAATATATTAAACAAAACAGCGCTTGGCACACAAAAAGCTCTGTTTAAGTATGTCTTACTATTTTCATTATTATTGACAACACCATCATAATTATAATAATAATTATAATTTAATACAATTATATTAATGTATATTAATTATTATTATATATTATATTAATATATTATAATATATTAAATATTATTGATATATATAAATAATATAATAATAATTATGATGGTGTTGTCAATAATAATGAAAATAGTAAGACATACTTAAACAGAGCTTTTTGTGTGCCAAGCGCTGTTTTGTTTAATATATTCTAAATCATATAACCTTAACATCCTTTACTTATTAGATGTCTGTTATATTGAATTATAATAGAAACGAACTTATTCTTGCATTACTAATTGTATTAAAAATAAAGCACTCTCCCGTTTTGGCTATTCTCTAAGTGAGGTACTACAGAATTCATAGTACGTTATTGAAGGAGTATTACTTTGATACTGATTTTATTCCTTTTAACTGAGGAATATAATTTAATTTCAGACGTTCCCGTGGTGTAAAGTTTTTTAGCAGTTGCAGCATGGATGAATTCAAACATACAGCTTCACAGCCTGAATTTGAATGTCTTCAGAATCGAACAGTTTCAAAAGTGGTTCCACAAGGAAGAGTTTCAGTTTGTGGCAATGGAGTTCTGGAACTGCCAGAGCAATGTGATTGTGGTGGGCCAGAGGTTGGTGAGAAACATTAATAGCTTATCTAAAGATTTGTTTCTGTGGTCTTATAAATATAGTTGTGATATAAGTGGAACGACTTTTTTTTTTTAATGTTGCACCATTTTATCAAATAGCTAAGATGGGGAGATACAAGGCATGTGATAACTGGCTCATCCTGAATTTGAAACATTTGAAGAATTTAAGTTTGGGGTAAGTGCAGTGTGGTTAAAGAAGTAGATTTTCCTTGTTGTGTAAACATTACCCACCTTTCTGTATCATAAACATCAGTTCCAACAGTAGTATAATTATCACCTAAATCATCCCTGAATTCCTCCAAAGTGCCTGAATTGGATCACTGAGTTATTAAATGTATGCTGTTGTTCACCTCCTCATCTCCTACTTTCAGTTCTTGCATGTATAGAGCCTCATTTATTTTAACTTCGTTTTGCAGAATTGGATTAATCACAATCCTTGGTTTGTTGTTATATTTAGCTTTTTGCTATTTGTCTTCTTGTTTTTCATTTGTGATTGGTAAGATAGCTAATCATTGCATTTTGTTGTTGTTGCCTTCATATACTCGTGCGGTGATTATTTTAATGTTTCATATTTGCTTGCTGAGATGTAAGCTCTAATTGTTAGGAGCTAAAATCTGTATATTCTGATTGCATTATAATTTTTAAGTGAATGACTCAAATCTTCTGTATATTTTTACTAATTTTGTTTGCCTGAACTTTCAGCACTCGAGAAATAATATTGATATCTCCAACTATACAGTTGGATTTGCCTAATTCTCATTATCATTTACTCAATTCATATTTTATATATTTTGTATTTCTTTTATATGGTGTAAATTTATTTACAATTGTTGTACCTTCCTAGAAATTTAATACTTTACCTTCAAATACTGAATCTCTTTATTTCTAATGTTGACTTCTGTTTTCATGTCTATTTGGTCTGGTATATATCTGTATATCTGTATACATATTTTATGTCTATATCTATGCACACACTAGCTTCCTTAAATTAGTATTTCCCTGATATTTCTCTCTTCTCATTTAGGTTTTCTTTACTATTAAGTTCAGTATTTACCTTAGGTTTTAATTTATAATTCAGTCTGTTCTTGATTTATAAGATTAACTCAAATATTATTGTGATTAATACTTTTACATATTTTTAAATTAACTAAAGTCCATAGTTTATTCAGATTTCCTTTGTTTTTACCTAATGGCATTTTTCTGTCCCAGGATCTTTTCCAGGATACCTCATTACATTTAATTTTCTTATGCTCCTCTAGATTGCATATTTTTATAATTTTAGTTGTCTCAAAATTTTTATATTTTCTATATTCAATTTGCCACATTCGTTCTTAATTGAATTTTTGTTGAATCTGTTTATTTTGTTTTCCTTTCTTCCAGTATGTCTTTTAGTGATTTAGTCTATATGTACTGTTCATTTTCCTTTAGTGATTATCTTTGTATTTTTACCATAGATGTTTAATGGTAAACATCTATCTGGACCACCTTCTTCCCAGATCACAGTGTTTACAACCCAATTAACTTTCTTGTAAAATACTCTTGTAAAATATTTCATTTCTTTACATTAGAAAGTACTATGAAGAATTTATTCAGAAAATAGTTGCTTTATTTTACCTTCCATTCCTTTTTATCAGTGTTTTTGTATGTCGAAGTTTCTTTCAGAAATAATCTCCCATTTAATTATAATTTTCTTTAAAATATATTTTAGTACAGTTCTCTCTATAGTAAACTCTGCCCACTTTTGTTTAGCAGTAAATATTTATACCATTCCATTATTTCACTGTGATATATAATATATATGAAATATATACAGGAAATATGGATGAAGAGTGTAATACATAGATACTTAACAAGCACCTGAATACTTTGCACTAAGGTCAAAACAATCCTTACCTCTGCCAAAGAATTTCTTTGTGTGTCCACTCTCAATATGCCTCCTTTTCCCAATCATCATTTAGAATTTAAAGGTATCATTTCAGTACTTTCTTATCATAGTTTTAGTTTTACCTCCTATTTTTCCATCTTTATACAAGATAGTTTGATTAACTGTGTTCTACTATTATATAATTGGCAATCATATGATTTGTGTCATTTGCAGCTTGGTCTTTCACCCAGTATTGTACTTGGAACATCCATCAACTTTTGAATGTAGCTATATTCCAATTGTTTTCATTGCTTTTAGTATTGAGTTTATGAAAATTTCAGTTTATTTATGCATTATTTGTGAAATGAAAACTTAAGTTTATTTCAATTTATGGCTGTAAAGACTCATTTATTTATGAATTTCCTTGCACATGTTTCCTGCTGCACATGTGCCTGCGTTTCGCTAGGGTGTGTGTGTACCAACAAGTGAATGTGCTGTGTCATGAGGTATACGTGTATATATAACTTTGAGGATATCTTACTTACTTTGGGTTTTCCTATGGTTGAATGGTCTTTTCATGTCTTTTACACATTTGTCTGTCATTTCATTTGCATTCACTTGTATGAATTATCAGGAATTTATCACCAATATGCTGGAAGGCTAGGATGTATGCTGATTCTTCAGTAAACTAAGTTTTTTCGGCATGAGACAAGTCTTATAGAGAGGACCTTCAGTGACCTAGTAGTTTAGGTAAAGGAGTAGGTGGGCTATTTCTGTTTCTTATGGGTGTACAGCTTCCTGTTTGTGGACTTTACCAGTGTCAGAGGCCAATCTGTTTATAGTGGAACTTTCCCAGGAAGAGGTCTTCACTGAACCATGGGATAAAGTTCATTAGTTCCAAATTCCAGGAGCCAGTGGATATCAGGAAATTTAGGGCCATTGGATGAAATCAGCTGTGTAGGTGATCAGAGATGCCTGCGGTTGCAGGGGGTCCTAATCAGTTACAGTGCCCAGTGGCCGGGGTTTTTTTCCCTTTTATCCGGAACTGCTTTCAATGATTCTTCTGGCTGAGCTCCACCTACCCCCATTGAAATGTAACTGCTTGTTTTGTAAGTCAGTATAGATGGATTATTTGGATTGTAGAGTCTGTCTTTAGTCATATATGCTTAAATAGCATGGGATGCAAATTTTCTCAGTTGCAGACCATTCTAAAAGTGTTATGATTTTGACAGAATACCTATACATTCAATAATATTTCACACTGGTATAATAATATTTCAGATTTGGTATAATCCTGAGATGACATATTATTGTGGGGAGGAGAGTAAAGCGGTGCTCCAAGTCTTGTCTAATGAAATTGAAGTGAACTTCGTCAGCTTCCCAGAATGGAAGTTTTTACTGCTAGTGAAAAGTACTAGCAGTATCCAGTGCTATATGCTAAAGGCCAGTAGTGGCAAAAATTATTTTAATTATTGTTGATTTGTTAATCACTCTGGGAACAATGGTTTCCACTTCTGTTTAAACCTCAGTACTATAATGTATGGCTCTAATTACCTGTGACTTCCTCTAGCCAGACAGTACTTTTTTTTTTCTCGTTTGCAACATTTTACAACCTTGAAACACTTTAGGAGTATAGGCAGTTCTTAGTTTATCACCAACATACATCACGTCTGAGACCTGAGAACAAATTTATCCAATGATAGAGACTAACAAAAGAACAAAAATATATAAAAGACGTAAAACAAACTAATGGCCAGGGTAGTTCATTGTTTAATAAGCTCAGACATACACATTTGCAGAAATTTTAACTGGCTCTAAAGTTACTTGTAGCTGCTTGTGCGTGATGTGGACCATAGAACGTCCATGGCCTGCCCCAGCTAATTGCACAGTACGGAGTATCCTTGGCTTTCAAGGTGGCACCGTTGCCTGACTAGATGTGTAAATATCATCCATTTAGGAGTACTTGATTAGTAAGATTCATGTCTGCTGTGCAGAGGAATTGCTGTGTCATATCTGGAAAGGTGTCTATTGCAGTCAATGTCAAACAATACCCTCGAGAGGAGATTAGGGGCTAACATGCTGTATTTGTGAGGACTGGCCTTGTCCATTGCCCTGGGCTGTGTGCCCTGGATTTCCTTTTCTCACTTGACTGTAACTGGTAGAAAAGACACATTTGCCTGTCTTCCTCGGTCCCAAGTGCTGGAAACACTAGGTCTTGTTTTGGAGCCCAGTCTTGGATTATAAGTGGATTGCAAGTGTCTCAGAACACATAGATGTGTTATAAATTGTTTTCAATATCTAAACTTGCAAGCTGATTTTGATCTTTTGGGTCTAGTGAGATACGGAAGAGAGGTTTTACTATAATTTCCACCACCACACACCAAGTGCCTTCGGTCTGTAACTGTGCATCATATCTGGAACTGCCATTGCTATTGGAGCCACTGCCATGTTTCGCTTATATAAGCCACCTTTTACTGGCCAGGCAGGGCTATTATAAGAGGACAGATTTTCCTGAGTATCCCTGCATATGCTGTGTCCGTGATCAAGACAGTGATCTTCTGACCAGCTGCCTTTCCCCTTCCTATTCCTTTCTCCCTCTCCTTCCCACTGTATCTTGTGCCACGTCACAATAACAATGTAGATAGGCCAGGATAGCTATGTGGCTTCCAGTCATATCCTCGTCCCTACTTCCACGGTCTTAATCGTAGCATTTCCACATTGAGAGCGTCCCTTAAAATCAAGAGAACTGTTACGTTTATGTAGAATATCTATCCCCATCATCTCTTCAGCATAAATCTATTATTTGTGACTGTTTGGGTATGTGTTAGCCCTAAAGAACCCACCAGAAATGTATGTGATTTGAGAGCATTTCCAAATCTAGTAAGAATATTCTTTCAATCTCACCCCTGGGGACTTCCTGGTACTATAATGGCCTGTGCTCAGGATAGATGAAAAGCTTGACAACTTGGCTACCATCACTTCTCCAATCCATCTTGACCAGTATATATGGCTTTCATTTCATGTGGATGAAACCCTTTATTCTTGTCCTGTTTATTGTTGAAGGAGGTAAGATCTGTGTACAGAGTGGGTACCAAACATTTGGGGTGAATGCCAATCAAATGGTATCATGTCAGACAGGATAGTCTGCCAACAGTAAATACATGGTGTCCAGGAATAATTCCTGCTCACAGCCCAAACCTTAAAGTACCATGGCTATTCTGTAGCCCAGTAGTGAGAGAGACTTTCTCCGAAGGGCAGACAAACAATTTCCTCATTAGATTCTCTCTGGCCTAATATCCATGTCTACATGAACATAGGACTCAGACTTGAACCATTGATTTTTCTGTCCCTTGGCCTGCAGGAAATTACATTTAGCTTTTGCCAAGGTGTCCATTCTGGGTAGTTTATTGCCCAGTTCCTAAATAGTTTTTCAAAGATTATTCCTGCGATACAAGAGTATGTTCAGTTGTCTCTGATAGCCTGTTTGCACTGTGTGGATGAACTGATTAATCTGATTTGGGTCACTATTTCATCATCTGGGCACTCTCAAGTCTTCATTTAAAATCCAAGATGGAGTGACAGTGGACCTAAGGGAAGAGGTAGCTTGCCCCACTGGATTTCAAGGGTATGTATTGGAAAATGAGAATTCATCTTGGATAGGCCACTGTTTTATTATAGCTGTAAAGACTGTTAAGAGAAACAGGGGCATCCCTCGTGGCACAGCGGTTGAGAATCTGCCTGCCATTGCAGGGGACACAGGCTCGATCCCTGGTCTGGGAAGATCCCACATGCCGCAGAGCAACTGGGCCTGTGAGCCACAACTACTAAGCCTGTGCATCTGGAGCCTGTGCTCCACAACAAGAGAGACCGCGACAGTGAGAGGCCCGCACACCACGATGAAGAGTGGCCCCCGCTTGCCGCAACTAGAGAAAGCCCTCGCACAGAAACGAAGACCCAACACAGCAAAAATAAATAAATTAATTAATTAATTAAAAAAAACAAAACAAAAAAAAAACGAAAACAAGACACCAGGCCCCAAATGGAGTCCCTTATGCTAAACCTCACATCACCAAATTGAGAGATGTACCTTAACTACACTTTTGGCTCTTCCAGAAATGGAATCTTAAACCAGTCAATCAGGAATCACCTGGCCAGCACTAGTTAGGTAATCTGCCTGATAGACCCCTGCCATCCCCTAAAGGAAAGTAACTTTGCAATAATCAGCCCACCTTTTTGCCAGTATAACTTCCTTGTTCCCACTCCCTTCTGCCTATAAAAGTCTTCCATATTTTACAGCTCTTAAGAGTTTCTTTCTTTTTTTTTTTTTACTTTTTTTTTCTTTTCTGGCCATGCCGTGTGGCATGCAGGATCTTAGTCCCCTGACCAGGGATCAAACCCGTGCCCCCTGCAGTGGAAGTGCAGAGTCTTAACCACTGGACCACCAGGGAAGTCCCGTGGAGCTTCTTTCTAACTGTTAAATTGGATGCTGCCCATTTTGAATCAGTTTTTGCTCAAATAAACTCTTAAAAGTTTTAATATGCCTCAGGTTATCTTTTAACAAAACCTACTGCAGTAAGCCCCGTTAGGTCTTTACATTCTCTTTCTCCACATCCATGTCATTAGACAGTGTGTTCATTGACCAGTGGTGCTTAGAGCATGAGGTTGGTTCTGAAAGTGACTGAGTGACTTTGAAGCCTTCATATCCAGCAAAACTTACATGGATCCATAATATGCTATTTGGATGAGACTTTATGACTTCACCAGGCTTTTGCCTAAGCACATCTCTAATTTCTTTCTTTTCTTACTCATTGTAAGAACATATCTCAGTAAATTTGGGGGTGACTAAACCGGTCTTGATCACCAGGACTTTTCTATCTATAGTTATGGCCACCAGCAGAAGGGAAGTAGTTTTTATTTTCTTGAAAGTATAGGTGGGTGAACAGCAAGCCCAATAAACTTTGTTTCGTGTCACAAGACCATCACTTCCCACTGATGGAACCTTTCAGGGGTCTCAACAACAGTGGTCAAAAACCATTTGCCCTCACTGTCACTGAAGACTTTACTGAACAAGTCTGCTTCTGCATACCATACCTGGCCAGATGATCCACAGGACCTATCTGCCTTTATGTCCACAAAGGCATTGTGATCTTGTCTTTTCTTGTCTGCACAGAGACTCATGATGTGTCTAGGTGGCCTTCATTATACTTATTTATATTTTCTTTCTGACTTGCTGAGTTTTTGAATTTGAGTGATGCTACACCTGATTAAATGTGGAAAATATGTAGAACGTTTACATTACCACAGACAGTTTTCCCTTACCTCATCCAAGTCAATCCCATAAATATCTAAACTTCTAATTTCTGTCACAACACATTCATTGTACTATTAAGTTTGTAACAAAGTGTCAAAATGCTTTCCAAAATGGTTGTAATATTGTGCATTCCATCCATCTATGTATAACAGTGGCGGTTGTTCTGAATCCTCACCACTTTTGTTACTGCCAGTCTTTTTCATTTTAGTCATTTCAGTTTGTGCTAGTATCTCATTGCAGTTTTAGTTTGTATTTTCCTGATGACTAATTATATGGGACAGTATTTCATGTGATTATTGGGCATTCATATGTTTCCTTTTTAAAATGTCTGTTCAAATATTTTGCAAAGTTTAATGGGGTTGTTTGTCTTTTTATTATATACTTACAGGAATTCTTAATATAAACTATACACAAGCCTTTGCCAGGTTTTCTCCCAGTATGTGGCTTAGCTTTGTGTTTTCTTAATGATATCTTTCAAAGAGTCAAAGTTTTTAATTTGATGAAGTCCAGTTTATAATTTTCTTCTTTGATATATTATGCTACTTGTAGCCTATCTATCCTAAATTTGTGAAGCTTCCTTGTAAATGTTCTTCTAGAAGTCTACAAATTTTAGTTTTTATGTGTATGTGTATGATCATTTTGAGTAATTTGTGGCACTTTGTAAGTTAAGGATCAAGGTATATTTTTCTCAAGATATTCAATTGTTCTAGACCCATTTGTTGAAGAGACTGTCCTTCCCCCATTGAATTACCTTGGTACATTTACTGAAAAACAATTCATGACATACTTTGTGTTCCAATAATCTACATATCTATCCAGTACCAGGTCTCCTTATCCTAATGCACAAAATCAGGTAAAATATATCTTCATGTTTGGTTACTTCTTTCTCAAGATAGATTTGGGTATTTTAGGTCTTTATATTTCTATATAAAATTTTAAATCAACTTTTCCATTTCTACCCACCCCCTAAAAAAAAAAAAACTTGAAATTTTAAAAAAAATCTAAAGATGAATTTATGGAGAATTGAATAGTATACATAATGTGTTTTTCAAACCATGAACATGGTATATTGTTCCATTTATTTAGGTGTCTGTAATTACTTAAATTTAACCCTAAGTAGTTCATGTTTTTGGATATTATTGTAAGTTGCATATTTTTTTTTAAAAAAATCAATTTTCAATGCACTTTGCAAGTATATAGAAATAAAATTAAATAATGAAAGTTGTTGATTCCTCCTGTAGTCAGCTTAGCATTACTTTGAATGACTGGTTTATATTTTGGAAAATACCTGCAAAATGCCTAAGTCAAAATTATCAAATAACCAGTAAATATCTGAAAAAGAGGATGCTTATGGTGTTTATTCCAGAAATAGAGAAATGTTTCAGTATTTTTCAACATATATCATTAAAGTAACAGAGAGATAAAAATTACAAGATATTAAATATTGAAGAAACATTTGATAAAATGTTTGGACTAGGAGTAAAAGAATGTTCTTTGATTTCTCAGATTTCTCAATGATAAACCACAGTTACCTATGTTACAAAGTCCTCACTTCCAGTCCCATGATGGAATTCCATTTTTAAACTACATGTCATAAAAGGCCAATTTCTAAGCCTGGTATTTAGTCTAGGTTTCCATTATACACTGAGTATTGTCCAAATATGTTTTGCACTGTAGTAGGCTTTCTCTTTGATTCTAGGTTGTTAGAGATTTCCCTTTCACGTCATTGATTTTTGTTTTATTTTCCCCAATGTTAATGTGTTTAATCTTCCATCTTCACTAAATTCTCTTGATAGTTTTCATTAAAATATTTATATTGTGAAACATAACACATTCTTCTTAATAATGAAACATGAAAATTAAAAAAGAAAGAATATCATCTGATTCCTGTAAATATTACAAAGTGTTATATAGTAATAGAATTTGGGATATACTTTAATAATATGCAATTAATGTAATTGAAGACATTATATCTAATTTTATATAGGACATTATATGAGTATCCAGGTATAATAAACTATCAGGAATAACTTATTATTCTATAAACACAACTGATAATTTAATTTTGGGGGGAAAAGAATACATTATTATAGTTACTTTTACAACATACTATTCAAAATATTTAATGTCAAATAAAAATACATATATACACACATATATGTATATATATAACACAAAACTTTTACACACACACTGTACCTTCACATATTTACTGGGTTAGGGTGGAGGAAAGTTTTATACATAAACTTTTAGAACAAATACCAAAGAAAGTTGGCAGTTGTCAGATTTCACAATATCATAATAACAAAAAACTAAAAAAAAAAAAACTGCCAAAATAGAAATAAACTGTCATGACAAATTGTAAAACACTGTAAAATATATTAGTGGCTAGGGGTTAACATCATTAATATAAAAGTGCTTACAAATAAAGGAAATAAACAGAAGACTACTTCAACAAAAAGTATGCATAAAAGTATAAATCAGATTGTGCAGATATGTAAAATGTTCAGCACATTAATAATAAAACTAATAAAATTGAAACAGATATAAACACTTAGTAATTTGTGCCTATCCACTTTACTTATTTATTTATTTTTATTTCCATAGGCCAAGAAAAATGTCATTTTTTTTTTTACATCTTTATTGGAGTATAATTGCTTTACAATGGTGTGTTAGTTTCTGCTTTATAACAAAGTGAATCAGTTATACATATACATATGTCCCCATATCTCTTCCCTCTTGCGTCTCCCTCCCTCCCACACTCCCTATCCCACCCCTCCAGGTGGTCACAAAGCACCGAGCTGATCTCCCTGTGCTATGCGGCTGCTTCCCACTAGCTATCTGTTTTACGTTTGGTAGTGTATATATGTCCATGCCACTCTCTCACTTTGTCACAGCTTTACTTATTTTAAAATATTATCAGTCTTCTTTAACATCACTCTTACACTGAATAGATAACTATATAGAAAGAAGGAAATAGTGTATATTATGAAGAGCCTTTAATATTTTTAAATTCTTTGACCTAATAACTTCTAGAATCAATCTTTCATATACAATCTTAGAACTAAAAAATGACAAATTTTCTTTGAAATGTCATTTACAACGATAATATGCTGTTGTAATTTAGAAGCTCTATTTTGTCACATCCAAATATTATTACATATTCACAGGATGATATCTTGAAGAGACTTGATAAGATGGGTAACCACTTAAGATGTAGTAAGTGAAAAAAATCTCAAAATTTACAATTCCTATATTTATGAACACAAAGATTGAAATAAATTGCATTACATTTTTAACAGTTCAAATCCTTGAGCATGGAACCATGAATAATTTCATTGCCATCTTTTTTTTCTATATCAAAATATATTATGTTTAGGTATATATATTAAGTGGTGTTAAAAGTAGATACAGAAGTAAAAATTATACTGTGATTGTAATTAACTTAGAGACATACTTTAGTATATTATGACAATAAATAAAATGATTTATTTTATTGAAAATTCCTTTTATTTAAATTGATTGCATTTGCTTTTTAGCAATGCTCTCATAAAAAATGCTGTGATGCTGTAACATGTTTTCTGATTGGAGATGCAGACTGTGGTACAGGACCATGCTGTGACAGAAAAACTTGTCTGGTAAGTTTTCAAAATATTGCCTTATTTTCTTTCATGAAATTTTTATATTCTTTTGGGTGCGTTTTGTAGCACTTTTTTTCTGCTTTTATTTTTACTCATGTTTCAAATTATATTACTTTATGTACTCGATTCATACACAGTTGATTTCAGAACTGAGAGAAGGTCCTTAGATCTTTTTCAACCTCTTTCGTAGTGCTGCCTCTTACTGTATTGTTTCAATCTCTGCTCAAGACCCATCCTCTTATTGCATTTAATAACAATTCCAGATAATTTGGGTGCTGTGAGTTCCTCTTGGTCGTGCCTGAATGTAGCTCTTCGTGATTGAACGACTTATGACAAAATTATGAATAAGCCACCCAACACACACTTGACATGCAATATTTGAATAAACAGACAATAATAATTAAAATGCCTCATTTTGAAAGTAGCAGAAAAGGAATCCATATAGAATAGTCAGCAATATGTAGCATATCTAATAGTGAAGATTAGCTTTGGCAAGACCCTGGAAGTGACTGACTGAACCCTTGACTTCCCTTGGGAAGTTTTCCATTCAATTTTCCTTCATGGCCACATCTGATAGGAGACTGGGTAAAATCTCTGTTCTAGGGATTGCTTCATTTTAGTGACTCACCGTTTTTGTGTCACTTTCAGGGGTCTGTGACAAACATAAAGACTGATTAATGAGAGGTTTTGCTGCCAAGTTTGTTTTTTCTTTGTCCATGAAATCTCTCCAAACATTATTTTACTTTGCTCTATGCATGTTCTTTTTCACCCAGTGGGCTAGTTTTTAAAGTCAGTGGTCATTTGTTTCAAGGCACATGAATGTAGAGGCCAGCCTAGGGTTTCCACGTCTTAGCAATAAACCTTGCTGCCCTTTCCTTCACCAGAGCTCTCATCTTAGTCTTTGTCTCCAAATCAGTGGAAATGAGCAGTCAGACATTTCTAAGCAGTCCATTGCCCTCTGCCTACATCTCAAAGGATAATTCTTTACAACAGAGGTAATTGCTACATTTGGTTGAATGAAAATTCATAGTATAAGTTACTAGGGAGGGCTTCAGGGTAACAGCTAAATGTCCTATGTTAGTTCACATTAATTTTATTATGCATTATAGCATAGAATTTGGCTTTTGCTGTCATTTAAAGGCTCACAGGTGCCTTACACTCTGCTCTCTTACGGGTGGCCATAAGCTTAAAAGGCTTTCCATTTTCTTCTCTGTCCACTTCCAGTTAGGCTAGTTTCCACTGACTTCTGTCTGCAATTTAGTGATCTGATCCAGTTTTTTCTTATAAATTTTCATTTTAGATGGACACAAGTCCAAGTGAAAAGACATGGAAGACCAATAGTCTAACCAGCTGTTTTTCTGACACGTAACAGTGATTAATATGTTTTTAGCCAGTACCCAGACATTCCTATATGAAATTTAAGAAACTGTGATTGGTACTGCATAACACCAGTTATTATGGGTCCGTTGTATCTTGATCAACAGCCAAGCAAAGAATAACAAACACTTACGAAGCTTAAGTAAGGCGTGAGTCTAGCTTTGTGCTCAGGTGAATCTTTGTTTGGAAAAGGAGCAACAGGATTCTTATTCTGCATCTGTTGGATATCCTTGCCTTTTTGCTGGCAGTTCTCAAACACACTTTTCCTGTAGGCAGTACAGATAGCTCATTGAAGTTCCTGGCTTTCCTAGTCCATAGTGTGTGATGTTTCAGAAGAGCAGAGGGATCCTCTGTTTCCCAACATTGATCTCCACCCCTGGTCGAGGCAGAAACCCTGACCCACCACTACGTTCTAAGTTAAATTCCCACCACTGTGTCTAGGGAGAAGGGTTCTGATTATCATCCTGAGTCAGCAGCAGTTTCATGTCAGCTATAAACTCCTCATGGTGGAAGTGGAGTTAGTCCTGAAAGGAAAATTACTTGAAATGCAAAAAGGATAAAGATGTCCATTAAGAAACATTTTAGAAACATGGCAAAGACTGGCATCTGAGTTAGTTAAAACATCTCAGGAGTGCAACTAATTAGTCACCAAGAATCAAAAGCTGGAAAACAAATACACGTCGTTTTATATCAAATATTTTCTATTTATCTTGAAGTAAATACTCAGGATAACCAGAGCATTTTAACTATGAGAACTTTCACCAGAGCCATTGTTTTAAATTGAAGCGCAAATCACACAATAAAGAATTAACCGTTTTCAAGTGAAAACGGTTCAGTAGCATTTAGTGCGTTCACAATGCGGTGCAACCACCTCAACCTGGTTGCATAGCAGGTTCCTCATCCAAACAGAGATCCTGACCCATTATGCACTTGCCTTCCTTTCTCCCTTCCCCTCAGTCCCTGGCAACCAGCCATCTGCATTCTGCCTCTATGGATTTACCTACTCTGGACATTTCATATAGGTAGAACCATACAATGTGTGACCTTTGTGTCTGGTTTTCTTCACTAAATACAGTGTTCTGAAGTTTCAATCACCTTGTAGCATAAACCAGTACTCTATTCCTTTATGTGGCTGAACATATTCCATTGTCCATAGGACAATTTGTTTATCCATTGATGGACATTTGGCTTCTTTCTGATCTATTCCACCAGAACTTTTAAGTAAATTCATAATTTAAATACTTACAAATGTATTAATGATGGAAATGATAGTTACAAATACAATCCTCCTATTTAAATTTGTATATTTTGTTTTACTACTTTAAGAACAAATATTTGGTTTTCTTTGTCTCACAGATAGCTGAAAGAGGACATGTATGTAGGAAAAGCACGGATATGTGTGATTTTCCAGAATTTTGCAATGGGATAGCTGAGTTTTGTGTACCTGATATGAAATCTGCTGATTTAGAACTGTGCAATAATAAGACTGCCTTTTGCTATCACGGAGTATGCCAAGATACAGATAAACAGTGTGCGGAGTTGTTTGGAAAATGTAATGGTTGTATTTTTTTTCTGAGGTTTATTTTTAAACTATATTTGTTTCTTAAGTCAGTAATACACCCTATAGCCATAATAATAATTATTGCTTAAATCTAAATTTGGAGATAAAACTGCAAAACAAAGCATCGTTGACCTATGTCAGGAGGTAGAATAGATCTAGTGAGTACGAGACAAAAAGAATAGGATATTAGTCAAGTTTCAGGTGATTGGTGGAAATGGCGTAGACTATTAGAATTGCAGATAAGTGAGCAAATGATTGTTTTACTTCTTAATCATTTATGGACGATAATAACAATTTCTATTCTCGAGTAGGTAGTTTTTAGTTAAGTGTTTCTCCTTCATATATAGCCAGTAGATGGCACCCAATATTTATAGTAGATGACACTGCCTGGGCTTTGTTGTCTAAATGCCTTTGTATAAATTTACCACGCTTTTAATTTTTTTTTTAAGATGAGTAATTGAAACTTTATTTATATTTTCAGTTTCGAAGGGGGCTTCTGCTCTATGTTCACAAGAAGTGAATATGTATACAGATGACTTTGGAGACTGTTATGGTCGTTTTTGTAATTATCGGTGCGTATTTAGAAAAATACACATTTTCCAAATGCACTGTGTGTGTATGTGTGTGTACTGCAAAGAATCACTTAATACAAATGAGAGATGAATATAGTATATAAAGATAAATTTATATGGTGCACTTCGTAAGATGGTGTATGTTCTTTTTAAAAAAATTTTTTTAACATCTTTATTGGAGTATAATTGCTTTACAATGGTGTGTTAGTTTCTGCTTTAAAACAAAATGAATCAGCTATACATATACATATATCCCCATATATCCTCCCTCTTGCGTCTCCCTCCCATCCTCCCTATCCCACCCCTTTAGGTGGTGAAAAAGCACCGAGCTGATCTCCCTATGCTATGCAGCTGCTTCCTACTACCTATCTGTTTTACATTTGGTAGTGTATATATGTCCATGCCACTCTCTCACTTCGTCCCAGCTTACCCTTTCACCTCCCCGTGTCCTCAAGTCCATTCTCTACATCTGCATCTTTATTCCTGTCCTGCCCTTAGGGTCTTCAGAGCCATTTTTTTTTTTTTTTTAGATTCCATATATATGTGTTAGCATGCGGTATTTGTTTTTCTCTTTCTGACTTACTTCACTCTGTATGACAGACTCTAGGTCCATCCACCTCACTACAAATAACTCAGTTTCATTTCTTTGTATGGCTGAGTAATATTCCATTGTATATATGTGCCACATCTTCTTTATCCATTCATCTGTTGATGGATACTTAGGTTGCTTCCATGTCCTGGCTATTGTAAATAGAGCTGCAGTGAACACTGTGGTACATGACTCTTTTGGAATTATGGTTTTCTCAGGGTATATGCCCCATAGTGGGATTGCTGGGTGGTATGGTAGTTCTATTTTTAGTTTTTTAAGGAACCTCCATACTGTTCTCCATAGTGGCTGTATCAATTTACATTCTCACCAACAGTGCAAGAGGATTCCCTTTTCTCCACACCCTCTCCAGCATTTATTGTTTGTAGATTTTTTGCAGATGGCCACTTTGACTGGTGTGAGGTGATATTGTCACCTTATTTTTGATAAAGGAGGCAAGAATATACAATGGAGAAAAGACAGCCTCTTCAATAAGTGGTGCTGGAAAAACTGGACAGCTACATGTAAAAGAGTGAAATTAGAACACTCCCTAACATCATACACAAAAATAAACTCAAAATGGATTAATGACCTAAATGTAAGACCAGGCACTATAAAACTCTTAGAGGAAAACATAGGCAGAACACTCTGACATAAATCGCAGCAAGATCCTTTTTGACCCACTTCCTAGAGAAATGGAAATAACCAAAATAAACAAATGGGACTTAATGAAACTTAAAAGCTTTTCCACAGCAAAGGAAAACATAAGACAAAAAGAGAACCCTCTGAATGGGAAGAAATATTTGCAAATGAAGCAGCTGACAAAGGATTAATCTCCAAAATATACAAGCAGCTTATGCAGCTCAATATCTAAAAAGCAAACAACCCAGTCCAAAAGTGGGTAGAAGACCTAAACAGACATTTCTCCAAAGAAGATACACATTTTGCCAACAAACACGTGAAAGGATGCTCAACATCACTAATCATTAGAGAAATGCAGATCGAAACTACAGTGAGGTATCACCTCACACCAGTCAGATGGTGTATGTTCTGAATAGCTTTTGTGTTATGCTCTGAATAACATTGTGAATTATCCTCATGTTTTGAACTGTTATTTAAACAATATATTGTGTCGCTAAGTGACATATGGGTAATTTTTTCTGTGTTATATTACAGGGATATCTATTGTGGAAAGTTAGTTTGTCTCTGGACACGTACAGAAGTAGTGCCATTTAAAAATTTTGATACTCAATATACTTTCCTTGGAGGCATTGTGTGTCTAAGTGCACATCTAAGAAATTCAACACCAATAACCTTCCGAGATGATTATACCTATGTAAAGAGTGGCACTATGTGTGGTCCAAATCAGGTAAACACAAATTCTTCGTGATTCTATACGTGGTGTGTGAGCGTCTTAGTGTCTGTGTATGTGTGTTTGTGTATGAGAGAGAGAGAGAGGGCACTTAAGGTTTTTAATTTGTAATTGTTACCAATTTTGGTTACTGCGTCATGATCTTAAGCCTTAAAGGTCAAAATTTCTATTGATCAAAGGAACACTTGCTTTACTTTTTGTCATTTTTCATTATGAATTTTACTGTAGATATTTAAAGTTGTGTACTCACACTTGAGTATCTTACTTAACCTCTTTGTTAGGCCAGCAATAATTTGTGTAAAACAAGGAAGAGAAAAGAATCAAATAATACACCCCAAAAGCAGGTCAGAAAATCCTGAATAATAAGAACAACAAAGAGAATTAATTTGATTCTAATAAAACTAAAATATTGATTTGCTCCTTAGCCTACTTCCCTAATTCTTTTTCCAAAAGCACAATATACTTGTTAACAATTTGCCCTTTCTCAAGACACAAGAATAAAACAGAGTTTAAGCTTTGTTTGTTTTTCTTTTTGTTAAACATTTGAAGAAACATAATAGATGATTTTAAACTAGTACCACTGAAAATTTAGTTGACTAATGTAAAACAGTACACAATTATCTCACATTTAAATTTAAATAATTTAAATGGAGGTATAATATTTTAAGAAAAGAAAAAATAAGAGAAAAATGGAAGTGAATAGTAAACTTATCTCAGAATGGGAAGAGATATTCTCACATAAAAATGATGAAGTAATCACAAAGTAACATACTGGTGCTGACTACGTTATAAAGTAATATGTCATCCCTTTGAAGATCATTTAAAATTAAGTGCCACAAAAACAGAAATATAGATCAATGGAACAGGATAGAAAGCCCAGAGATAAACCCACTCACATATGGTCACCTTATTTTTGACAAAGGAGGCAAGAATATACAATGGAGAAAAGACAGCCTCTTCAATGAGTGGTGCTGGCAAAACTGGACAGCTACATGTAAAAGAATGAAATTAGAACACTCCCTAACACCATACACAAAAATAAACTCAAAATGGATTAAAGACCTAAATGTAAGGCCAGACACTATAGAACTCTTAGAGGAAAACATAGAACACTCTATGACATAAATCACAGCAAGATCCTTTTTGACCCACCTCCTAGAGAAATGGAAATAAAAGCAAAAATAAACAAATGGGATCCAATGAAACTTAAAAGGTTTTGCCCAGCAAAGGAGAACATAAACAAGACGAAAAGACAACCCTCCGAATGGGAGAAAATATTTGCAAATGAAGCAATTGACAAAGGATTAATCTCCAAAATATACAAGCAGCTCATGCAGCTCAATATCAAAAAAACAAACAACCCAATCCAAAAATGGGCAGAAGACCTAAATAGACATTTCTCCAAAGAAGATATACAGATTGTCAACAAACACATGAAAGGATGCTCAACATCACTAATCATTAGAGAAATGCAAATCAAATCTACAATGAGGTATCACCTCACACCAGTCAGAATGGCCATCATCAAAAAGTCTACAAACAGGGCTTCCCTGGTGGCGCAGTGGTTGAGAGTCCGCCTGCCGATGCAGGGGATGCGGGTTCGTGCCCCGGTCTGGGAGGATTCCACATTGCCGCGGAGCGGCTGGGCCCATGAGCCATGGCCACTGAGCCTGCGTGTCTGGAGCCTGTGCTCCGCAACGGGAGAGGCCACAGCAGTGAGAGGCCCGTGTACCACACACACACACACACACACAAAATGTCTACAAACAATAAATGCTGGAGAGGGTGTGGAGAAAAGGGAACCCTCTTGCACTGTTGGTGGGAATGTAAATTGATACAGCCACTATGGAGAACAGTATGGATGTTCCTTAAAAAACTAAAAATAGAACTACCATACCACCCAGCAATCCCACTACTGGGCATATACCTTGAGAAAACCGTAATTCCAAAAGAGTCATGTAGAAAAGTGTTCACTGCAGCTCTATTTACAATATCCAGGACATGGAAGCAACCTAAGTATCCATCGACAGATGAATGGATAAAGAAGATGTGGCACATATGTACAAGGGAATATTACTCAGCCATACAAACAAATGAAATTGAGTTATTTGTAGTGAGGTGGATGGACCTTGAGTTTGTCATACAGAGTGAAGTAAGTCAGAAAGAGAAAAACGAATGCTGTATGCTAACACATATATATGGAATCTTAAAAAAAAAAAAAAAAAGTTCTGAGGACCCTAGGGGCAGGACAGGAATAAAGACGCAGATGTAGAGAATGGATTTGAGGACACGGGGAGGGTAAGCTGGGACGAAGTGAGCGAGTGGCATGGACATGTATACACTACCAAATGTGAAATAGATAGGTAGTAGGAAGCAGCTGCATAGAACAGGGAGATCATCTAGGTGCTTTGTGACCACCTAGAGACATGGGATAGGGAGCTTGGGAGGGAGATGCAAGGGGGAGGAGATATGGGAATATATGTATATGTATAGCTGATTCACTTTGTTATACAGCAGAAACTAACACACCATTGTAAAGCAATTATACTCCAATAAAAAAGTTAAAAACTGCCTATGTATACATGTTTTAGGTCTAAATATGTAAAGGAAAGAAAGAAATGGAGTACCATATAATTTAGATAGTAATTATTTTTAGAAGGAGGGAAAAGACTGATTAAGGAAGAACTGGGAGGATTGCCATCTTGGGTAATAGCAGAGGTCCTTTTTTTTTTTGAGTGAGGGTTGAGTAAACGAATTTTGTTAAAACCATTGAGCTTTCCACTTTTAGCTTGCAATTTTTCTGTATGTGTACCGTATTTCACAATGGAAATGGTTCAAAAATCTAAATTGCTAAACAATAACCAGTCATTTGTAAACAAATGGATTTAGCTCCATAAGCTTCTTTCATTGTATTTAATTTGTTTCAGATTTTCAAAATGTTTGTCTTTTAAAATTTTAATAGTAATGCAACATATATTCATGTAAATACATTAAAAAAAAGTTAAAAAAAGGTACACTTGGAAAATAATATCACTGTAAAAAAAAAACAAAGTACCAAAATGTTTACTAAAGTATAGCAAAGTAAATAAATAAATTTATTAACTAATTTAATCATTCATTAATTAGAAAAAAAGCACTCTAATGGCTTCTATATGTGGCATAACACCAAAAAAATAATTTTGTCTTTGCCCCTGGTTTCTGGCACAAAGATCCTAAACCCCTTGGAATTTCCTGATTGATAAGAATTTTTTTGTTGTTATTCATAATGAGCCCCTTCTGATCAAACCGAATTTATGCTAATGGAGTAACAGGGTGGGGCATCTAGATGGCTTCAGGATGGTGCTGGTTACCAGAAAGACCAACTGATTATAGGGATGGAACTTTTAGTTCTACTCACAACTTCCACTAAGGAGAGTAGCGTGGCTGGAGTTTGAACTCTGGAGAAACTTGGAACACAGATCAGGGAGCTTCTAAGTTGGTGAAATAAAAATGAATATCCAACAGTTGTGTTCGTCCAGTCAGTTAGGAATTGAAAATAATAATCGATGGTGAGAAGCACAACTTATTATCATCCTAAACCAAGTATAAATTAGCACATACTTTCTGGAAAGTGATTTAGAAATGTGTAAGAATTCAAATATATTATCACATCTTTTTGTCTATTTTTGAAATGTATTACTAGTTGTTACTATATTTTTCTATATTATTGAAATATAACATTATACTAGCTTCACATGTACATCATAATGATTCGTACTTGTGTATATTTCAAAATGGTCACCACAAGTCTAATTAATATCTGTCACCATATGTAGCTATAATTTTTTTCTTTTGATGAGAAATTTAAGATTTACTGTCTTACCAAGTTTCAAATACAGAGAACAGTATTAGTAACTGTAATTGCCATACTGCACCATACATCCCCATGACTTATTTATTTTTATAACCTGAAGTTTGTGCCTAACCTCCCAAATCCCACCCCTGGCGACCACCAATCTGTACTCTGTATCTGTGAGCTTGGGTTGTTTTGTTTTTATTCTTCTTAGGATTCCACATATAAGTCAGATTATACAGTATTTATATTCCTCTGACTTACTTCATTTAGCATAATGCCCTCAAGGTCCATCCATGCTGTCACAGCTAGCAAGATTTCATTTTTTTATGGCAGAAAAATATTCCATTGTGTATATATACTATATTTTTGTATATGTACTATATTTTCTTTATTCGTCCACTGGTGGACACTTTAGTTGCCTCTACATCTTGGCTATTGTAAGTAATGCTTAAATGAACATTAAGATGCAGATATATTTTTGAGTTAGTGTTTTCATTTTCTTCAGATAAATACCTACAAGTGGAATTGCTGGGTCATGTGGTAGTTCCATTTTTAACTTTTTGACAAACCTCTATACTGTTTTTCATAGTGGCTACACCAATTTACATTCCCACAAACAGGAACAAGTGTTCCCTTTACTCCACTTCTAAGCCAACACTTATTATTCCTTGTCTTTATGATAAAAGCCATTCTAATATCCTAGAAGAATAAGAGAAAGAACTTAAGGATGGAAAAGTATTTGAGGAAATAATGCCTGGAAGGTTTTCAGAAGGCATAAACCACAGATGCAAGAAGCTGAACATACATGATATAGAATGAACTCAGTGAAACCCAGTAAGATACAGCATAATAAAATTTCTGAAAACTAACGACAAAGAAAACTAATCTTAGAATTAGTGAGAGTGAAGCAGCATCTTATATACTGGATAAACACAATTACACTAACATTTGGAATAAAACCATATGGGCACTAGACAGACAAATACTAATAGAAAATTGCTACGCTAGGTAACTAGCCTTCTATCATCCCACATAACATTTAAATTCAGCAAATGTCCTGTTGAAAAATGAGTCATTTATTTAAAAGACCTCTGCTTTCTCACACCAGCCCTGTTTGACCACTGAAAACATTATACAGTTTATCCATTTCTCCTGCAAGATTCTCTGCCTGGGAAAGTCCAGTCATTAGCCCATGCCCAACTGGGCAATGTCCCCATGGAAGGAAAAGGAAAGAGAAAGGCGGGGGACGGGAAAGAAAGGGAAGGGAAGGAAAAACAAAGACTTTGACTTTTCCTGCTTGGTCTGGAGGAGCTTTAAGCTGGCAGTGACTTTTTGATCCCACACCATTTTTTTTTTTTTTTTTTTTTTTTTGCGGTACGCGGGTCTCTCACTGTTGTGGCCTCTCCCGTTGCAGAGCACAGGCTCCGGACGCGCAGGCTCAGCGGCCATGGCTCACGGGCCCAGCCGCTCCACGGCATGTGGGATCTTCCCGGACCGGGGCACGAACCCATGTCCCCTGCATTGGCAGGCGGACTCTTAACCACTGCGCCACCAGGCAAGCCCTATCCCACACCGTTTTTAATTAAAATTCTAATTGGCAGCTCTCTCTATGCAAATGAAGTTTGTCACATTGTTACCAGGGAGTAGGTTCTTGTCTCATCACAGCAAGAATTCAGAGACAAGATAGGGAAGTCAAGAAAGCAAAGCAAGGATTTATGTAAGCAATAGTACGCGCTCAAGGGGAGAGCGGGCAGGCTCAGGTGAGTAGCTGCCCTGAGTTTTTCGGCAAGCCAGTTATGTGGGGCGTAGAAATGAACGGGTGGAATATTCACTGGGGAGGGAGGGGTTTAGGGTCAAAATTCCCTGATTTTTATCCCAGCTCCACCTTCCCGAGGGTAGGAGGGATTTTTGTCCTTATTTAGCCTTGATTGGAAGTGTCATGGAGTCAGTGCATGATGGGAACTTCTTATCTGCAAGGTAATTTTATTGTAATGAGGGCCTAATGACAACAGGTTGCATTGAGATGCCAGAGATTCCTACTTTTTCCCACCTTTCTTTGTCTGCTTCCAGGACATTTATCACCCCAAAATGTGTGATTTCCTGTCTGTCTGGAGGTTTCTGCTTTTCTTTTGTCTGACTGTGGGCTCCCGTTGTTTACAATATGTATGGTTTCCTGCCATTTGGCCTGTGTCCCCCCGCCCCGCTGTAATAATATGACAGTCTCTGTTTTGGAAGGTGGCTTTTAGGCCGTGGTACTTCCAGTCGTTTAATCAGATAGTGCCAATTCTGGAGGACAGACCACTGGACAAGCCCGAATTCTGTAGTCACCATTAATTCAATTGCTTTATGAAACAAAATACTCTTCTAAATTGTCTCCCTTGGGATAAAGTGTTGTGTTGACTGTGTTCTGTAACTGAGAGAAGTGGGGAGGTGAGTAGTGGATACTGAGAGCTAACTAGTTTTGTGGTTTTGGGTGCAGACTTCCATTGATAGTTCCACATTTTAGCCACCCTTTCCCACCTTGCCCTTTCAGCTCTTCTTCCTGTTTTTCCGTAGGACTCTGAGGCTGCAGCTCCTCTAAAGCAGTGTAAGGCTAATTAGCTAGGCTCTCCCCTTTGCCACTGTGTTCCCTGTGGTTGCTTTCTCACTTCATGTCACCCAACAGTGACCTTCATTTTCTTTCAAAATCCCAGGAAGTCCTTTACTCTCTCCTCTTCTAATTGTCTCTTTCTGATTTTCCTTTACTCATTTATTGGGAAAAGGGGGGCTATTGTGAGTGCCAAGTCTGTGAATTTGAGGCTATTGTCTGTGAATTTGAATTGGAATCATTCTCTGGTTATTTTAAAAAGTCATCAAGGATATACTTTATGTTCATTTGTTATTCTACAGTGTTCAGTTGTTTGCAGAGAGGTTAGATAGTAAAGGCTTCTTTACCACATTCTCATCAAATGTGGGTCCTTCGTAAAAATCAGTCTATCAATTGATAGATAAGAGAGAAAAAGAGATTTTATTTCTTATCTATCAAAATAAAGAGTATGTCTTCCTTGTCAACTATAATAAAAATTATAAATGTTATACTCCTAAATTTAACACTGTAATATATTAAGTGAATAATATATTACATGAAGATAGGCATTATTCCAGCAATGCAAGTTTGCTCAATATTGGTTGTGATAGAAGGCGTCTTTGAATTGTTTATTTAGAAGACAGAACAGGAGTTTATCAAACTGATTGTAGCTCATATAAGTAGGTGAGGGGTATTAAGCATATCTTCTTAACATAATCATTTCAAACTTGAAGAAAATGTCTGGGGCATGTAATTGTCCAAAAAATAGTTAAGCTAATCAATGACTGAATAAATAAAATTAACTGTCTTTTCCTTACCCATTCTTATGCACAGAACTGTATGAAAACATGCTCATATAACCCAAGATTTTCTCCTCAGGAAATATTTTTTTAGTTACATCAAGGATTTTTTTTTTTGAACTGTGATGTGATTTCTTCTGGGACACTATTAGTGTTTCTTTTTTAAAGAGGGAAATCTTATGTGTTAGTTAATATTCAAAACACTGTCCCAACCACTGACCAAGGCTAAGTATTTTCATAGTATCTTTTGCTTTTCCTCTCATTACAAAAGAGCCAGCTACAAATCGATCTGTTTAGCTGAAAGAAATTATATCAGAAGCATGGTTCTTAACTTTTCCTGGCTTATTTTTCTCCTAAAAACAAGCCAGGGAAGTATGACTGGTATTGCCTCAATGACAATGTTAAGAACACTAGAATGAAAATAGTTTTGTGGACCGGTAATGCTGGTTTGTCCAACATTTTGTTATCCTTGCTGGCTTTATCAGAGCACTTTCAGTTAATGAACAAGCTGATATTTGTTCTTTCCTTAATTAGCAATGGTGATAGAAAATAATGATATTTTTAGACTATTCATCAGATAGGGGGTATTCTACCAGATACTTAAGAAAATCCATCAGATAGTAGATTCTCCCGAAGATAGTCAAATTAAATTGAAATTTGGATAGACAAATATTAACATAGAGTCTACATAGAAATCAGGTTAAATAAATAAATAATTAAGATAATATCCTATATTTAGTGAGCGTTTACTGTGTGCCAAACACCACTTTTGTTCCTTTATCTGTAGCAAGCTATTTCACCTTCATAACCTTGCGATAGTTATATTATTCCAAATTCAAAGATGGATAAACTGGGGTAAAGAAGATTAAATAAATTTCTCAAGGTCACCTTTCCTAATGCAAAAGATAAGAGATATGGTCATTAAAGTTGGGAAAAAAATGTAAAAATGACAGGAACACTGGTATTGGGCTCTGTGAGTAAAGTAGTTCTTGTACTGAATGTTGGTTCTGTCAGTCAGTGGTGGTGTGACCTTAAAAGTATACATTTAATTCTCATCAAATATAAAATGAGGATGAAAATATCTCCTTCACAGGGTCAATATGAGTATATATTATAAAAATATATAGAAAGTGCAAAGACAGATCCTAGCTCATTACCAACAGTCAATACAAGTTGGCTATTTTTGTACTTATACCAATTAATATCTATAAATGCCCAGTTCTGCTCCCTCAAGGGAAAAAATGGTTTCTGATTCTCAAAATACGGTATTTGATAAGGTAACAGCACACCATTTGACTCCAAGTTCTTTTATTAGAATGAGCAGATCTGAAATCCAGATTCAACTGAGGTATATATATCTTGTGCATCTAATTTTCATACCAAGTACAATTGTTCAACTCTTGACTTTAAATTAAAAATTTTTGTCATTGGTGGTTGTTTTCACATTTTAGTTTTGTAACAGAGGATCTTGCATAGACGTCAACGTCAGTGCAGACGCAACTTGTATCTCCAAAATAAAGTGCAATGGACATGGGGTATGTATAATGGTTACTCTCTAAGTATAGTTATTTTGATTCATGTCAATAACATTTTTCAGTATAATAATGCTTAAAATTATTTGGGGTGTAGAAATATATTTGGAAAATTGAAATCGAATAAGAAAAGCAGACTGCATTATTCATACGTGTATATGTGATTTATGTGTTCAGTCAGATCATATAGGCTTCATGAGCAAATAATTTGCTTTGAACTTTGTACTAAAATTCAATACGAAGCAATCTATTATCATAATGTTAGATTAAGATTATGAAATTTTGGAAATGAGCTCATTAAGGATTACACATATACATTTATACATACATAAAAATATTGCTTATAATTGAGTGTATGTGTATTGATAAATATTTAAACACTCACACAATATATATTATACATATTACTTATAATCTCATATTTTTATGCCAGCAGACTTTCTTGTTCATTATGATCTGCTTCATCCTTGAACACCTTCAATGTGTTTCCCTGCATGTCTCTTCCTTACTATATTTGAGAAGTTATCCACTGATGGACTTTCAGATAATGTTAAATTTTTACTTAACTATTGTAACTAATGGTACAGTGGACACTGTTATACCTTCACCTTTGCACTTTTATCTGACTTCTTAAATTGTTAGCAGTGAAATCTGATGAGCCAAATATATGTACCGTTTAAATTTTCATTAATATTATATTGTCTTCAAGAAATATTATACCAGTTTTTGATCTGACCTGTCATGTATAAAAATGCATATTTCTGGGCTTCCCTGGTGGAGCAGTGGTTGAGAGTCCACCTGCCGATGCAGGGGACACGGGTTCGTGCCCCAGTCCGGGAAGATCCCACATGCCGCGGAGCGGCTAGGCCCGTGAGCCATGGCCGCTGAGCCTGCGCGTCCGGAGCCTGTGCTCTGCAATGGGAGAGGCCACAGCAGTGAGAGGCCCGCGTACCAAAAAAAAAAAAAAAAAAAGCATGTTTCCTTATATTCTGGTCAGACTAGTTTCTCTGTCTTTTGAATCTCTTCAAACATGCTAAATCCATTGTTAACTTGCATTTCTTCAGTAATTAATTATACAGTCCTTAAGTATGTATGGTCACATTTTCCATTTGTATTTCTATTTGTCCATCCATTGTGAAATTATCTACCAGGTTATAGAAATTTTGTAAACTTTGTAAGTTTTTCCAGGCATGTCTTTGGCTTTAACTGTGTGGTTAGTGCCTCCTGCCATACTGATGCTTCCTATTTTATATAGTAATCCAGGAGAAAAGTGACCTGTGTGTCTTTTAAAAATTTTTTCTCTCCCAGATCACTTACATGTCCTATTATTTACAGTTTCTTTTCTGTTTCTTTCCTCTCTTATTTAATTTTCATTAATTTCTTGTTAGGTTTTTCACGAACCTATTTCTAGATTCTCTATAATGTTTCTGGCCCTTCTTTCAATTCACCCACCAGATCACATTTATAGATATTTTCTAGTCTTCCTATTTCTAGCCAAATAAATTTTGCTATCTATGTCTGATTAAGAATACTTCTCCCTTTTGTTTTTCCCCATTTTTTTTTTTTTGGTAAAAATTGGCTCTTATCATGGTTAATTTTTTTGAACTAGCACAATTCATAGTATATTTAAACTCCCACTATTTTATAATTTCTAGCTTCATAATTC
This sequence comes from Neophocaena asiaeorientalis asiaeorientalis, assembly GCF_003031525.2. Lineage (NCBI taxonomy): Eukaryota > Metazoa > Chordata > Mammalia > Artiodactyla > Phocoenidae > Neophocaena > Neophocaena asiaeorientalis. The sequence goes on from NW_020175192.1 coordinate 4,159,779, forward strand.
CTATGCCTTTCTAGAATAAGACATTGCAGTTGTATCAGAATAGTATATACTTTTATTTAAAAGTACAAGAGATAAATAAGAGACAATCTATGGGACATTTGAAAAGATATTGCATGAACATTATTATATTAATTTTTAATTTAAGAATTGCTTTCCACATTAATATAAAAAGCTACCTATAATATACTAAATTATAGTACTTTATTTTTTTTTTTTTATAGTACTTTAATAATTTACATTGACTAAAAATAGCAAATAATGTGTTTAATTTCTATCATATACATCAAACGCACTTTTAAAATTTGGTTTTGGCTTTAGGTTTGCAATACTGTCCATAACTGTCACTGTGATGCTGGATATGCCCCTGCACAATGTGAACCAATGCCTTCATCACCAGGAGGAAGTATCAGTGACGGGTTTTGGCTTACGTCAGGTTAGCATCCAGATCACGGTACTCCAACAGAGCCGTCTGCACTTAGAGGAATAGTATACACCTCCACGGTCTGTGTGGCTGTTGAGCACCTAGCATGTGGGTAGTGCAACCAAGGAACTAAAGTTTCCATCTTATTTCACTTTATTTAATATAAATTTAAATAGTCACTTGTGATTAGTAGCTACTAAATTAGGCAGTGCAGCTCTAGATCATATTGTCAATCAAAATTTTGTATATGGTTTAAATTCAAATCTAGACATGAACACTTTAACAGATCTTCTCTTAATTTTAACAGTGGTTTCCAGAACTTTTCTATTTGTACAACAGAGATTTCTAGATAGGTATAGTTAAATGATAGAATAGGTGGTAGTTTTATTATGTAGTCTGTATATTCCAAGGATGTTAACTGTTGTGATGTGCTAGTTCACAGCAGAGTTGCCTCTTTCAAGTTTTAACTCTACTACTGAAAGGTAAAAATAATAAAGTCTTCCACATCCAAAGTATATGGATAGTAGATGGCACAAAACATTTTTTAATTTATTTGGTGAACATTCGTGAACAACTGTAGCATGTTTGATTTTTCTAAACTTCACAATGTGAAACTCTCAGAACACTGTAATTCCATTAAGGTCTTTCCATCATTTGTGCTTCTGTTTTGTGCCTCTGTTTTTATTTATTTTATTTATGTATATGTTGTAAACCTGACAATAGAGCATTGTATTTGCCTTAAAATAGCCAATGAAATGTTAAAGAATTTTAATGTAAATATTTACATTTATCCCAACCTATTTACCATTTTCTAGGGCTTTTCAATTCCTCCAGCACATTCAGATTTCTGTGTGGGTTCATTTCCTTTCAACCTGTAAAACTCTCTTTGTATTTCTTTTTGTGTGTACCTTGTAGTGATCAATTGTCTCAGCTTTTGTCTTTAAAATGTTTTCATAATGTCTTAATTTGTGAACGGTATTTTCACTAGAAGTAGAATTGCTTCTTTCAGCAATTTAAAGATGTAATCCCACTGTATCCTGTCTTCCGTTTTGTGATGAGAATGCAGCTGTCATTCTTATTATTCATCCCAATAATATAATGCTCTTTCATTCCTTGTCTGAGTTGCGGACTTTTACTTTATATCTTTGATTTTCCATCGTGTCACTATGGTTTACCAAGATGTGTATTTCTTTGAATTTATCTTGCTTGGTTTGGCGAGATTCTTGAATATATAGGTTCATGTATTTCTGGAAATTTTGAAAAAATTAGTGTCTCTTTTTTAATATTTATTTTTTATTAAGAATATTTTGCTTTTTAAAAAATGTTCACACAGTAGCCTTCACTCTGTGGTATATAGTTCTATGAGTATTGAAAAATGTATGTATTCCGTTCCAACCACCACAGTCATGATGCACAACAGGTCCATCGCCTCAGATCCTCCCTGTGGCTGCTGCCCTTTGTATTCATCTCCCACTGCCAGTTCCTTGCAACCAGTGACCTGGTCTCTGTCACTATAGATTTGCCTTTTCCAGAATGTTCTGTACAACATACATGCATTTGAGATTCATTCTCATTGGCATATGTTTTAATAGTTCATTCTTTATTACTGTTAAGCCTCCTATTGAAAAGATGAACTATATAGTTTGTTTATCGATTCACACATTGTAGGGTATTTGGTTCGTTTCTAGATTTTGGCAATTTTGAATAACGCTGCTGTAAACGTGCACATAGGCTTTCGTCTGTATTTAAGTTCTCACTTTTTGATGGGTAAATACCTAGGCACTTCTGTCTATATATAAGTTCTCACTATAATACCTATAAGTGAGATAGCTGGATTGTTTACTCAGTGTATTTTTTTTAATGAGTGTATTTTTAATTTTTTAAGAAACAGCCAAACTATTTTCCATAGTGGCTTTACCATTTTCCTTCCCTCCATTCATCTGTGAGAGTCCCAGTTACTCTGCACAGATGGTCCACACTTCACAAGCATTTGGTATTGTCATTTTTGGTGGTTTTGTTTGATTCTTTTGGCCAGCTTTAGATGTGTAATGATATCCCACTGTTATTTTTAGTTAGCTTATTATGTTGAAATAATTATACACTCATAAAGAGTTGCAAAAACATTTAGAGGGCAGTCTTACAAATACTTTACTCAGCTTCAGTCAATGTTAACATGTTTCAGTACTACAGTAGAATATCAAAACCAGGAGATGGACATTGATGAAATACACAGACCTTATCACGTTTCACCAGTATACATACACTTATCTGTGTATACGTGTGTGTATGCATTCACATGTGCGTATATTTAGTTCTATGCAATTTCACCACATGTTCAAGTTTGGGTACCCACCATCGCAATCAAGATACAGAACTGCATCATCACTACATGGCCCCTGATATTGTTTCTTCTTTATATAGCTACACTCATTCCCTCTTTCCCCTTTCCAAACTTTTGGCAACCACTAAACTGCTCTTCATCTTTCTAATTATGTTATTTCATGAATGTCATATAAATGGAACCATGTAGTTTGTATCTTTTTCAGGTTGTCTTTTCCTCTCACTTCATTCCTTTGTATTGATGACTAGTATTCCTTTGTATGTCTGTAGCATATTTTGTTTAATTATTCACCCATTGAAGGACATTGTGTGGATGGCAAGTTTTAGTTATTATGAATAGATCTGCAATGAAAATTTGTGTGGAAGATTCTGCATGAGGATAAATGTTTAATTCTCTGGGAAGCATGGCCGAGAGTGCAGTTGCTATGTCTATGGTAAGCCATTTATAATTTTAAAAGCAACTGCCAAGCCTTTTGCAGAGTGGCTATATACTGTTTGACATCCCCACCAGTGATAAATGAATGGGTTTTTTGCAGCCTTGCCAACATTTGAAGATACCACTATTTTTTTTTTTGCCATTCTATTGGTGTGTTTTAATATCTCATTGTGTTTTTAATTTGTACTTCCCTAATGGATAATGATATTGAATATCTTTAATGTGTTTATTTGGCACCTGCATATCCACTTCAGTGAAAAGTCTGTTCATATCTTTTTCCCATTTGCTAATTGTATTGTTTATTAAATGTTGAGTTTTCACACAAACATCTATTTTGTGGGATTTGTGATTTGAACATATTCTCTCCAAGTGTTTTTTCTCAGACGAAAAGGGTTGTTTTTCCAATTCTTATTTTGATAAGCTCTTCTTTTCCTTCTTGGATCTATGCTTTTGGTGTCAAGTATATGAATTCTTTGTCAGTCTTAAGTCTTGAAATTTTTTGCTATGATATCTGTAAAAGGTATAGTTTTATGTTTTATATTTAATTCCATGATCCATTTTGAGTTACTTTTTAATAAAGGGTGGGAGATTAATTTTCCAATTTATGGGTGTCAAATTGTTCTAGCACAATTCTTTGAAAAAGCTGTCTTTTGTCCACTGTGTTGATTTTGCACCTTTGTTAAAAATTAATTGGACATTTTTGTGTTGATTTATTTCTCAGATCTCTATTCTGTTCCATTGATCTGTGTGTCATTCCCTCCACCAAAACTACACTGTTTTGATTATTATAGTTATAGGGTAATCTTGAACAGCAGGAAAAGTGAGTCTTCCCATTTCATTCTTCTTTTTCAAAATGGTTTTGGCTATTTTAAGGTTTCTCCTTTCCATATACATTATGCTTGTCTATGTTTACAAAAAAATTTTGTCATGATTTTGATGCAAATTGTGTTAAACGTATGGATCAATTTAGGAAGTTTCACATTTTTATTATTTACTGTTGAATCTTCCTGTCTATGAACACAGTATTTCTTTCCATTTACATATCTTCTTTAATTTCCTTCATCATAATTTTGTAATTTTCACTAGATACTGTACCTTTTATTATTTCATATTTGTTATTTCACTTTCTTTAGAGCTACTGTAAATAATGTTGTACTATAATAGAACATATTTTAATTCTATATTTATAAACACCAATTAAAATGATTAATCAATGTTTATCACTCCTACATCATCTAACTCCTTTCAATCAACTTTGCATGTATATTTGTCCACTTGTGAATCATGTCAAGTAAATGTTCATGCCCAAATGTAATAAAAGGTGAAAAGATACTATCCTAGACCTTCTTTACAATACAGAATGTTCTAGGTATTTGTGACAAAATATTACATGCTGAAGTATGATTAACTGGATGAGAATATCATATTTCCTTTTTGTTACTAGAAATATTCTGTTCATTCATTGATTCTTCAGCTGGAGGAAAATTATGATAGCATCGTCCACTCTGATGACTTGTAGTATGAGATTTCATTTGGATGATCAATATCAACACCACCATTATAAAGTTTAAAAACAAGAGCCCTGGAGGGGCTCTTTTGTACCTTCCTGAAAGTTGATATATTACTTGGGCAACAAAATTAGAAAACTGAAATTTGCCAATGGAAAAAATAAGGAGTCCAGAAATAAACTCTCACATATGCAGTCTAATGATTTTCAGTTAGGGTGCCATGACCACTCAAGGGGAGAAAGGACGGTCTTTTCAACAAATAATATGGGGATAACTGGATATCAATATGCAAAAGAATGAAGTTGGACCCTTACTTACACCTTAAAAAAAAATTAACTCCAAATGAATCAAAGATTTAAATGTCAAGAGCTAAAACTATAAAATCCTTAGAAGAAAACAAAGGGGACAATATTCATAACATTAGATTTAGAAATGATTTATTGAATATGACACTGAAAGCACAAGCAACAGAAGAAAAAAGTAGATAAATTAGAATTTTATAATTAAAAACCGTTGTGCATCAAAGGACACTATTGATAAAGGAAAAAGCTAACCCACAGAATAAGAGAAAATGTTCACAAACCATATATCTGATGAAAATTAATATGTAGAATATGTAAGATATTCCTACAACTCAGCTACAAAGAAACAGAAAATCCAATTAAAAATGGCAAAAGACCTGAATAGACATTCCTTCAAAAAAGATACATAGATGGACAATAAGCACATGCAAAGTTGCTCAACGTCACTAATTGTGAGGGAATTGCAGGTCGAAACTCCAACTAGACACTAATCCAAACCTATTGGGATGGCTATTATTTAAAAATTTCAGAAGATATCAAGTTCTGATGAGAATGTGGAGAAATTGGAACCCCTGTGCATTGCTGGTGGAAATGTAGAAGTGCTGCAGCCCGTGTGGAAAATGGTATGGTGGTTCCTCATAAAATTAAACATAGAATTCCATATTATCCTGAATTTACACATCTAGGTATATACCCCAAAGCACTGAAAGCATGGACTCACAGATATTTGGACACCCATGTTCTTAGCAGCATTATTCACAATAGCCGAAAGGTGAAAACACTCAAACGTCCATCAACAGTATACCCATATGGTGGTATATACATACAATGGAAAATTCAGCTTTAAAAAGGAATGAAATTCTGACACGTGGTACAATATGGATGGAACTTGACAAGCTTATGCTAACTAAAATGAGCCAGTCACAAGAGGACAAGTATTGGATGACTGTGCTTTTATGAGGTACCTACAGTAGTCAATTCATAGGGACAAAGTAGAAAGGTAGTTGCCTGGGGCTGGAGGAAGGGGGACTGGTAAATCGATGTTTAAAGGATTGAGTTTCAGTTTGGGAGGATGAAAACCTTCTAGAGTTTGATGGTAATAATAGATGCACAAAGATGTGAATGTACTTAATGCCATTGACTGTACACTCAAAAATATTTAAAGTAATAAATTTCATGTGTTGAGTATTTTACCACAGTAAAGCAAAATTGTCAGGCAAAAATTCCATTTTATGACATCACCAAAAATAATACAAAGTTTAGATATAATTTTATGGAAAGAAGTGTAAGATATACACTGAAAGCTAAAACTACATTATTGAAAGAGTGATCTACATAAATGTAAAGACATCTCCTGTTAATGTATAGGAAGACTCAATATTGTTATTACTCCAGATACTCTCAAAATTGATCTACAAAGTCAACACAATCCTTAACAAACCCAAGCTGTCTCTTTTGCAGAAACTGAAAAGTTGATCTTAAAGTCTTACAGAAATTCAAGCAACACAGAATAGTAAAAACAATCTTGAAAACATAGTTTTCAAGAAAACTTGAAACTGAAAACACAATTCCAAAACATATTACAAAGCTAAATAATCAAGACAGTGTAGTACTGTCCCAAGAATAAGGATAGATATTTAGTTCAATAGAAGAGAGAGTCCAGAAATAAAGCTTCATGCTAACAGTCATGGATTTTTGACAAAGATGTCAAAACAATTCAAAGGACAAAGGATGGTCTTCTAAAACAGTGGTGTTGGGACAAGTAGATATCCACATGCAAACGAAGTTAGATTACTGCATCACAAGGTTCACAAAAATTAACTGAAATTGGATCATAGATCTAAGTGTAAGAGCCAAGGTTATAAAACACTCAGAACACATATTAGTAAATCTTTGTGACCTTGGCATAGGCTGTGTTATCAAAGACACCAAAGCACAAGTGAAGAAAGAAACAATAGACTGATTGAATTTCATCAAAATTGATAACTTTTGTGCTGCAAATGGTAACAACCAAGACAGTGAAGGACAAACTACAGAGTGGGAGAATATATTTGTAAATGTTATATCTCATAGGGGACTTGTATCCAGAATATATGAAGAACACTTACAAGTCCATAACAAAAAGACAAATAACCCAATTAAAAATGGGAAGGGATTTAGGGACTTCCCTGGTGGCGCAGTGCTTAAGAATCCGCCTGCCAATGCAGGGGACATAGGTTTGAGCCCTGGTCCGGGAAGATCCCCCATGCCGCGGAGCAACTAAGCCCGTGCGCCACAACTACTGAGCCTGCGCTCTAGAGCCCGTGAGCCACAACTACTGAAGCCCGCGCGCCTAGAGCCTGTGCTCCACAACAAGAGAAGCAACTGCAATGAGAAGCCCACGCACCACAACGAAGAGTAGCCCCCACTCGCCGCAACTAGAGAAAGCCCGCGTGCAGCAATGAAGACCCAACGCAGCCTAAATAAATAAAGGGAAGGGATTTAAATAAACACACCTCCATAGAAGATATACCAATGGCCAAAAAGCCCATGAAAAGATGTTCAACATCTTAGGAAAATGCAAACCAAAACCACGAGATACTACTTCACACTCATTAGGATAGCTATTATAATAAAAAACACAGGCAACAAGTACTAGTGGGGATGTGGAGAAATTGGGATCTTCTTGGTGCTCTTTTTACCACTACTGCTCAAACTCTGGTATCTCTTTTCCACTCTCACCCCAGTAAGAGCTGCTGTCTAATTAGCTTCAGATTGTCTCATACTATGTATGTATATATACACATATATATTCCTTATCCTTCTGCCAAGGACACCTGCAAGGATCCCCTTAACAGTTTTGGAATCCTTAATTTCAGAGCAACTTTCTGTTCAATGCTGCACCCTTCAGGTTCCCACCATTTCTTCTGCTGTGAGCTCTGTCTTCTGCTCCATGGGAGTGATGTACTTTGCTTAGGACTCCAATTCTCTGTTCTGAGATCAGCAAATTATCCATAGGTAGAATTGTATTTCCACAAAATCAACATCATGTTTTCTTTTCTTCAGATATTTTAGTTCTGTGTTTCCTGTTGACTTCCAGAAACCATTTCCTTCATGTCTTATCCTGTTTCATATTTTTATTATTTGACACATTGAATGGAAAAATTTCATCATGCCCACAAGTAGAAGCTCCCAATCTTTCTTCCTTAGAGTAATGGATATCTCCCAGTTAATCTAATAGTGATCTCTTTAATCAGTCTTTGGAGTAATTAACCACATGAGAAGGAAGCTCCACTTGCAACATGATAATTTTAGTAAAGATGGATTAAAGGAGAATGGACCTTTTCTGATGGGTGAGGCCAGGAAAGGAGAGCTATAAAGTGTTGAGTTCTACCATAGCATGAGACTGCTGTATGTTTGATTAGTTTCAATATTTTTGCATCTTTTGCTAATTTATTTCTTATAATACATAAAACTTCCTAAATCACTTTAAGGTAAATTACTTCTAATCAACATATAGTTGGACTGTGTGTGTGTTTCAACATCACCCATCCTTTTGTCTTTTTGAGGGGGCATTAAATTCATTTACACTTAATATCCTCAATAGTTGCTTTGGTGGTAATTCTGATTGCTTGATATAGTTTTTTGTATTTTAATTGGTTTATTTCTTTTGCTTAACTGGACCAAGTTTCCATAGATTTAGTTTTCTAGTTTTATGTAATGTCTTTATAATGCCAAGAGGAATATCTATTTTTCTAATTAGTACAGTCAAAATTAAAACAATATCACTTTATACATCTATTATGTAAATTAACCTAGTCTACTATTTTTTTTAAATTAGCCTCAGTTATATCAATAATTTTCCATAAATAATTTTTAAAATAGTTCTTTTCCTTTTTTGCTCTATATTTAAAATGGAAGAACCTATTAGGTGAAAATATCAATCTAATGTGTTCTAAGTAGCAGTTCATAGAAGGGAATATGATAGAATAAAATACATTAGAAAGTAGCACATAAATAAATATTAAATATACATACAAAGGTTAAAAATAAATTTTATATATATATATTTGACAGAAATATATAATGCACTTTGGGGCATAGTCACAGAATATTGGAAAACACTTTTAAATGTAAGTTTATTAACTCTATGATTATATTATTTGAATTCCAAAGTTTTATAATTCAAATTATTAATATGCTTTGAATACCATTTTTGAAAAAGTTAAAAGGTACTCTTATGTTTTCAGGTAAAAGTACAGACATGTTGGTAACACGACATGGTGCTTCTCGAAAAAACGGCCTTGTGATCAGTTTCTACGTTTTCCTGCCTTTCCTCATTTTAATTCTCATCATTGCTCTTAAATGGAATTAAATGAAGATATTTTGGAAGAGAGAGGGTACAGTAAGTGAAGGGTGAGTAAACTCATTATCTTTAATATTTAAAATGATTTAGGAGAAAATTCAAATATTATTCAGAATATTATAAGTAGGGACTCTTGGATGGATTGGGTAAATGTTCAGAAACATACCAAATTTTTTTCAGATTTCAGGCAGGTGGGTAAGTTCCATGTTTATATAGGCCCAGGAACAACTGAAGTAACTCAGTAAATCCTCAGTACCTTTCAAATAGCAAGCCATGTTGGCTGTAACTGCTTTAGAAGGTCTGTCTACTTCCCAAGCAACCCTGTTTCCTTGCACTGACATTCACTTGTGCCAAGAAGATTAATAAAGACAGAGCAGCACAGAATAAAGAAGGTGAAGATTAATAGAGACAGGGAAGTATTGAATACGGGGAAACTGAGAAAATATAAGATGGCAAAGAATGAGGGAGAGAACACACATAGGATACTGCCCATTTTACACATAATCAATATCACTCATGTGTTTCTAAAATTAGAATTAAGTCACTTGAGCAGCTTTTCCATTTTTTTTTGTTTTTCTTTTTTTTTTTTTGTAGAGCAGAGCTTGATTAGGTCTTTTTTTTAATGAGGTATAATTAACATATGACATTATATTAGTTTCATGTTTACAGCATAATGCTTTGATATTTGTATATATTGCAACATGATCACCACAATGAGTCTAGTTAATATTTGTCACCGTACATAGTTAACAAAAATTTGGTTTTCTCCTGATGAGGAGTTTCAAGATCTACTCTTTTAGCAAGTTTCAAGAGTGTAATTCCTTATTTTAACTATAGTCGCCATGCTGTACATTATATCCCCATGACTTGTTTTTTTTACAACTGGAAGTTTGTACCTTTTGACCCTCTTATCCATTTTGCTCACCGCCCCCTCATCCCATTTTTCTGGCAACCACCAATCTGTCCTCTGTATCTATGAGGGTGTTTTTTTTGTAGATTCCTCATATAAGTGGGATCATACTTTGTCTTTCCCTATCTGACTTACTTCACTTTCATACTGCTTTTTTCTTTACTGTAACAACAATACAAGCCACAATTTGCTTAGTGAATACTTAGGAAAATGAGAATGCAGAAGCAAGGGTAAAGAAGTAGGTCTTGTTTATTAATTGTAAAGGAAATAATTTTTGTTTCTCGTTTGTGTAGCCAGAGACAAAATAATGATATAAAATTTCAATCAACACCTCTACTTCCCAAGTTAGTTAATCTTATGTATGAACAAGTCAGCAGCGACCAGGTAATTCAGGGTAGTCTTCTGCATGACTCATCAATCATTCAACTGTTATAAACTGACTTAATTGAATGATATCTGGCATGTCTTCCTGTGCTCTTACTTAAGACATCTTGGACAAATCTGAATAGTTGCAAGAACTCGACCTGACTTTAGGAAGAGATGCTAGAGTAAGGTACCACTGATCATAAAGAACAAAGTCTGCTCATGACAGCCTAAATTTTAGAGCAGCAGTAGATGGTTTCAGGGCTGCAAGGGCAAGAAATGATGTAGAGCTGAAACACAAAAGGGTGGTAAGGAACTGGATGGTTATGAGCTAGGCCATTGTCTCCATCACCCAAAGCCTTTACAGTTGACATCATCTCTTCTTGTGCATGTCCATTCTCTCCAAGATGACTGCTCTGCTTACACATGGCCCAGAGTACCTATCTCAACTCTTTCTAGTTTCATTTTCAAGTAAAAATCCCAGTAATCTGCCAAAACCAGTGCCTGTTAGTTCATTTTCTGAAGAGACAGAAGGAAATAACTGTGCAAGTGTATCTCAGGGTCCGTCCATACAATGGGATAGTATTCAGCCACAAAAAGGAAGCACTGATATTGCTACAACGTGGATGAACCTTGAAACCGTTATGCTAAGTGACTAAAGCCAGTCACAAAAACCACGTATTCTGCATCTGTATGAAACATCCAGAGCATGGACATCTAGAGAGACTAAGATTAGTGGTTGTTTACTTGTGAGAGTTGGGGAGGTAGGGGTGGGGATTGAATAGCTGGGGTGATGGTAATAACTAAAGGGTAGAGGACTTGTTTTTGAGATGAGGGAACTGAAATTGACTGTGGTAATGGTTGCACATATCTGTGAATACACTAAAAACCCTACAATCATTCACCTGTGTGCTTTAAGTGGGTGAACTCTGTGGTAAAAATAATACATATCGGGATGATTCTACCATAACTTTCCCTCATCCCCTTTGCCACTAACTTATTTGGGGCCATTATGATCACTGTCCTGCCTTATTTAATCATAATTTCTCAGGATCAGTTTCCCAGGAGTACTACCGCCTAGCAGGTCCAAGTTTTAGACCTAAGCAGAGTTTATTTTTGCAACTGTTGTTATAACACATCCTTGCTGTGGAGTGTACTGGGATAAAGGAAGGTGTGGGTGAGTGGCAGGCAGAAGTTGAGGTAGGTTTTGAGTGTGAGTAGCTTAAGATATTTGTCAGAAAATTCAAAGACAATTACATGTTCTGTCTTCTACAGTGGTGTCACTTTTCCCCTCTGAGTTTGTCTTGCTGGCCTCCCCATTTCTAATGCTTCCTTTTTACGGTTCTAACAGTAACTGTTAACAAGATACACTAAGGTTCCATTTCAACGTTTTCTTCCCTTTCCTCAACAGATTATAATCTAACATTGTAAGAATAGGCACACAGTTGAAGAATTGTGCTTTTTATTGTCTCATGCAGAATTGAGTCCAATATCCTTTTTTTTTTAATTGAGGTAACATTGGTTTTTAACATTGTATAAGTTGCATGTGTACCACATTTTTCAACTTCTTTCAGTGTGCCCACCACCAAATTTTTAGTTTCCATCCCCCACCCTTCTTCCCTTCTGATTACCATTACTCTGTTCTCTCCTATGTGTTTGTTCTGCTTCGGTTTGGTTTCTTAATTTATTTTTTTCCGCATATGAGTGAAATCATACAGTATTTGTCTTTCTCCACCTGACTTATTTCATTTAGCATGATACCATCAAGGTGCAACCATATTGTCACAAATGGCAAGATTTCATCTTTTTTACGACTCCTATTCCATTGTGTATACATACCACATCTTTATCCATTCATCTGTCAGTGGTCACTTAGGTTGTTTCCTTATCTGGGCTATTACAGATAATTCTGTAATGAACATAGGGGTGCATATATCTTTTTGAATTATGTTTTCAGTTTCTTTGGATAAATACCCAGAAGCAGAACAGCTAGATCACATGGTAGTTCCATTCTTAATTTTTTGAGGAATCTCTATACTAGTTTTCATAGTGGCTACACAAGTTAAATTCCTCCAAATAGTGTATGAGGGCTCCCTTTTCTCCACACCCTCTACAACACTTGTTACTTCTTGCCTTTTTGATAATAGCCATTCTAAAAGGCATAAGGTGGGCTTCCCTGGTGGCGCAGTGGTTGAGAGTCCGCCTGCCAATGCAGGAGACACGGGTTCGTGCCCCGGTCCGGGAAGATCCCACATACCGCGGAGCGGCTGGGCCCGTGAGCCGTGGCCGCTGAGCCTGTGCGTCCGGAGCCTGTGCTCCGCAACGGGAGAGGCCACAACAGTGAGAGGCCCGCATACCGCAAAAAAAAAAAGTGCATATTTCCTCATATTCTACCACAACAACAACAACAAAAAAATGAAAGGCATAAGGTGATTCCTCATTCCAGTTTTGATTTGCCTCATTTCCCTAACAATTAGTGAGGTCGAACATCAGTTCATGTGCCTGTTGGACATCTGTGTATCTTCTTTGGAAAAACAACAATTTATGTCTTCTTCCTACTTATTAATGGGTTGTTTTGTGAATTTTGAATTGTATGAGCTGTTTGTATATTTTTGATATTAAGCCATTGTTGGTCTCATTGTTTGCAAATATTTTCTCCCAGACCACATGTTGTCTTTTTGTTTTGTTGATGGTTTCCTTTGCTGTATAAAACCTTTTAAGTTTAATTAGATGCCACTTGTTTACTTTTGGTTTTATTTATTTTGCCTTAGGAGACTGATCCCCCCCCCCACAAAAAAAATTGGTACAATTTATGTCGAAGAGTTTTCTGCCTATGTTCCCTTGTAGAACTTTTATGGCTTCAGTTCTTACATTTAGGTCTTCTATCTTCTCTTCCTGCACAGTATAACTAAGGACTTGTTTTATCCGGTAGCATGTCTTTATACAGGGGATTTATTTTCAACTGTATAAATATGAAAGTAGAAGACTATTTTTCCTTTCTCTGAGTGAGCACTAGAAGTCCAGCTTCTGGTTCCTATATCTTGCCTTAAAACCTGGTGGTTAGCCAGATATCATCTCTCATGCTCTGATTTGTCTTTAACCTTCTTTCAAATTCTGATACTGGGATTTTCCCTTTTTTTCAAGCTTAGCTCTTATAGGATAACAGGAGAGGGTAACAACTAACGTATTTTTCCATGGTGCTAGATAATATTCCATGTTTTCATTCACACATATACACACACATACACACAATATTTTTCTTTTAGGTATAAATTAAATTTTACTCACTATAAATTTTTATTGATATAGAAAAATTAGAGAAGTTCTAAGAATTTAGCTTGTAATGATTAAAAAGATGAGAAAAGTATCATTTTATTTATCAAGGTTAAATCATATGAAATGCCACTCTATACTACCCCCCATTTTTTTTTTTTTTTGGTAATATCTCACTCCAAATTTCTTTACCATGGCCTTGCCTATATTTAGAACTTCCATCTTGTCATTCCTTCACTTCATTCCTTATACTACAGGCTTTGAACAGGTTCCCATACAAGTTCCCTACTGCTATTCAAAATGCTAGATCATTTCCCAAACTTTCTATCTCAGCCTAAACATCAATTCCACAAATAGGTTTTTCTAACTATCTTATCTATATGATTATACCCCTCCTCAAAATTCTCTATTCGAGCACTCCATTTCTTCAGAGCGCTTTTCACAATCTCTTTATATTTGGGAAGTTTGTCATTAATTTCCTATTAATTTTCTTTCTCCTCTTCTGTAATATATGCTCCAAGTGTGGACAAAGTCCCTTTCTTTCACATATGCCACTATATTGTTTTCTTTTTTTTTTTTGGCTGCACCATGTAGCATGTGGGGTCTTAGCTCCCCAAAAGGGATTGAACCCGTGCCCCCTGCAGTGGAAACATTGAATCTTAACCACTGGACCACCAGGGAAGTCCCCAGTATGCCACTATATTCTTATTTTCTATTGTAGTGCCTGACACGTATGTATATTGAATTAGTTTTGCAAACTGAATGATTTGATTTAATAAGAAAGTTAAATAAATGTGTTTTATATTGATTTCATCAGAAATACTAAGTGTGTTTAAGGCTATGGAATTTGGGCATGCCAAATTTTTCACCAGAGAACACTGGTAGTTTAATTACTTTTTTCCGTTGTTTCATGCTTCTTAATCAATTAACTAGTATGGATATTTGTATCAAAGATTTATCAAAATAAAGTGTAATATGTGCTCAACATAAAGCACTAAAGTATAAAATTTTATAGGATCAAAACTGTTTTAATACATTACTTGCTTTTGTTTTCTTCTTACATAATGGTGTTCTCTTCAATCTTCTTTATTTCAGTATCCAGGTGCAATAACATTGGAGGGATTTTTAGTTATTATAGCTCAGTTATTTGGCCTTAAATTAAGATTAACGTATGATGACATCCACAAGTGTTCCTGTCCAAGAGCTACATGCATAATGAATCATGAAGCAGTGTAAGCCTTGTTTTTCTTTTGAATTAATTTCACACATACATTTGTGAGGTTGTTTACAAGACATGGTGAATTTCTTATTCTTTATACTCAGTTCTACATCAAAAGTTGGAAATGTATGTTGTGCCTGAAGAGATATCACAGATTTGTCCAAATGATACAAGACTCCAGAAGGTGGTAAATCTCATGATAATGAAATATTTACTCAAGGGAATTAGAGGGAAATTTTAAATATTTATGAAGACTATGAAATATTTTATAAAATATGATACTACTTTTGTTTTTGTTGTTGTAGTATCTATTGCCAAGGCAAAGATGTCTAAAATCTTGCTTAAAAATATAACAAAGAACTGGCAGCTCTGACTATTATTTTGATGGAAATAAAAAGGAGGAAAGATTTGAAGAGGAAAAAGAATTGCCCTCATTTGCAGAAATTATAATTAACTACCTACTTAAATCAACAGAATCAGTATACAATTAGAACAACATTAAAAAATTTATCAGGATGATCAGTCTTGGAAAACACTAGTATCTGTATATCAGCACTAAGAAAATGGATGCCTATTATAAAATTTCTAATTTTTCCAGAAGAGATCTATAAGTTCAGTAAAATCCCAATCTATATGTTAGATCATTTTTTAAGGAACTTGATAAACTCTATGGGAAGTGATAAAATGAAGATGGTAAACATAGACAACCTTTTGGGGATTATGAGGTGCAATTTATGATCAAAGAAGGGATTTTATTTGGGGGAGACACTACATATTGTCTACAGATGTTTAGAAATAAAGAAATGGGGGAAAGATGATGATGTTGGATATAATGAAGACTTAAGAACAAAATCATGAAGTAAACTGGAGAGGAGAGGATCTGGTACGTAAAAAAAGGGACTGGCTTTTATCAGAGCTGTGCATATTCAATTATTGTGATAGAGTGTTTGGAGGGTAAATAGATAGATATGAAGGTAGTTGAATAGCTGTGAGACAGGCTGGGACCTGGGACCCTTTGCTGCAGTGCTGCAGTGCTTCCACTTGGACAAATCTCTCTTCGAGCAACAAAATACAAAGAAGCTGTATGGGACTGAAAATAACTGCGTGCATGCTGAGTTGGGACAAGTTCTGGACAAAAGATACAAAAAGACCCAAAAAAAGAAACACCCAACTGCCGCTTTTGAAGAGCCTGGAGCAAAAGCAGGGTACTGTGCATGACCCCTGCACACAACACCACCTAAGGGGTGAGCAAACCACCTAAGCAACTGTTCTGGCCTGACCCCTGGACACACCCCTACCCTCACCCCATATAAGGAACAAGCTTGCCCCCGCCCCCCGCCTCAGGGAGCGAGCCAGCAAGGGAAACTGTTGATTATTTTCACTCCCCCACCACTGCTTGCAGCAGGGGCCCCAGTAAAGCCTTGCCTGAATTTCTTGTCTGGCCTCCGACCAATTTCTATTGATTAAGGAGACCAAGAACCCTGCTTGGTAATGGTTGCAACAGAGACCATATGGCACACTATTTCAGCAAAGCTGAAACTATTTCATTCTTTACATAAAATGTTTGCTGTACCCTATTCTATAGCATTTCCAAGAGCTGCCTGTGGGATTTAGTTTTATCTTACAGGAGCAGTAACCAGCTCACAGACTCACATGTGTTGGCTTGCTTCCCTTCCCTAACATCCCATACCAGTGCTTTGGTGGTAGGCAGAATGGACCTTCAAAGATGTCCTCACTCTAATCCCTGGAATTTGTGGATATGTATGTTACATGGTAGAAGGTAAGTTGCAGAAGTCATTAAGGTGATGGACCTTCAAGTAGGGACACTATCCTAGATTATCTGGGTGGGTCCAATCTAATCTCATGAGCCCTTAAAATCAGAATATTCTCCAGGTGAAGTCAGAGAGATGTGGCAGAATGGGGCTCAAAAAGACTGGTGCTGGGAAAACTGGACATCTACATGTGAAAGAATGAAATTAGAATACTTCCTCACACCATACACAAAATGGATTAAAGATCTAAAGGTAAGAACCAAAACCTTAAAACTCTAAAAAGATAACCTAGGCAGAACACTCTTTGACATAATTTATAGCAGTATTTTATCTTTATCTGTCTCACAAAGCTAAAGCAAAAAGCAAAAATAAACAAATGGGACCTATTTAAACTTAAACACTTTTGCACAGCAACGGAAACCATTGACAAAACTAAAAGACAACCCATGGAATGGGAGAAAATACTTGCAAATGACCAACAGGGGGTTTATATCCAAAACATATAAACAGCACATAGAAATCAATATCAAAAAACAAACAGGCCAGTCAAAAATTGGTCAGAAGACCTGAATAGACATTTTTCCAAAGAAGTCATACAAAATGGCTAACAGGCAAGTGAAAAGATTCTCAACATTGCCAATTATTAGAAAAATGCAACTCAAAAGCCCAATGAGATATCACCTCAAACCTGATAGAATGTAGAATTTAAAAGTCTACAAATAACAAATGTTTGAGGGGACGTGGAGAAAAGGGGACCCTCCTGCACTGTTGGTGGGAATGTAAACTTGTTTAGCCACTATGGAAAACAGTATGGAGGTTCCTCAAAAAACTAAAAATAGAACTACCATATGACCCAGTAATCCCACTACTGGGCATATATCCAGAAAAGACAAAAATTAATTTGAAAAGATACATGCACCCCGATGTTCATAGCAGCACTACATACAATAGCCAGGACATGGAAACAACCCAAGTGTCCATGACAGATGAATGGATAAAGAAGATGCAGCATATATATGCAATGGAATATTACTCAGCCATAAAAGGATGAAATTCTTCCATTTGCAGCAACATGGATGGACCTAGAGAATATTATGCTTAAATAAAAAGTTTTAAAAGTAACGTAGCCTCAAAATAGAAGAATCAAAAATTGATAGTAATTAAGGAAATAAAATAGCCAAACATGGTTGGTTTTTTTGGTTTTTGGTTATTTTCACTGATCCAAAACTTTTTTTTTAATTGAAGTATGGTTGATTTACAATATTATGTTCGTTCCAAGTGTACAACATAGTGATTCAATATTTTTATACATTACACTCCATTTAAAGTTATTATGAAATACTGGCTATATTCCCTGTGCTGTACAATATATCCTTGTAGCTTATTTAATTTATACATAGAAGTTTGTACCTCTTAATCCACTATGCCTATCATGCCTCTCCCCCTTTTCTTCACCCCACTGGTAACCACTAGTTTGTTCTCTGTATCTGTGAGTCTGTTTTGTTATACTCGTTTGTTTGTTTTATTTTTTAGATTTGAAATATAAGTGAGAACATACAGTATTTGTCTTTCTCTGTCTGACTTATTTCAGCAAACATAATGCCATTTGCAGCCACGTGGATGGACCTGGAAGGTATTATGCCAAATATGTTTTTAATAGCTCCAACTATAAATGAACAAAATTCTAATCAATAGTAAAATAGAAAAACAGATGGACACATTCAATGTGTGATATACAGCAACAAGAGGGAAAAAAAAAAAAAACTATTGCTACTC
Organism: Neophocaena asiaeorientalis asiaeorientalis; assembly: GCF_003031525.2. NCBI lineage: Eukaryota > Metazoa > Chordata > Mammalia > Artiodactyla > Phocoenidae > Neophocaena > Neophocaena asiaeorientalis. The sequence goes on from NW_020175192.1 coordinate 4,178,444, forward strand.
ACAACGTGGATGGATCTCCTAATCATCATGTTAAAAAAACTTTAAACATAAAAAGAATACATGGTGATTGGCTCCATTTATATAGGTTCAAAAACAGACAAAAGTAATCTATGGTGTTAGAAGTAGTGATTGTCAGGGGACAATCTGGCAGCTTTAGTGGTTCTATATTTTATTTCTGGATCTGAATCTAGGTGTTAATTACACTGGTTCAGTGGAATATTGAGCAGTGCCTATATATATTATATATTTATACATAAATGTATAACATATGTAGTATAAATATTTATATATATTATATAAAAGTTCACTTAAGTGTAGATGAATCTTCCTGTTCATTAGCTGTTTCTTCAGCCTTGCCTTTCGGAAGTGATTCTGCGCTTTCTTAGCCGGAAAGCGGAGCCGGAAAGCGGAGTCACAAGGCGTCAAAGCCTCCTGCATAGATTTAGCGGCCAAGGTCGCCCACGTTGAACGGCGCACAGCAGGCAGCCTCTCGACCCTCCGCTGCTCTCCCAGCCGCCTGCCTCCTGCGGTGTGTGCGGTCAGGAGGGGTCTCCTCGCGCCCCCAACTGCCCTGTAGTCAAGCGTACGGCCGTTATTCAGGCTGCCATCCAGGACGTCCAGCCATGTGGTGCCTTCTGTTTCTGCTTCTGGGGCTCATCGGGCTTCAGACAGACGATAGTAAGTACTAAAACCCTCTTCTGACCTTTAGGGAATGTCAGGTCTCCTTTCTGTTTCCCCCTGAGAGGCTGGATATCCCTTTGAAAGTGTTTTTTTGGTGGGAGCTCCAACTGTGTAAGCCCGTATCCACTCCCACATTGCCACCTTTCCCAATCAAAATCCACTTTGGTTGTGAGGGTCTTTCCCACTCTTCATGGGACCGTAGTAAAGATGGGAGATGCCGTGGCTTGAGTAGATCCCTTAAGATTAGAGTTTCATATACTGCTCTGCATTTCTGATATCTGGATTCTGTAGTTGGAAGGTCCAAAGGACCTGACTTTATTTGTTCTGAGAGCATTTGGGCCTATTACCTCAGGGTTGCCAGAACCTGCCCACAGGGCAATATTTCTAGAGTAGTATACCTGTTTCTCTTTAAAAGATTTGTAATTCTAGAAAGAAGTGGTTATTGAGGTGAGGGTATTTGAAAAGAGAGTAAAAATGAGGGATGACTTATAGAATATTATGGATTTAGATGAGGAAATAATGAAGGAAGCTATGAGGTGGTAAGTGTTGCCCCTATAAAACATTTTGCACCTTGCAGATTCAGAAAGACTACGTGTGCAAATTACAGTTCCAGAGAAAATACGGTCAACGTCAAGTGGAGGAGTTGAAACATACGTAATTAAGCCCTAACATTTTTCACAAACTAAAAAGCATGTGAATATTTTGTTCCTAATAAGTAAACCTGGTGTTTTTCATTTCTGCACACTTTCTGAATTTTATATTTATACCCAATTTTTCTTAAATGGAAGAGCCCTTTTGAAAATGAACCAAGATTAACAATGTTTCATAGAAATATGGTTCAGTGATGCTTATTATCAAAGCCCCAAGGCCCATCTTCTAAATCTCTTTCCCTCTTGAGTGTCTGAATAATACCTGACCTGATCCATTTACAGTCTCTTGTCACTCATTTACCATACAATATTTGGAGGATTTTTAGTAGTTGTTAAGTAAGCCTATGGCATCCCTATAGGGGATGGCAATCATTTGATTTAATGAAGTGTTGTATGAATAATTTTTATGTCTTGATTGCAAATATGTTAATCATTAAGAATTCTTTTTATGCCATCTTAGTGTATATTGGTTCAGGTATTAGTTTTCTCTTTTTTATTCTTTGAATTAATTAGAAAGTTTCTTATCTGTTTTACTAATTTCTAGAATCATTTCTAAAGAAGTGAAGTGTTTTTTTAAAACACGACACCTTAATTTTCTTTTTGATTGGTAGTGAATATTTAGATAATTTGAATGCAAATATTTCCTTATCAGCTACCTACTTGTCACACTGATACAGATATCACAAGCTTAAAATTTTCAATATATAATTTATAAGGGAATGAATATTTATGAAAACTTTAAATCATTTAAATAGAAAAAAAGAGGTGAGACATTTAACAGCATTTTAAGAGTTTTATTTTTTTAATGGAAAAGTCTATAGAATTACTTGGTCATATTAGAAAATGTACACAGAATCTACTTAGAGGGTAATATCTTCAACCAGGTTTCACCAGATATTATGACAGTAATTCTCATAAGAGAAGTAAAAAAAAAAAAAAATCATCTGTCCTCAACTGTCAAATTCATGAGGGAAAAATGTTGACTATTTTGTTAATGTCTCTAACTCCAGTGCCTAGAACGGTGCTGGATACATAATAAAGGATTAATAGTATTTTTTGAACTGGTAAGGCTATTGTACCTACCGACTTAACAAATGCAACAAACATAATATGAAAAGTGTATGTTTATAATTATTATAATTAATAAAGAATATACCACAAGAGAATATTGAACTTAAAAAGACTAGGAGGTTTTAAAAATAACTGAATGGAACTTCTGTACGTGAAAAATATAGTATGAGAGTAAAATCAAGAATTAACAGTAGCCAGAGACAGCTGAAGAAACTAAACAGATGCAACATATAAACAGCTCAAGGAAAAAGAGGAGAGAATTAGAGGCTTAAGTAAAGAGCAATTAGAATTCCTGGAAAATAGAGGAAAAAATCTGGAAAAGAGGTTATATTAAACATAGATGAACTGAGATCAGGTATCACAACACAGATAAATAAAAATTAGAGTACATTAACACTTTTCAGATTACAAGAGAAGAAAATAATTTAAATAATGTACTTCAGCAGTTAGAAATTGAAACTGGGACAAAGAATAACATAAAAGCTGGAATTGATGAAAAAGTATGAATATGTATACCTCAAAACAAAACAAATTGAATATACAATTGTAACTGTAACAAATAAAAGAATATAAAGCATATATACATCTTGATATAATAGGGAATTAAAATAATTTAAATAAAACTTAAAATTTTTGATTGATTAAATTTATCAGAAATTACATATATTTCAAATTGAATTTAAAAATATATACCACAAGAGAAACACCTAAATCACAAGGGAATAGAAAGGTCTAGCACAAAAATAAGAAAAATTATACAAAGCAAATAGTAAAGTTAGTATAGGCAGCCATATTTTATCAGGCACAAGTTGTCTGTAAGGCAACACAAATAAAAGTATGAAAGATTTTAATAGGGATGAAAAAAGTGGACATAGTGATACATAGAGCAGAAATTTAGCAAATGAATAATACAATGAATAAATGCGTCAACAAATTCAAAAAACCTTGAGGAGATAAGCAATTTCATAGAAAAACAAACTCCTGGGATATAAGGAAAGATGAAAATGTCCAACACTTTAAAAAATTTGAATCTGAATATAAATGTCTCTTTCTCCCTCCTCAAAAATACAAAAACAACCATTAAAACTAAGTCAAAAGCTAAATTATTTTACAAATAAATACAACCAAACATTTAAGAAAGACATAATTAAAACTCATAAAAACTCAACCAGCAAAAAGAAAAAGAGTTAATACTGCTGAATACATAAAGGCAATATTACCTTGACACCAAAAACAAAGAAGGGTAATATAAGAAAGAAAATTTGGGACTGAATTAATTCATGAGTATATGTGGGAAACATAAGAAATAAGAGAAAATCTAATATAACAAAGTATTAAGAAATGACCAATGGCTTGTTTGTTTTTTTGTTATTGAGTTGTATGAGTTGTTTGTATATTTTGGAAATTAAGCCCTTTTTGGTCATATCATTTGCAAATATTTGCTCCCAGTTAGTTGGTTGTCTTTTGTTTTGTTTATGGTTTCTTCTGGGGTGCAAAAGCTTAGAAGTTTGATTAGGTCCCATTTGTTTATTTTTACTTTTATTTCTATTGCCTTGGGAGACTGACCTAAGAAAACATTGCTATGTTTTATGTCAGAGAACGTTTTACCTATGTTCTCTTCTAAATGTTTTATGGTGTCATGTGTCTTATATCTAAGTCTTTAAGACATTTTGAGTTTATTTTTGTGTATGGTGTGAGGGAGTGTTCTAACTTCATTGATTTACATGTGGCTGTCAAACTTTCCCAATACCACTTGCCAAAGAGACTATCTTTTATCCATTGTATATTCTTGCCTCCTTTATCGAAGATTAATTGACCATAGGTGTGTAGGTTTATTTCTGGGCTCTCTATTCTGTTCCATTGATCCATATGTCTTTTTTTATGCCAATACCACACTGTTTTGATTACTGTAGCTTTGTAGTATTGTCTGAAGTCTGGGAAGTTTATGCCTCCTGCTTTGTTCTTTTTCCTCAGGATTACTTTGGCAATTCTGAGTCTTTTGTGATTCCATATAAATTATAGGGTTATTTGTTCTACTTCTGTGAAAAATGTCATGGGTAATTTGATAGGGGCCACATTAAATCTGTAGATTACTTTGAATGGTATGGTCATTTTAATAATATTATTCTTCCAATCCAAGAGCATGGGATAGCTTTCCATTTCTTTAAATCATCTTTAATTTCCTTTATCAATGTTTTATAGTTCTCAGCGTGTAAGTTTTCACCTCCTTTGTTAGGTTTATTCTTAAGTACTTTTTTGGATCTAATTTTAAAAGGGTTTTTTTTTTTTTTTTTTAAAATTCCCTTCCTGATATTTCATTGTTAGTGTAAAGAAATGCAAAAGATTTATGTGTGTTAATCTTGTATTCTGCCAGCTTGCTGAATTTGTTTGTCAGTTCTAGTAGTTTTTGTGTAGAGTCTAAATATGGGTAGAAGACCGAAATAGACATTTCTCCAAAGAAGACACACAGATGGCCAACAGGCACATGAAAAGATGCTCGACATTGCTAATTATTAGAGAAATGCAAATCAAAACTGCAATGAGGTATCACCTCATTCCAGTCAAAATGGCCGTAATTAAAAAGTCCACAAACAATAAATGCTGGAGAGGGTATGGGGAAAAGGGAACCCTTCTACACTGTTTGTGGGAATGTATATTGGGGCAGCCACTGTGGAGAATAGTGTGGAAGTTCCTTAAACAACTAAAAACAGTGTTACCATATGATCCAGCAATCTCATTCCTGGGCATATATCTGGAAAAGACAAAAGCTCTAACCGAAAAGATACCTGCACCCCAGTGTTCAGAGCAGCACTATTTACAATAGCCAAGACAAGGAAGCAACCTAAATGTGCATCAAGAGATGAATGGATAAAGAAGATGTGGTTTATATATACAATGCAATACTACTCAGCCATAAAAAAGAATGAAATAATGCCAACTGCAGCAACATGGATGGACCTAGAGGTTATCATACTAAATGACATAAGTCAGACAAAGACAAATATCACATGATATCACTTATCTGTGGAATCTAAAAAATGATACAAATGAACTTATTTACAAAAGGGAACCAGACTCACAGACATAGAAAATAAAATTATGGTTACCTAGGGGGAAAAGGGGGATATAAATTAGGAGTTTGAGATTAGCATATACAAACTATTGTATATAAAATAAACAAGAAGGTGTAGCACAGAGAATTACATTCAATATCTTATAATAACCCATAATAAAAGAGAATATGAAACAGAATATACATAGGTATGTATAACTGAATCACTTTGCTGTACACCAGAAACTAACACAGCATTCTAAATCAACTGTACTTTAATTAAAAAAAAGAAAAAAAAAAGAAATGGCCAATGGCAAAATGCAATTTACATCTAAATTGTTAAGATGATTGAATCTTAGAATATCAATGAATTAACTGCGTTTTAGAATTATATGGGGAAATGAATATACATATAGCATTAGGAGCAGTAAAACTACTGTTCAAAGTTCAATACCATATATGATAAAATAACTTAGCAATAGAAGAATGTAACTTAACTTTGTTAATCCTATAAAATAAACCTCTTAATCCTATAAAATTTAAATAAACTTTAAACATTTTAAAACTTAAAATAAATTTTAAAGATATAATTTACACTACATAAAAATCAAAGTCTAAATAAATGTAACAAAGGAAAGCAAAACCTCCTCACTGAAGACAACAAAACCAGGTGAGAGGAGGTAAAGGTCTATATAAATTGAGTAGATCCTATGCTCATGGATTGGAAGGCCCAATAATGCAAAGAGGTCAAGGCTCCTCAAACTGATCTATAAAGACTAAGTTTTCCATTTGTAGACATTCTTTCTTAATAAAATCCATGAGTATTGCATCCAAACTTGGAACAAATTTATAAAATCTACAAATATTAAACATTCTGTTTTGTTAATTCTTTGCTATACTATATAAATTCTCTATTTGGTAATTTAGTTTTACTCTTCCATTTTAAGCATAAATTTTGCAATGGCCTCAATATTAAGCTAACACAATTATTGGATGCAAGTCAACAATATTTCAGGGTCTATCTTATTGCATAAGTGTTAAAATTAATAAGAAACTGTACCAATTATATTCTTCCATCTATCTTTATTATGAAAGCAAATATTTAAATATCTGATTCCATTGGAATAAATCAATATTAAATTATAAATTTTCCTCTTTTTTATTGTATTAGTGTGCTTTAGCATGTTATTATTGTTAATATAAAATGATAGTTTTTCTTTTTAACATTCTTCTCACTTTTCTTTGCTTTTTTAATATACTCTCCTGCCAGGTGTCCTACAACATTGTAATTGATGGGAAAACGTACACTGTGAACCTAATGCAAAAGTAGGTGAACTACATTATTTTATTACCTGTCTTTGTTCTATTTATAATTATTGTTCATATTTATCCAGAAAGTACCTATTTTGCATTTGTAAATATTTTTAGTTGCTTACTATTTGTCTCCTATTTTATGCTTAAGAAAAACATTTTAAACCTATATAATAAACATCTAGGACCTGAATCCATATGTATGCTCGCATCTTTTTCCTTCCCAGCAACATCAGATTTCTATTTGACTATTTATGTGGTTTCATGGAGGATGAATTTTGATATTTTTCTATTTTTATCACGACATAAATACGACTTGTTTTTGAGTTCTCTTACATTCGACTATATTTGAAAGAACATAGTGGATTTTTGAGTGGAAAGAACAGTGATTCTTTAAATTAGTTTACATATCAGAATGTATTAAGGACTTACAATACAACTGTAATTAGCCAAACTCAATCCCATGCCAGCTAAGGAAATTGGGAAAAAAACAAGCACACCATATTTGGGAATAAAGAAAAATCAAAACAGTAATGGTCGTTTTTTAAATGGGTCCTTTATTAAAAGTTTTGGTCAATTTGTCTCTTTATTATAAATCTTGATAGCTTAAAGATAAGGTCTTTCCATCCTTTTCTTCATCAGGAATGTTCTGGCTTTTCTTACTACTTTTCATTTTCATATATTTTATAATAAACTCTTCCACAAAGATATATCCATAGATATTGATTGTGACTTCATTGAATCTACAGAGTACTTTTGGAGGAATTTTTCCTGTCATTCCCTTTCAATTTTTTATTTAGTCTGGATTTTTTTTTACTGAGTCTGAAATTCTTTTAATGCAGTCCAAATTATTATTTCTTTGTAGCTATTATTCTTTTCATATTTAAAAAAAAATCATTGTCTTCATACAGTCATGAATCCAAGCTGCCATTTTTTTCTAATAGCTTTTATTGTTTTCACTTTCATGTTCAACTCTAGGGTTCATCCAGAATTGATGTTTGTGTGTTTCATGAGCATGGGGATCAAGATTCAAATATTTTATCATATTAGCATCCAATGGATCCAACACATGCTATTGGGAAAAAAAATACTTTCCTCATTGCACTGTAATGAAATGTTTGTAATAAATCAAATGACTGTTTATGAGTGGGATATCTTTCTGGACTATTTTCTCTTATTTTATTTGTTTACTCCTGAGCCCTATTTATCTGAACAGATATCACACTATATTAAATACTGTACTAGGTCTTGTTACCCAGCCTTGTTCAACAATTTTAAGATGTCCTTGTTTTTCTTGATCCTTTAATTTTCCATATAATGTCTGAAGTCACCTTTTTTCTTTGTACCTTTTATTTTATATTCTTTTTCTTTCATAGTCTCCATTTTAATGAATCTATTATTTTATATTATACCATTTTCCCTCAAATTCTTTGTTTTACAACTTTTTACTATTCTTTTAGTATTTTCTCTAGATTATCATATTAATCCCTGAATTATTAAATCTAATATACATTATTATTTTACCAGTTATCATACATTGTTAGATCTTCAAACCTTTTAATTTCACTTACCTTCTACCTTTTCATTATTTTTCCTGTATGCTTTTAAACCCCAGTTAGATATGACTATTATTTTTTGTATAGTCAATATCCCTTTATAATTAAGCATAAATTTGCGCATTCTGTTGCTCTTCATTTTTTCCTGCGTTTGTTTCTATCTGCAGTTAATTTCTATATGTCTCAGGACTTCTCTATATTTCTGTTGTAGATCTGCTTGTTTTTGATTAATTTGTATTCAATGTTAAATATTAACCTTACTCTTAAGAACTTTTTTGCTGGAATAAATTCTAGGATGACCTTTTAAAAATAACTTTTGTCCTTTAAAAGCAGTATTCCGATGTCTTCTGGCTTTCCTCGTTTCTACTGACAACTTAAGCTATCAGTCTTATTGCTGTTCTTTGAAGGGAACATCTTCGTTTTCTTCTTGATACTTTGAAGGTTTTATTTTGGTTTTCATCAGTCTTTAACACTATATTTAGGGGTGATTTTTCTTTGCTTTTATCATGCTCAAATAAAATAGGACTTACTGAGTCTATATCATCAATTTTGAAAAAACTTTGCTCTTATTTTCAGAGATTTTTAAGTTAATCTCCTTGGCTACTCTGTGCAACTTTAAAATTTAGCAGATGATTTTACGGGGAAAGAAGCTATGAATCTGATGCAACTTAAATATTCATATTTTTATTCCAGGACTGCACAGCCACCAAAAGTTCTGCTTGTTTTTAGGCTCCCCAATAATAGCTTTCTCCCTGGTCCAAGCATGGATATTTGACTTCTTTCTTTACCAAAAAACAGTGCTTGTATATCACTAGCTAAGTCTCTTTATAGAACTTTCAACCCGGAATCTGTGTGTTCCCTGGAGCTCCACCCCACTGTGTATTATTTTCTTTTTTTGTTACAAGAATACAAAAAGTTTTGCTCTGTTTGTCAGCGGTTTGGCTCTTTGACCTTTTGCTTTCACAAATCCACACTGCCATAGCTGTCACAAATCTTTATACTATACTAATTGGAAAAATGAAAATGAGATACCTACACCCACCCTTTCTCTTTGTAGAGCCTTTTAAGCATATTCTTCCCATATTACAAACAATGTATTTTAATGTGAGATCTCCACCTGATCTGTTGAATTCATTTCATATTAGTTCAATACTTATTGACCATTTGCTATTTTCCAGATATTCTTCTAAGAGCTTGAGATGCATTAGTAAACAAAATGGATATGAATTTTATATTGTTTATCAGATGAGACTAATAATGGTATGATAAATAGTGGATTAGGAAGAATGTTAGAAAGTGATAAATGCTTAAGCAAAAATATAGAACAAACTAAGAAGTGTCATTTGGAAATCCTATGCTTTAATAATTGAGAAAGTTGAAAATTTTTATAAACTTGTCAAGAGAAGCCTCAGTGACATGTGGATATATAAGCAAAGACTTGAAGTAGATGAGACAATGAGCCATGTTGAAGAACATCCTAGAAAGGGGCAACAGCTAGTGCAAATACCCTGAGACAAAAGTTTGCCTGTTGTGTTTAAAAAACAGGAAGGAGGACAGTGTGACAGTAAGGTGAGTGAGGAGAGGTCTGAAGACTAGAATTTTTTGAGCAAAATTAAAACTAAATCCATGTACTCAAAGAATCTCTCCCTCATGCGCACTCTCTCTCTCTCTCTCCTCTCCCTACCTATCTATAAGTATAATAAAAGAAATAGCTTTTCACAATAAAATCTAGGAAACAAATTTTCCATTAAATACTTTTTATCTTTATTTTACAGAGTTTTCTTACCTCATAATTTTAGAGTTTATGGTTATAATGGCACAGGAAGTATGAAACCTCTTGAACAACAGTTTCAGGTATGATTTTTTTTGTCTGTTTTACCTTTGTTATGTGAGTTTCTGTGACTGTTTTACTTAGGGTCCACATGTCTCTAGAGTATAACAGGCTGGAGTTATGTTTTGTTTTGGCATGAATGTAACCATTTCCTTTGATGATGTGTCTTGAATTAGCTTTGTGACACAGATGATTAACCAAACCACAAATGATAGTGATGCATTTAAGCTATTATTTCATGATGATGCACATGTATATGTTTATGTACCTGTGGCAAAAGGGTTGAATATGGAGTGAAATACTTAAAATGAAAAAACATGACTTAAATCAGGAAAGCTAAATCTAGGAAGAAAAGGAAAATCCAAAGACTTGTCTGAAGTATGTTCAGGGACCAAATAAATACACATAAATTTCATGCACATTTAGGAATATATTAAATTTTCAACCACTTGGAGCTTCATTTAATAAAGTTTTCCATTTGTTGTAAATATAATAGAGAAATGTGCATAGAATTTCAAGGAATACCCATGCCTGAAATGCTGTTTTGCTTTTTACATTTGCCCTGCCTTACCAATTCCTATATTTTTTTAATTTGCATTCCTGATTTCTATGTTGTGAATTAACAACTACTTTGAAATTAAAACATTTTTATAGAGACTAAGCTCTTAACAGGAGAAATAATAGGTATGGCAAGTTCTTTAAATTTTGCCTAACAGAATAGGCAAAATAGACTCATCTATGGAGTTCTCTATACAAATATATAAATGATGCATACTGTCAGAAAGTTTTATGATATATACATACGTGCATATATACATAATATTGTAGACATACTTATGTATACACACACAATATATGTGTGTGGGGGGGGGCATTTTTTGTGTGTGAGTGTGGAGAAAAAGAGACGGAGAGAAACAGAGTTAAAACAATGAGACAACGAGATGCACAGGGCCGCAATATCCTGCACCTGCATTTTAAGTAATTCTGCCAACCTAACACCTAACTCTACTTCCTACCTCCCAGGAGGTAATCATGAGAGACAGATGTATAATTCAAAAGAAAAAGCAAAGATGTTCTATTTATAACCTGGATGTAATAAGTTATTGAATGCTGGCCTCAAATGCCATGTTTGCCAAAGCTGCAAGCCTATCGTCAGTGTAGGAAAAGCCAGGAAAGTTTATTAAATTAGGTTAGAAGCATATAAATCTATTTTTCATAAATTACACAAATGATTTTCATCCCTAAAAGTTATGTTATCTTACTAACTAAAGATGTATCTACACGAAAACAAAGCAACCAGTTAGACACAGGAAGAGTTTGTTCCTAGTATCTGCAGTTTACTTTATGATCTCTCCAGGACACAGAGATACTCATAATGGTTAAACAGTAAAATTACCAGATGGCATAACAATCCAAAATGTGTATGCACATAAAAATAGACTTCAAATTATAAGAGGCAGAAATTGACAGAAATGAAAAAAGAAATAGGTAAATTATTATTATTGAAGATTTAAACATTTCTCTCTCAATAATTGATAGGTGAAGTAGAAAGCAACTCAGCAAATACGTTGATGCCTTGAGCAGAACTATCAACTTGATCTCATCAACGTTTGTAGGCGACCACACACAACAGCAACATTCTTACTGTTGCTGAGTTTATACACATGCTTTTTTGAGTGCTAATAGAAGAATGAACAAGATATAATAAAGGAAAATAGTGCAAAAAATGACAATGATAACAATAAGAAAAACACTGGAGAAAACTTATATAATAATAATAAACTTTTGATTCCTCCATCTCAAAATTTTATCCTATGCTGACCTAAAAATGATTTATTTATTAATTTCCAAGTTTTCCAATCAACTTATGTATAAGGTTGATATAATTTACTGGTGGTTCTGAAGAATTAAATACATTATCAATCTGGATAATACAAACCACATTTGGAAGGAAGTAGATGAAATGCAGTGGAAAGGAAGAGGTATTTTTTCTTGGTTATATAAAGTATGATTTATACAGATGAACCTGTATATGGGACCACAGTGAAAAAGTACAAATATGATAAGTCAGTGAAATATTTTAAAAATATAAGATACTGTTTTAGTCTATGTCTAAAGATACCATGCAGTAATTTACACATGGAAAGTTTAATGTAAAGAATTATTCATTGTAACAAGGATTAGAGTAAAACAATAAGAAGTAAAGAGAACTCTAAAGGTCATAGGAATATCAGATACAAGAAGCAGCCAGCAATCCTAGGACTGGGATAAAGAAGACAGTTTCCTTGCCCCAGATTTGAGATTGTTAAAAGTGGTACAACCATGGATCTTCAAATAGGACAAGTCACTGTGGTGCTGTACCAAGAGATCTGGCTATAAAATTTCTCTTTAGAACCCTCTGGAAATCTGTCCTTTGGGTAGCCAGGAAAGCTGTTCATAAGATGTCTCACCGAAGTCACTTTGCTATGGAAGGAGAGCGGCCTAGATGATGGGAGGATACTACTGGCTGATGGGTGCTAGAGACCACCATGCACCGAAGGATCTGGGTACTAGAGAATCTCCAAGCACTGAGGGATCCTGGCTTTGCAAAAAGCTGTACCCTCTGCAGGAGCCTACCAAGCTAGCACACTGGAAGCAAATAGCAAAGCTCTCTTCCCATGCTCTCCAGTACCCGTTACTAGCAAAGCTTCAGTGACACCTGGCAAAAGAAAAAATAAAGAGGCTCATATTCATTTGCACAAAGCAGGCAAAAGGTTAATTTGAAGCTGAGTAGCAATACATCAATAATTGACAGAGCCTACAACTTTGACTACTTAGTTTCTGTATGCACTCTTTTATACACATTTGAACTCTGTAAAAACAACAAAATCACCCTACATTTCTACTTAGCAAGATTCAGCCAACCTTCTCCCAAGTAAAGAAATTCTCATTCTTCCCTCAAAATGATGAGACACACAATCACGAGTCACTGTGTCCATTGCTAGCTATATTAAGTTCTCCACACATTTAGTCACGGTCCAACTGAATACTATGTTAACATGAGGTTAAATTAACTTGTGAAGTTAACCTCCAACCACCTGCATGTAAACTAATAACAGGAAGAGGGAAAAAGAAGAAAATGGTTAGCACATACAAATAAAGATACATATGCATATGACAAGCCAAGAGAAAAGTATTTAAAGCTACTATAGTCTTCATTTCTGTAATAAGTCATGATTGCTATGTATGACTTCTTTTTCCCACTACCTGCTCCCCATTTCCATTGCTCTCAACCAGAACCTAAGCTTGTTACGGATATTTACCTGGCAGAATAGCACAAATCTTCACTCCCAAAGGGTTTGCATCCTTAATCATATTTTATTTTGGTTACTATAATACTCAGGTAGGTTCAAGACACAGCATTTCTTTAAGCAACAAATTTCCCTATTGTGTTCAGAGTCAGTCACTCCAGCCACTGGGTTAACCTGTTTGTGCAGTGGCAAAAGGAGCTCGAAATATCCAGTTGGAAGTTTCATCTTCCAAATTAGTGGAATTTTTATTGTGTCCCCAGGTGAACAAATTCCCCACTGGGGGCTAGAAGCTAAAAGTAACTGGGACAGAAAGCAAGATGCTACAAAATGGTTATTAGGTATAATGGTGGGAAGAGACACTCCCATTTCAACACCTTACTTCCTGGACCCATGTATTGTGGTTCTCAGAAAACCATGCCATATAATGGTCTTGATTCAAACATAACCCCAGCCTTTCAGAGTAATGTCTCCCAACTACTATGGTAAATGAGTATTCAGTAACCTGGTCTACCTTTCAATTAGGCCAGCTGCTTCCAGATGATAGACTATATGGTAAGACATGTACATAAACCAACTGCTGCCCTTAATTTGCTGAGAAATAAGTTTCTGTATCAGACACAACACTGTGCAGAAGCCATGGCAGTGGATAAGGCATTCTGCGAGTCCACAAGTTCTGGTGCTAGACGAAGCACCATGGACAGGGAAGGTAGTTTTTGTTTTTCAGGGAATTTAATCCATTTACCTACATCATCTAATGTTGGCATACAATTATTCTTAGCATTCCCTTAATAATCCTTCTATAAGGATGGTAGTAATATCCCACTTTTATTTCTGATTTTAGTAATTTGATTCTTTTCTTTTCATAGTCAATCTAGCTAAATAAAGATTTGTCAATTTTGTTTATCTTTTTGCAGAGCCAGCTTCTGGTTTCATTGATTTGTTCCATTATCTGTTCTTATTAATTTCACTCTAATCTTTATTATTCCCTTTCTTCTGCTTAATCTAGGTTTAATATGTTCTTCTTTTTCCTGTGTTATATGTGGTTGGATAGGCTATTACTTTGAGATCTTTCTTCTTTATTAATACATGCTTTTATATACATAAATTTATCAAAAGCACTACTTTAGCTGCATCCCATACATTTTAGTATGGTGTGTCTTCATTTTCATTCTCCTTAAATATCTTCTGGTTTCATATTTGATTTATTCTTTAATCCATGGTTATTTAGAGATATGATATTTAATTTCTACATCTGTGAATTTCTCCAAATGTTTTCTGTTAATTATTTCTAAAAAAATGCCTTTATTATCAGAAAACATACTTTTATTACTTCTATACTTTTAAACTGAGGTTTTTTAATGGATTAGCATATGGTCTATCCTGGAAAATATTTTGTGTACACGTTAAGAAGAATGTGTATCTTGTTCTTTGGTGGAGCATTTTACAGATGTCTGCTAGGTTTACTTAGTTTATGATTTTTTTTTCAAGTCTTATATTTCCTTGCTGATCTTCTGCCTAGTTGTTCCACCAATTGTTGAAAGTGGCAAAGAAGAAAAGAAGCCTTCAACTATAAGTATTGAGTTCTCTATTTCTCCCTTAGTATCTACCTATTTTTTTATGCACTGTGGTGCTCTGATATTTGGTACCTATGTTTACAAGTGTTATATCTTCCTGATGCATTAAACCTTTTATTAGTATAAAATACTGCTCTTTATTTCTAGTAACATTTTTTTCTTTCAAAGTCTACCTTGTCTGATATAAATATAGTCAATCCAGTTTGCTCGTGGTTGCTATTTACATGGTAATCTTTTTTCATTCCTTTAATTTGAGTCTGTCTGTGTCTTTGAACTTAAAGCATGTTGTCTTTCAACAGTTTATAGTAGTCTTTTCACATTGCCTGACAATCTGCCTTTTATTGGATTGTTTAATTCAATCACATTTAATGCTGTCATTGATATAGTTGTATTTGCATCTGCTTTTTACTTTTTGTTTTGTATGTGTCTCATGTGTTTTTGTTCCTTTTTTCTCATTTTAGTGTTTTTTTTTCCCTGTTAGGTGGATATATTCTACTGAAGAATTTAAATTTCCTTAATGATTTTTCAATATTTTTGAGTTATATTTTTAGTGATTTCCCTAGGGCTTACCTTACACATTTTAACTTACCAGATGCAGATTTAGATTTATATTACCTTAATTCCAGTGATACGTAGAAACATTGCTCCTATAAAACTCTACTTCCCTCACATTTATGGTATTATTGTGGTACATATTACATCTATTAATGTTACAAACCCAACAGTACATTGTTATAATTACTTTACTATCTGCAGTCATTTCCTTAACCCAGTACCTCTTTGTTTCCACTCACCTCCTATATGCTGTTATTGGCAAATATATTTCCTGGCCCCAATCATATGCCCTATTCATATTATTTTACTCAATTGATTTTTAAATCAGCTAAGAGAAAAAAGGGGGAAATACGCATTTATATTATGTTTTTAAATTACATAATAACCTGTATGAGCTCTCTTTGGATGTTTATGTGGATTTGAATCACTCTCTGAGATCGCTTACTTTCAACCTGAAGAATTTCTTTAAGTATTACTTGTAAGGCAGGGCAATTAACAACAAATTCTCAAAGTTTTCATTTATATGGAAATGTCTTTAGTTTGATTTTGTTTCTCATTTTTCTTACTGAATTTTTCATATTTTCTTGTATGGCTATTTATTTATTTTCTCTTAGGACTATTTGTCCTTATGTCCACTTCTGGGGGATTTAAATTGTCATTTACGTATTTTCATCAGTTTCACTAGGGATCAGATCTATAGAGTTCCTCATGATGTCATACCAAAAGTTAACTCTCCATATCTTTATTTTTGAAGAATAATTTTGCTTAATATATAATTCTAAGTGCCAGGGATTTTTTTCTCTCTCAGCATTTTTTTTTTGTTCATTGTGTCCTGCCTCCTTACATATGTGTGCATGTGTGTGTGTGTGTGTAAAGAAGTACCATTATTTACATCATTACTCCTATGAATGTTATGTGTTACTTTTCTCTGGTTTATTTCAAGATGTTCTCTTCATTTTTGGTTTTCAGCAGTTTATTATATGATTGCTTCCTTAGGTCTTGTGGAAATAAATAAAAACCAAGCAAATGAGAATAAACAAAGGTTACTTATTCATAGCAAGGACATCATCCACTGTCACTTGCATTTTGGCAGATACTCAAAGGCAGGCAGAAGAGTGGGAAAGCTTTATAGTGGAAGGAAGGGAAGACCTCAGGTGTGCTCTGATTGAAGGTTGTTGGTGGGGGCTGCTGTAGATGGGTTAACTATGTGATTGGAGTATTTATTTGGCTTTTCTCTCCTTGGTTCTAAGGTGGAAGCAGGGACAAAAATTAGGGAAGCTGAAAGTTTTTATTTTATTTTTTATATATTTATTTATTTTAAATTTTATTTTATTTATTTATTTATTTTTGGCTGTGTTGGGCCTTTGTTGCTGAGCATGGGCTTTCTCTAGTTGTGTCGAGCTGGGGTTACTCTTCGTTGCGGTGCACAGGCTTCTCATTGAGGTGGCTTCTCTTGTTGTGGAGCACGGGCTTCAGTAGTTGTGGCTCGCGGGCTGTAGAGCTGAGGCTCAGGAGTTGTGGCACATGGGCTTAGTTGCTCCACGGCATGTGGGATCTTCCCGGACCAGGGCTCGAACCTGTGTCCCCTGCATTGGCAGGCAGATTCTCAACCACTGCACCACCAGGGAAGAAGAAGCTGATACTTTTTAATCAAGTCCTTGTTATTGGGACTGATTGCTGTGTAAGTTATTGGTTAGCTTCCTGGGTTGTTACTGGAGATAGCAGCATGACTTCCTACAATGTCAGCTATTTATTGTCAGTAAAGAGGTTGGTTTCCTGCAGGTCAGAGTTCTATTTTTATATATGGTTTGGCCATTGCCTATTTGTTTATTCATTGTCTCAATCTATAAATGTGGTTTCTCACTAAATTTGGCCATGGTTTTTTCAAATACTTTTATACCTATTTTCTCTTTCCATTTTTCTGGACCTCCAATTAAACATATTTTAGATAACATTGTCCCACAGGTTGCTGCAGCCATATTCCATTTTTAAAGCTTGTTTTCTCTCAGGTTTCTTTCAGATTCAATGGTTTCTATAGATCTGTATTCTAGGGTTTTTGTTTTTTGCCATCTGCAGTGTCAGTAAAACATATCCAGTGTATTTCATTTTAAATGTATTTCTTTGTTCTAGAATTTAGAGTTGGTATTTTTGTAACACTTTATTTCTCTGCTGAATTTCCTAATTGCTTCCCTTATTATGCCCAAAATTTCCTTTATGATGTTCTTCATCATGTTTTTAATATCTGTTTTAAATCCACTTATTTACTAATTCCAAAATCCGGTGTTATTTTGAAGTCAGTTTCTTTCTGGTTTTACTTTTGACTATGGGCCACATTTTTCTTTTATTCATATATCTAATATTTTAAATCATATACTGGTGATATTCCATGATACATTGGAGAGCTTGTGATTCTTTTCTCTAAAGAGTTCTCAGGGTCAGTAAGATTGTGTGTTTTGTTGGAACATTTGCTACTTTGTGCTGCCCTGCCAAGGGGAGGCACTCAGGTGAAAACCAGTATAACACAAAACTCAGTAAATGCAGTTTTCCTCTTTCTATTGTTGATTCCCTTCTCTCACCTTTTCTTGCCTGCCTTTGTTGTTGGAGTTTAAAAAATAATTTTTCGGAGTCTACATTTGTCATTGATGAGAAGGCTAATCCAATGCAAGCTACTCTGCCATTATACTAAAGTAATCTTGAAAAGAAAAAATTATCTTTTGGGTTTATTTACTTTTTACATCTACCTTGAAAAATTAAGTCAGAAGAGTTTGAAGAAACAAGTTTTTGATGATTTTTACCTTGATCCTAATGATTGGGTTGTCATGTTTCATTTATAACAGAAAAAATCATGGAAGTGTACTTATTCTTTGGGACACGTAGGGACAGTTTTGGAAAATTGAGCCAAATGTTCATCTAATGATGTTATAAATCCATTTTGGAAACAATTAGTGTTTGACACATACATATATATATGTGTGTGTGTGTGTGTGTGTGTGTGTGTGTGTTTTAAGTATTTGAGAATAGTGCATTTAACATAAATTATTCTAATAGAAATATATGTGTTTATTTTTCAGAACTTATGCTACTACCAAGGGTATATTGAAGGTTATCCAAATTCTATGGTGATCGTTAGCACATGTACTGGACTCAGGTTGTTATACATAATTTTATGGTTACAAAAAATGGAATTTTTAAGAAATAATTTGAAAAATTATTATCAGAAGCTTTATTTTTAAATTAATTTTATTGGAGTATAGTTGATTTACAATGTTCTGTTAGTTTCTGCTGTACAGCAAAGTGAATCAGTTATACATATACATATACCCACTCTTTTTTAGATTCTATTCCCATATATAGGTCATTACAGAGTATTGAGTAGAGTTCCCTGTGCTATATGGTAGGTTCTTATTAGTTATCTATTTTATATATAGTAGTGTGTATATGTCAATCCCAACCTTCCAATTCATCCCACCCCACCTTCCCCCCTTGGTAACCATAAGTTTGTTTTCTACATCTGTGACTCTATTTATGTTTTGTAAATAGGTTCATTTGTACCATTTTTTTTAATATTCCACATATAAGTGATATCATATGATATTTATCTTTCTCTGTCTGACTTACTTCACTCAGTATGACAATCTTTATGTCCATCGATTTTGCTAAAAATGGCATTATTTCATTCTGTATTTATGGCTGAGTAATGTTCCATTGTATATATGTACCACATCTTCTTTATCCATTTCTCTGTTGATGGACATTTAGCTTGCTTCCATGTCCTGACTATTGTAAAAAAGTGCTGCAGTGAACTTTGGGGTACATGTATCTTTTCGAATTATGCTTATCTGCAGATATATACCCAGGAGTAGGATTGCTGGATCATATAGTAGTCCTATTTTTAGTTTTTTAAGGAACCTCCATACTGTTCTCCATAGTGGCAGCACCAATTTACATTCACACCAACAGTGTAGGATGGTTCCCTTTTCTCCACACCCTCTCCAGTATTTATTGCTCATAGATTTTTTGATGATGGCTATTCTGACCAGTGTGAAGTGATACCCCATTGTAGTTTTGATTTGCATTTCTCTAATAATTGGTGATGTGAAGCATCTTTTCATGTGTCTCTTGGCCATCTGTATGTCTTCTTTGGAGGAATGTATATTTAGATCTTCCACCCATTTTTTGATTGGGTTGTTTCATTTTTTTGATATTGAGCTGTATGAGCTGTTTGTATATTTTGGAGATTAATCCCTTGTCGGTCGTTTCATTTGCACATATTTTCTCCCATTCTGTTTTGTTGATGGTTTCCTTTGCTGTGTAAAAGCCTTTGAGTTTAATTAGGTCTCATTTGCTTATTTTTGTTTTTATTTTCATCACTCTAGGAGGTAGATCAAAAAAAGATCTTGCTTCGATTTATGTCAGAGAGTGTTCTGCCTATGTTTTCCTCTAAGAGTTTTATAGTATCCAGTCTTACATTTAGGTCTTTAATCCATTTTGAGTTTATTTTTGTGTATGGTGTTAGGGAGTGTTCTAATTTCATTCTTTTACATGTAGCGGTCCAGTGTTCCCAGCACCACTTATTGAAGAGACTGTCTTTTCTCCATTGTATATTCTTGCCTCCTTTGTCATAGATTAGGTGACCATAGGTGTGTAGGTTTATATCTGGACTTTCTAGCCTGTTCCATTGATCTATATTTGTGTTATTGTGCCAGTACCATACTGTCTTGATTACTGTAGCTTTGTAGTATTGTCTGAAATCAGGGAACCTGATTCCTCTAGTCCATTTTTCTTTCTCAAGATTGATTTGGCTATTTGGGGTCTTTTGTGTTTTCATATAAATTGTGAGATTTTTTGTTCTAGTTCTGTGAAAAATGCCATTGGTAATTTGATAGGGATTGCATTGAATCTGTAGATTGCTTTGGGTAGTATAGTCATTTTCACAATATTGATTGTTCCAATCTAAGGACATGGTATATCTCTCCATCTGTTTGTGTCATCTTTGATTTCTTTCATCAGTATCTTATAGTTTTCTGAATGCAGGTCTTTTGCCTCCTTAAGTAGGTTAATTGCTAGGTACTTTATTATTTTTGATGTGGTGGTAAATGGGATTGTTTCCTTAATTTCTCTTTCTGATCTTTCATTAGTAGTGTATAGGAATGCAACAGATTTCTGCACATTAATTTTGTATCCTGTGACTTTACCAAATTAATTGATGAGCCCTAGTAATTTTCTGGTGGCATCTTTAGGATTTTCTATGTATAGTATCATGTCTTCTGCAGACAGTTTAACTTCTTTTCCAATTTGTATTTCTTTTTCTTCTCTGATTGCCGTGGCTAGGACTTCCAAAACTATGTTGAGTGAAAGTGGAGAGAGTGGACATCCTTGTCTTGTTCCTGATCTTAGAGGAAATGCTTTCAGTTTTTCGCTGTTGAGAATGATGTTTGCTGTGGGTTTGTCGTATATGGCCTTCATTATGTTGAGGTAGGTTCCCTCTATGCCCACTTTCTGGAGAGTTTTTATCATATATCGGTGTTTAATTTTGTCAAAAGCCTTTTCTGCATCTATTGAGATGATCATATCGTTTTTATTCAGTTTGTTAATATGGTGTATCACACTGATTGGTTTACGTATGTTGAAGAATCCTTGCATCATTGGGATAAATCCCACTTGATCATGGTATATGATTCTTTTAATGTGTTGGATTTGGTTAGCTAGTATTTTGTTGAGGATTTTTGCATCTATGTTCATCAGTGATATTGACCTGTAATGTGTGTGTGTGTGTGTGTGATACCTTTGTCTGGTTTTGGTATCAGGGTGATGGTGGCCTCATAGAATGAACTTCTGAGTGTTCCTTTCTCTGCAATTTTTTGGAATGGTTTGAGAAGGACATGTGTTAGCTCTTCTCTAAGTGTTTGATAGAATTCACCTGTGAAGCCATCTGGTCCTGGACTTTTGTTTGTTGGAAGTTTTTAAATCACTGTTTCAATTTCAGTACTTGTGATTGGTCTGTTTGTATTTTCTGTTTCCTCCTGGTTCAGTCTTGGAGGGTTGTGTCTTTCTAAGAATTTGTCAATTTCTTCTAGGCTGTTCTTTTTATTGGCATATAATTGCTTGTAGTAGTCTCTTATGATCCTTTGTATTTCTATGGTGTCAGTTTCAACTTCTCCTTTTTATTTCTAGTTGTATTAATTTGAGTCCTCTCCCTTTTTTTTCTTCATGAGGCTGGCTAAAGGTTTATCAATTTTATTTATCTTCTCAAAGAACCAGCTTTTAGTTTCCTTGATCTTTGCTAAGTTATAACGTGAGGCATGGCTTATAGTGGGAAATTGTCATTGGAAAAGCACAGCATGGAGACTTTTGTACTGTCTCCCACTCTTCTCCTGAATTAAGATTTTTTAGTGTATGTGGAGACCACAGAGTACTAATAGCTTGGTAAATACCAATAGCATTACTACTCTGTTCCACTCAGTAAATTTGTGGATACTCGGTAACTTTTTCTTACTTCACCACATAAGGCTAAGAATGAAAATAACCTGCATACTATTAAAAAACCCTGATTATGTCATTTTATTGACTTTGTGAAAAATGAACTATTTTATTTATTCACTTAGTTTTTGGAATTTTTAGGGGCTTACTACAATTTGAAAATGTAAGTTATGGAATTGAGCCCTTGGAGCCTTCAGTTGGTTTTGAACATGTGATTTATCAAGTAAAACATAGGAATACAGGTGCTTCTTTATATGCTGAGAAGGATATTGAGTCAAGAGAAAAGCCCTATAAAATACAAAGTGTAGAGGTAAGTGATCAACTGAGTAAGCTATGTAGTTATTACTATGCAGCAATATAAAAAATGTATTTTTTTCTGATAAAAAATTATTAACATATGTATATGAGAGAGAGAAAGAGAGAGAGAGTGATACCAGAAACTTGATAACATATTGTAAGTCTTAAAACTAGTCATTCAGTTTTCCAGAACACCAAGGTGGCATTTTCTGCTGTTAGTGGCATTTTTCCCTGTGATCCAGACCTTCGTTGTCTGCAGATGCTCTCCTTTCTCCATATCCATTATATCAAAGTTTGGATATAATAAACATAAGTGACATTCACATAAATTCACATAAAAATTCACATAAAATGAAGACACTTATCTAGGATGCTGAGAAGAATCACTAGTGTCTTTCAAGGCAACTGCCTCAGGGTAGGCCATTACATTTTCCTTATATCCTTATCCAGGGATGGAGAGACTGCTTCTACTGGCAAAGAAGACTCATCAGAATTTAGTAGAAGTTTAGGGACTTCCCTGGTGGCACAGTAGTTAGGAATCTGCCTGCCAATGCAGGGGACATGGTTTCAATCCCTGGTCTGGGAAGATCCCACATGCCATGGAGCAACTAAGCCCATGTGCCACAACTACTGAGCCTGCGCTCTAGAGCTCACGAGCCACAACTACTGAGCCCGTGTGCCACAGCTACTGAAACCTGCATGCCTAGAGCCCGTGCTCCGCAACAGGAGAAGCCACCACAATGAGAAGCCCGTGCACAACAACAAAGAGTAGCCCCCGCTCGCCACAACTAGAGAAACGCCGAGGGCAGCAACGAAGACCCAACACAGCCAAAATAAATAAATAAATAAATACTTATTTATTTATTTATTTAAAAAAAGAATTTAGGGATTTAGTGACCCCAGCTTCATCAGAGTTTCTCATATATGCTCATTCCAATTTTTAGGATGTTATTTCCTCCAGTAGGAACCCTGTGAGGGTGGAAATTCAATTTGTGTTGTTCATCCACTCACAAAATGGGATTCTGGGTCTGGTTTTCAACAATCTCAGCTCTGCACCAACAGTGGCTAAGGGTATCTTTCAATAAAGACACTTCTCCAAGAAAACAGAACCAACAGAATATATGTATATGTGTGTGTGTGTGTGTGTGTGTGTGTGTATACACACACATATATTTGATGTAAACACACACACACACACAAAGAGAGGTAGAATGAGAGAATTTAGAGTAGACTGTAGACTAGCAGGCTGGAGACAAGGGAAGAGTTGTATTCAAGTCCAAAGGCAGTCAGCTGGAAGGATTTCTTCTTGCTTACAAGGTAGTCTTTGTTCTGATAAGGCCTTCAACTAATCAGATGAGCTCCACACATATTATGAAGGGTAATCTACTCCACTAAAAGTCCACCAATTTAAATGTTTATCTTATCCAAAATCATTTTCACAGAGACATCCAGAATAATTTTTGAACAAAAATCTGGGCATTGTGGCCCAGGCAAGTTCACAGAAAAAATTAACCATCACACCAGGTTTACAAATTTTATTTCATATTTCCTCCAAAAGTTTTATTATTTAATCTCTTACACTTCAATATATGATCCAATTTAATTTAATTTTTGTATGGCGTGAAGGAGGGCTCTAAATTCATCATTTTTCATATGCATATCTAGTTTTCCCAACACCATTTGTTGAAAAGACTCATGTTTGTTCCACTGAATCTTCGTGACCCTTTTTTTCAAAGATCAGTTGACCATAGATGTTAGGGATTATTTCTGCACTTGCAATAATACTCCATTGATCTTATGTCTATTCTTATGCCAGAGCCACACTTTTTACTACTATACCTTTGGAATAAGTTTTGGAATTAGTAAGTGTACATCCTTCAGTAATGTTCTTCTTCAAGATTGTTTTGGCTATTCATGATACTATCAATCTCCAAATAAATTTTAAAATTCACTTATTTTTAATTCCCTGAAAAATCAAGCTGGGATTCTATTGATTCTGTAGATTAATCTTGGAAATATTGCCACTTAACAATATTAACTCGTCCTATCCATGAACATTGAGCAGCTTTTTGTTTTTAGGTCTTCTTTAATTTTTTACCACAATCTTTTGTATAGTTGTCTTCAAGTTGTCAGCCAAACTTCTTATGTTAAATTTATTTCTAAAAAATGTTGTCATTTAAATGCTATTTCACATTTAAAATTTTATTTCAAATTTGGATTTCTCATTATTCATGTTTGGAAATTATTGACTTTTGTATACTGATTTCATATTCTGCAAACTTGTTTAAATTGGGTATGAGTTTTTTATTGTACTCTTTGTAGTTTTCTATGTACAAGATGATGTCATCTTAAATAAAGATTATGTTCTTCCTTTTCAATTATGATGCTTTTAACTTCTCTTTTATTGCCTACATGCCCTCGTTAGCATGGTGTTGAATAGGTGAGAAGAATATCCTTGTCTTGGACTGATTTTAAGAACAAAGTCCACCACTATTAAGTATAATGTTAATGGTGAAATAATATAAAAACTTTCTGAAACTTTCAACTCACTTTACTCTCTGATAAAATTCTCCTGCTTCACTTTCTATCTCACTTTCTCTGACTTTTCCTTATACACTCATGTTCTAGATAATGATATTTCTTGTGTTATGTCTCAGGTTTTTGTTTGTGTTGTATATTGTCTTGTATATTTTTTCACGGCTTTATCTACTGTGATTTACAGATCTCCCACTCTTATTCCAATTTTTTTCTGAGTTATTGATCTTACATTGGACATAATGACTGCCCAAGTTAAACAAAATACACAAACACACACATTAACTATCTACCTACTTATCTATTTATCTATCTATATCATCTATCATCTATCATCATCTTCATGTCCCTCTCACTTCCTGAATATTCTTACCAGTGGGCTTTGGTATCTTTTAACTTTAATTTTTTAATCCAACTACACTGCAATTGGATCATTTAGTAGTGTTCTCCAGTCTTCTTCCCTAGCTCCAATTCTTTAGTGTTTATTTGACCAAAGCAAACTTTCATGCAATTGATGTCAACTTTATATAGCACATTTCCAAGAAATTGGTTTTCTTTATTGGCTACTTTCATTTACTGAATAAAATAGCTTTTCAGGTCTTCTGAAATCTTAACACCTGCCCACCTTCCCAATATACAGATTTCTTGGCATTCTTTTATGCATCTTTGTCTTAAATTTTTAATTATTTTGCTAAAACGGACTATATCTTTTCCCCATGAAAGCTTATTGTCCAGTAAATAAATGAATAAATTATAATCAACTAAATATCATCAATCCCTATCTCAAAGATGAAAATAAACAAGGATTACTTCAGGAAATATAAGTCAACTAACACTTATGTTGCTTGAAACAAAGAAATAGCTTTGAAACTCTCAAACCATTCATATTTTGTTAGTTTCAATTAATATAAATGTTTATTTTTCTCCTCCAGTAAAGTTCATTTCCTTGTTTAGGCACTTCAATGAAACTTTGGAATCCTATAAGCAAAACTATCATGAAGCATTCAGTGCTTCCTTTTGGATGGAAATGAAAATAAACCAATTAGACCATAAGGGGATTTCATTTGCGTTTAAAAAAAAAAAACCCTCAAGTCTCCAAGGTTTTAAAAGAGAATTTTTTTTTTTTTTTTTTTTTTTTGCAGTACGCGGGCCTCTCACTGCTGTGGCCTCTCCCGTTGCGGAGCACAGGCTCCAGACGCGCAGGGGCAGCGGCCATGGCTCACGGGCCCAGCCGCTCCGCGGCATGTGGGATCTTCCCGGACCGGGGCACGAACCCATATCCCCTGCATCGGCAGGCGGACTCGCAACCACTGCGCCACCAGGGA
The DNA here is from genome assembly GCF_003031525.2 of Neophocaena asiaeorientalis asiaeorientalis. Taxonomy (NCBI): domain Eukaryota; kingdom Metazoa; phylum Chordata; class Mammalia; order Artiodactyla; family Phocoenidae; genus Neophocaena; species Neophocaena asiaeorientalis. The sequence goes on from NW_020175192.1 coordinate 4,204,652, forward strand.
AGCCCAAAGAGAATTTTTAAATGGAGGGGAAAAAATGAATGATCATTCACCCCTAAATTTGTCTTACTGACCTTATTGACTTTTTTTCCTTTAAATCCTAGATTTATTTTTCTCTATTGCTCCTCTTTATGTTAAGGAAAATGGTTTAACTAAAATGTGATAGTTTTGAACTTTCAAAGGATTAAATACCAGTGTAAAAAGAAAAAAATTCAGGCATTAAAATACACGTAATAAAAGTTTTCTCAATTTTTGAAATTTGATCCTCCTTTTCTGCTTCTATATATTTGTCCAGTGCTTATACGTGGTATGCTATTTTAGTAACAAACTATTTTGAGTTAACTGCACTACAGTCTTAAAGTGCCCACAAAGACTCTCTTCCAAGTTCTCCCTAGTGCATTCCTCCTAGGTTAACTTCATGTAAAAATAATGATGAACATAAGTAATATTTTATTAAATGTAGTTACAACAATTATTACTTGTTGGCAGAGTGTAAGTCACACAGATCATAAGCCCATCGGGCCTCACATTTGTGCCTAATTTAACCACTGTGGTCTAATTAAATGACATCATAACCAGATTCCACATACTGAGATATCTATGGTACAGTTTAAGAAACCCATTTCGTTTCTCTGTTGCTCACTTTTTTCTGCGGTGATTTATACAAGGATTAGCTTTATCCTTCAGATGAAATCCCACCCCTCTAAACACAGAGATGTGCCCCTACTCTTTCAAGGCCGTAGATAAAATCATACAGCATAATAATGTATAGTGGAATCATTAAATGAACATAAATACACACATAATGGCAAGTCAAGGGAAGAATTTCCTCAGGGAAAAGAATCATATGAGTAGCCCAGTACCAGTGAGAATATGGAGAATGGAAGGTAGAGGAAAGCTATTTTCTGAGTAAATTAAGTGATTGATCAGGTGCGAAAGACATGACAAAGGCAATATTCTGAAAATGATTTCTATTTTCATATAGAAAACTGAATTTTCAATGTTGAATTTATGAAGTAGTATATTACTTAAAATAATTAAATGATTCTTCAATTTTTATCTAAAGTTTGTGACTTTTTTTCAGCCACCTGCAGACTTCTCTCAGTATATAGAAATGCATGTTGTAGTTGAAAAAAATTTAGTAAGTATACTTTCACTTATTTGTCTTATCTTAATTTATATTAGCAATGGGAGGTTATAAGAAGTGTTGGAATAAATTTTTAACATAGGACAATAAATGATTTTATTTAATTTTTGCTTTATCTCTGCCTTAATGAATTTAAATTACTAGTATCAGTAGTAAATTGGAAATCAAATCTCTATTAGTTTATTTTTAATTTTATATAATTAACATATTAAAACATGTTACCTATAAAGTAGTTTCTTAGTAATTTTTATTCATTCCCATACCCATAATGTCTAATAACCTTTGATCTTTTATTGTCTCCATAATTTTGCCTTTTTCAGAAGATCATATAGTTGAAATGTACAGTATGTAGTTGTTACAGATTAGCTTCTTTACCTTGGTAACATGCATTTAACTTTACTACATGCCTTATCATGGCTTGCGAGCTAATTTCTTTTAGTACTGAGTAATATTGCATTGTCTGTATGTACTACAGTTTATTTATCCATTCATCTACTAAAGGACATCTTGGTTGCTTCCAATTTTGAGATGAATCAAGCTGCTATTAACATCCATTCACAGGTTTTTGTATTGACATATTTTAAATCCTTTGGGTAAATATCAAGCAGCATGATTGCTGCATCATATGGTAACAGTATGGTTTTTTTGTTTGATTTTTTTGTGAGAAACTGCCAGACTGTCCTCCAAAGTGCCTGTTTCATCTTGCATTCAGCACTTTAAATATATAATCCCCTTGTCTTCTGTCCTCTAAAGTGTTTGCTAAGAAATCGGCTAGTAATCTTATTATCACCCCTTTTATGTGGTTAGTTACTTTTCTCTTGCTGCCTTCAATATTAATATTCTCTTTAGGTTTTGACAGTTTGATTATAATTTGTCTTGGTGTGGGTCTCTGGCTTTATCCTTCTTAGAATTTAGGCTTAAAGATTTGTATGTTCATGTGGTTCATCAGATTTGGCAAGCTTTTGGCCATTATATCTTCAAATAATCTCTCTTCTTCTTCTGGGATTCCCTTAAGTCATATATTGTTCTGCATAATGGTACCCCACCAGTCCCTCCTCCTTTTTCTTTCTGGTTCTCAGACTCAATAATTTCAGTTATCCTGTTCTCAAGTTTACTGCTTCTTTCTTCTGCCCCTTTAAATCTACTGTTGAATCCTTCTACTCAATTTTCAGCTCACTTATCGCATTTTTCAATGCCAGAATTTGTTCGGTTTCTTTTTATAATTTCTATATCTTTATTGATATTTTCATTTTATTCATATATCATTTTCCTGACTTCCCTTCATTCTTTTTGTTTTCCTTTAGCTCTTTGAGCATATTTTAGACAGTTGTTTTAAAGACTTTGTCTAGTATGTCTCTATGTCCTCAGGAAGGGTTTCTGCCAATTTATTTACTTCGTTTGGGCCATGCTTTTTTTCTTTGTTTGCCTTGTAACATAGACTGAATGTTTCTGTTCCTCTAAAATTTATACTAATGCATAGTGATGGTACTGGGAAGTGGAGCCTTTGGGAGTGGCTTAGGTCATGAAGCTGGAGCCCTCATGAATGGGATTAGTGCCCTTATAAAAGAGAGGCCAGAGAGCTCCCTCACCTCTTCTACCATGTGAGGACAGAGCAGGAAGATGGCAAGATGGCCATCTCTGAAACAGGGAGCATGTTCTCATCAGACACAGGGTATGCTGGAAACCTAATCTTTAAACTTCCTGGCCTCCAGAACTGTGAGAAATAAATGTTTGTTGTTTGAGCACCCAGTCTATGGTGTTTTTGTTAGGGCAGCCCAAACTGACTAAGACACATTGTGATTTTTGTTGAAAATTCAGCATTTGACAAAATAACCAGGGGACACAGAAAACAGCCATTCAGGCACCTTCCAGACAGGTTAGAACATTGCAGATAAGGTCTTCTCTGCTCCACCTGGTATAAGGGAGGGAATTAGGAAATGGACTACCATTTCCTCCAGATTAAACCATGCCACACTGGGGAAGGGAATAGGGCATAGGGGAGTAGAAACACCACAAAATTTCCTGTCATTTTCAAGATTTTTTTTCTTGATTGGACATTTGTAGACCTTTGAATGTTTTCCTGAGGTTTTCTGGAGGCTCCAATGAGGTTATTTCAGCCAGTTTCTGGTTGTCTTTTGATGTTTCCAGAGAAAAACGAAGGCTTGGTGTTTTCTAGTTCTCCGTTTTGTTGACTTCACTCCCCATGAAGGATATTTTTAATTATTTGTTGTCATCATTTTACAAAGGCTACTTTAAATCTTTGTCAGATAATTCTACCAAGTGATGTACTTTGGTGTTGACATGTATTGACTGACTTTTCTTCCTCAAGTTGTGATTTTCCTGGTTCTTGGTATGGCAAATGGTTTTCAGTTGCTTTCTGGAAATTTTTACTATTACGTTATGCAATTCTTCATTCTACTGAAATCTTTTATTTTGTTCATTCAGACTCCTTAGCTGTAGCACATAAGTCCTGACCAAGTTATATGGGTTAAATTCAATGACAAAAGTTCTCAGAGCCTTCATAATGCTATTTTGGTCTTCTTGGTTCAGTCGCTGTTTCTGTGGGTCCCAGTGATACTTGCCTGTCCTGCCTGCAGGAGTGGAAAGGCCTTCCCCTGTCTCCTTCTGTTGCCTCTGAGTGAAATATTGTAGATGGTGGGCCTGTGCAGGTGGAAAGTGTCTCCCTGGTCCACCCAGTGCCAGTGGGTGGCTGTTTGTGCGGGTGGGAGTTACTTCCCAGGGTCATTCTGCCTAGTGTTTCTAGGTAGGTACAGGAGACATCAAGCCTGTGGGGGTGGAGATATTTTGTCAGAAGAGTTTCACTCTTCCCTGCTGATACTGCCAATAGGACCAAATGGCTGTTTCCTGGTCCAGGCCACCTGTTGTCTCAAGCTCGTTAATGAGAAGCTCCATGCTCTGGTGCAGAGGTTACTATTCTAGGCATCACAGTGTTAATGGGTTTCTCATTCCATTTCTACCTGGACTACTTTTTTGCCACTGGATGGGGTGTTGGGAATTGCTGAGAAGCTATGTTGTTCTTCCATTCCTAGCATACCTGTACAGGTACCTTCTTACTTCCACCTTTTAGAGACTTCCTATGATTTTTTTGTTATATTATTTCAGGGTTTATACTTTTTTATAATTTTGATCAGCTTGGAGGAACAGGGAGAGATGAGTTTATACCACCCTTTCTTGAAATTTAAATTATTGTCTTTTGTGGGAATTCCTTGACGGCCCAGTGGCTAACCATGCAGGCTTTTTCACTGCTGGGGGCCCAGGTTCGATCCCTGGTTGGCGAACTAAGATCCCGCAAGCCGCTTGGCCAAAAAAGAAAAAAAAAGGGATAAATTACTGTCTTTTGCAAATTTTTTTAAACTAATTTTAGAGAAGAAAAGACAAGATATTGTTTTATACCTTGTTATTGCTAGTACCAATGTTCTTTATTATACTTATGTAGATATGAGTTACTGTTTTGTGTCATCTTTTCAACCTGAGAATTTCCTGATCATTATCATTTCTTGCCTTATTATTTCTGGCAGAGCAGCTCTGCTATCACTGATTTCTCTCTCTCTCTATCTTTAAAATTTGAGAATGGCTTTCTGTTGCCTTTACTTAAGAAGAATAGTTTTGCTGAGTATAGAATTCTTGACTGAGAGTATTTTGTGGTAGCACTTTGAATTTGTAACCCCACCTGGTCTCCATTGATTCTAATGAGAAGTCAGCTCTGAACCTTGCTGTGCTTCTCCTATAGGTGATGTACCACTTTTTTCTTCTCAGTATAAAGATTTTCTCCTTGTGGCTCTTGTCCATTAACTACAACTATGATGTGTCTATGTGTGACTGTCTTTGATTTTATCTTACTTGAAGTTTGTTGAGCCTAAGTAATGCATAGATTAGTGATTTTCATTGTTTGGGAGTTTTTAGCTATTATTTACTCAAGTTTTGTATTTTTGTTTGTTTTGTTTTGTTTTGTTTTTTGGTCATTTCTATCTCTCCTCTCCTTCTAAGATGCTCATTATGTAAATGTGTATTTGCTTCATGGTGTCAAACAGGTGTCTGAGATTCTGTTCACTTTACTTCTTGTTTTTCCTTTCTGTTCTTTATGTTGAATAATTTCTATTGATACATTATTATTTTCACTTATTCTTTCTGCTAGTGAGCTTATATAATTTTAGTTATTATATTTTCAACTCAAGTATCTATTTAGTTCTTTTTTACAATTTTATAATTATTATTTGTTTTTTCTATTTCACTCAGGTTTATTGAGATATAATTGACACATAACTGTGTAAGTTTAATGTGTATGTGTTGACTTGATACATTTATAAATTACAAAATGATTACCACTGTAGTATTGGCTACCACGTCCATCCCATCACACAATTAATTTTCATTTCTCTTGTGGTGAGAACATTTAAATTCTACTCTCTTAGCAACATTCAAGTATATGATGCAGTGTTATTAGTCATCATCACCAAGCTGTACATTATAATGTATAATTTATATTCTTTACTGATACTCTCCTTTTTATGAGTCAATGTCATCATTCCTTTACTTCTTTAAACATGGTTCCTTTCAGTTCCATGTTTACCGTAGTTGCTTTATAGTTTCGTGTGCTAAATCCAATAAGGTCTACATCATAGTTTCTAATGACTGCATTTTCAACTATGTGGGTAACATTGTTTTATTGTGCTTACTATTTTTTAAATTCTTGTTTCTACTTTTAAGCCAGGATTTTTGTGGTTGACCTTGGGTGAACATATCTTAGTGGTCAGCCAATGACTGGTCAGAGGCTATGCTCCAACATTTGAGCTAGTAGGCTTCTAACCTTTGCAAATGGATTTGTCTATTAGGGAAAGTATTCAATTTTCAAGTCAGGTAGGTTTTGATTTTTATAGGACTTTCTCACATCTCCTCAGGTAGTGAGTAATGTTTCAAGTTCAGCCATGAACTTGTCGATATCTTAGACCCCTTTCAGTCTCTCCTGAGCATGAGTGTTAACTGGTGCATGAATGGAATATTCCAGACTATAAAGGATATATGGAAGGTTGTCAAGACCCGTTATGGCTATTATATCCCCCCCCCCCAAATTCCATGTTAGATTTCTGGCTCATCTTCTGGTCTGTTGCTTGAAATAACCAGTATCACAGCCTAAGTTTATCTGTGATGATGCCCTTCAATATTCATTTGCCACAGAGATCACTATTGGTTTTGACAGTATAGCTGGGCACGTAGTTTTGCCCTGCTCTGCACCAAATCAAGTTATCCTCCTCTGATAGGGAAGTGTCTGGATTTTATGGCTTGACCTACCATGGTAGAATTACCACACAATACAATTTGAGATGTAGTTGGGGACAACCTCAGGTGAAATGTCACAGATTCCCACTGTTCTTACCATAGGATTAATAGTTTTTCTTTAATTAATATTTCTCATTTTAATGCCCTTGGTCAATTGGCAGAATCTTGAAATGTTTTTGAGATTTTTGTCTTTTATCATTGCTTATTGTGGAAAGGATTTGCAGACCTCATTATTTCACCATCTCAGGAGTCCCACTCTCTGTAATTAACTTTTTAATCCCCCTTAGTTTGTGAACTTTTCTTCTTATAGGTTTCACATATTTGCTAGGTATTTTATTTTACTGTGCTTGAAAATTAGATCTTTTCATACATTCTTACTTCTATTCCTTGTTTTAGTCACTTATAGATTCCTGAGACACTTTTTGTTGCTCCATAACAAACTACTTCAAAATTTAGTGGCTTAAAAGGACAACTATTTATTTAGCTCACAATTCTTAAATATCCTCTGATCGCATTAAGATCTCCTTGTGCTGGACTGGCCTCATTTGTGTACTGTTAGTAAACTACTGATTTTGCTTGGAGTTGGGTGGTCCACTGGGTGTCTCAGCTGGCATGTCTTATCTCTGCTTTCCAATGATATTCGTATCATAATAATGTTATTTTTGTACAAGTTTTTGTGTGGACATAAGCTTTTATTTCTATTAGGTAGATGCAAAAGGTGAGAGTTGCTGAGTTGTGTGGTAACTCAAAATGTTTCACACTTTGAGACCCTAAAAAACAATTTTCACCATTATGTATTGCACGAGCAATGAACAAATGTATGAGTTCCAATTCCTCTAAATTCTCAACTCTGTTATTGTCTGTCTTTTGGACTTTAGCCATCCTGGTGGGTGTGAATTAGTTTCTCACTGTGCTTTTGATTTGCATTCCCTATTGTGTAATGATGTTGAGAATATTTGCATTTTCTTATTAGCTATTAGAATATTTTATTTGAGAAATTATTCAAATTCTTTACACATATTTCATTGGGTTGTCTTTTTATTGTTGTAGTTAAGTATTCATTATATATTGTGGATGCTAGACGCTTATCCAATATATGATTTGCAAATATTTTTATCCATTCTGTGGGTTATCTTTTCATTTTTTGATTGTGTCATTTGAAGCATAACATTTTAAAATTTTGAAAACATCAGTCTTTCTCCATTTAATGTTCTTGCTCTCTCCAAATATCAGTTGACCATAAGTGTTAGAATTTATTTCTAGAAATTGTTATATTATTGATCTATAACTCTAATCGAAAGCCAAAAGCACACTGCCTTGATCATTACAGCTTTGTAGTTAGTTTTCAGATTTGGGTGTATGAGTCTTCCAACTTTGTTCTTCTTATTTAAAATTTTTGCAGACATTCTGGATCCCTTTCACTTTCATATACATAATAAGGTAAACTTGCCAATTCCTGCAAAACAATGCTGGAATTTTAATAGGGATTATATTATTTCTATAGATCAATTTGGAGATTATTGCCATCTTAACAATAATAGGTCTTCCAATCCATGAACACAGGTTCACTTTCCATTTATTTGTATCTTCTTTACTTTCTTTAAATGGTGTTTTGTAGTTTTCAATGTGTGTTTTGTACTTCTTTTGTTAAATTTATTTTTTGGCATATTATCATTGTTTGATACCATCTTAATTTAATTTTAGATTATTTATTGCTGGAGTATGGGAATGCAATTGATTTATATATTGATCCTGTATTCTCCAATTCTGCTGTAATCATTTATTAGTGCTAATGTTTTTAGTGGTTGTCTTAGGATTTTTATATGTACACATCTTTTTGTCTGTTAATAGAGTGTTTAACTTCTTTTTTTTCTATGTAGATGCCTCTTGTTTCTTTTCCTTTACTAAATGCTTAGGCTAGAGCCTCCAGTGAAAGCTGAGGGAGTAGCAATGAGAACAGATATACTTATCTTTTTCCTGATCTAAGAGAAATAACACTTATTCTTTCACCATTAAGTGTGATGCTATCTGTGGTTTTTTAATAGATGTCCTTTATCAGGTTGAGGGAGTTCTCCTCTATCCCTAGTTTATTGAGCTTTTTTTTTTTTTCTTTAGTCAAATGCTTCTTCTGTGTCTTTTGAAAGTATGTCCAGTTTCCACAAAATCTACAAACAATAAATGCTAGAGAGGGTGTGGAGAAAAGAGAACCCTTTTACACTGTTGGTGGGAATGTAAATTGATATAACCACTATGGAAAAAAAAAATAGAACTACCATATGACCCAGCAATCCCACTACTGGGCATATACCCTGAGAAAACCATAATTCAAAAAGAGACATGTACCACAATGTTCACTGCAGCACTATTTACAATAGCCAGGACATGGAAGCAACCTAAATGTCCATCGACAGATGAATGGATAAAGATGTGGCACATGTATATAATGGAATATTACTCAGCCATAAAAAGAAATGAAATTGAGTTATTTGTAGTGAGGTGGATGGACCTAGAGTCTGTCATACAGAGTGAAGAGGAAAACAAATATCGTATGCTAACACATATATATGGAATCTAAAAAAAAAAAAGGTTCTGATGAACATAGGGACAGGACAGGAATAAAGACGCAGATGTAGAGAGTGAAATTGAGGACACAGTGGGTGGAGAGGGGAAGCTGGGACAAAGTGAAAGAGTAGTATTGACATAAATACACTACCAAATGTAAAATAGACAGCTAGTGGGAAGCAGCTGCATAGCACAGGGAGATCAGCTCAGTACTTTGTGACCACCTAGAGGCATGGGACAGGGATGGTGGGAGGGAGATGCACGAGGGAGGGGATATGGGGCTATATGTATACGTATAGCTGATTCACTTTGTTATACAGCAGAAACTAACACAGCATTGTAAAACAATTATACTCCAATAAAGATGTAAAAAGGAAAAAAAGAATCATGTGGGTTTTGGTCATTATGTTCCTTGTTCTATAATGTTTTGAAATACATCTGTTGGTTTTTAGACATTAAGCCAAGCTTGTATTTCTGAGATAAATCCCGCTTGGTCGTGGTATCTAATTCTTTTTATGTGTTGCATAAATTGGTTAGTTTTCTGATTAGGATTTTTACAATAATATTCATGAGGAATGTAGTTTGTTTGGGACTTTTATTTTCTTGTTATGTCTTTCCTGGTTTTCGTATCAGGGTAATACTGACCTTATTGAATGAATAGAAATGGGTTCCCTCCGATTTTATAGGAGAATTTGTAACAAATTGGTGTTAATTCTTCTCTAAATGTTTGATTGGATTCACCAATAAAGCCTTCTAGACCTAGGTTTTTCTTTGTGGGAATTTTTTAAATGCATATTTAATCTTTTTGCTTGTTACATATTCTGTTTCTTCTTGAGTCAGTTTCAGTATCTGTTTATTATAAGAAATCATTCATTTCATCTAAGTTATCTAAATTGTTGCCACATTATTTTTCATAGTGTTCATTTACAAGGCTAGTTATTTCTCTGTGGTTAGTGACTGTAACCTTTCTTTTATCCTGAATTAATAATTTTTGTTTTGTTAATATGTTTTTTTTATATTCATATTTCAATCATTTTGCTCTGATTTTTATTAATTTCTTCCATTTCCTTCCTTTGAGTTCTTTGCTTTTCTTTCACTAATTTCCTAAGTGGAAATTAGTTATTTGAGATGGTGCTTCTTTTTTTTAATATAGCTATTTCCTACAAGTTGCCTTCTGAGCACTGCTTTAGCTGAATACCATAAATTTTACTATGTTGTATTAGTATTTTCTAATCTCCCTGTGATTTCTTCTTTGATTATTGGTTATTTATAATCTATTGTTTAATTTCCACATACTTTGAATTTCTCAAATTTCTTTCTGTTGTTGATTTTTTATTTATTTTTTGTGGTCAGAGAGCCATATTGTATTTTTTAATTGTATGAACTCAGTTGAAGCTTATCCTATAACCTAGTATATAGTCTATTCCTAGATCATGTTCCATGAGCACTTGAGAAGCACATGTTGTGACATTTTGGGGTGGAATATTCTATAAATATCTGTTGGTTTAGGGTTTAGTTTTAGTCTCCTATATCTGTGTTGAGTTTTTGACCAGTTATTCTACTACTGAAATTGTGTACTTAAATCTCCAAACATTATTGTTGAATTTTCTATTTCTCCCTTCACTTGTGCATTTTGTATTTTGTGTAATTTTTAGGCTCAGTTCTTAGATGCATATAATGTTTATAGTTTTATGTCTTCCTGATAGACATCCCAGTCCTTGAAAATGTACTATGTCTTCTGTAACAATTTTTTTTCTTTTGGCCATGCCGCACGGCATGCGGGATCTTAGTTCCCCGACCAGGGATCAAACTGTGCTCCCTGCAGTGGAAGTATGGAGTTTTAACCACTGGACCACCAGGGACATTCCTTCTGTAACAATTTATATTTAATTGTTTTTTTTCCTTAATCAAGTCTGTCAGTCTCTGATGTTTGCTTGGATTATTTAATATACTCATTAATTTTTTTGGTGGGCAGTCTTTCAAATCAACTGAATAGCTAATTCATTTTTTAAGCATACCATTGTATTTATATACCATAATTTATTCATTTATTCTATTATTGTTGAGTATTCACTTAGTTTCCAGTTTTTTAAATGTTGCTTTGTCACTATAAATAATGCTACCTGAAGTATCCTTAGTTATGAGTTCTTATATCTTGGGAATTTAATCTCTGTGAAAGTAGGTCACCAGGAGTATGGATGATGGGTCAAAGGATATGTATGTAGTTTAATTTTAATAGGTATTGTTCATTGCTTTGTAAAAAGGCTGTAACTTTTCACATCTCCAAGGTAAAACTGAAAGTAGTATTTTCCTCTCATACCTGCCAACGATTAGTTTTATATTTCTCTTTAATTTTTGTCAGCCAATGGGTATAAAATTATATCTCATTGTAATTTTAACTTCCATTCCTTAACTGAGAATTAATTTGAACATCATTTAATGTTTACTGGCCACTAGTATTTTCTTTTCACTGAACTGACAACTTAATCCTTTTGCTCATTTCATTAATGGTTGTTTGCCTTCTTGTCAACTTGTAAGAAAACTTTGAATATTAAAAATATTCGTGCTTTGTTCATTATCCACCCAATGTGAAGGAGCATATCACCTGTTTTCTTCTAGGTGTTTTATGGTTTCAGGTCTTGCATTCAAGTCTTTAATACATTTTGAATTATTTTTTCGTGTATGGTGTAAGATAGTAGTCCAGTTTCATTCTTTTGCATGTGTTGTACAGTTTTCCCTACATTATTTATTAAAGAGACCGTCCTTTCCCCATTTGTTGTAAACTAATTAACCCACGATAATGTGTTGGGTTTTTTCCTGAACTCTCTATCCTGTTCCATTGATTTATGTGTCTGTTTTAATGACAATACCACCCACAGTGCTTTGTATCAGTAATATAGTTTGAAATCAGGGAACATGATGTCTCCAGCTTTGTTCTTTCTCACATTTGCTTTGGCTAGTCAGGGTCGTTGTACTTCTGTACAAATTTTAGGTCTGTTTGTTCTATTTCTGTGAAAAATGCCATTGACATTTTGATAAGGATTGCATTGAATCTGTATATTGCTTTGGGTAGTGTGAACATTTTAACAATATTAACTATTCTAATTTATGAGCTTGGAATAACTTTCCACTCATTTGTGCCTTCTTCAGTTGCTTTCATCAATGTCTTTTAGTTTTCAGTGTAAAGACCTTATCTCCTTGGTTAAATTTTTCCTAGGTACTTTATTCTTTTAATGCAATTGTAAGTGGGATTGTTTTCTTAATTTATCTTTCTGATAGCCTGTTATTATTATAAAGAAATATAACCGATTTTTGCATATTGGCTTTTTATCCTGTAACTTTGGTGAATTTTTCTTAGTTCCAACAGTTTTTTGGTGGAGACTTTCAGGTTTTCTATATATGTCAGCTGCAAATAGTGACAGTTTTACTTCTTTTTTCCCAATTTGAATACTTTTATTTCTTTTTCTTCCTTAATCTCTCTGGCCAGGACTTCCAATACTATGCTAGATAAGAGTGGCAATAGTAGGTATCCTTCCCCTGTTCTTGGTCTTAGAGGGAAAGTTTTTAGCTTTACACTGTTGAGCATGATGTTGGCCGTGGCCTTTATTATGCTGAGACACATTTCCTCTGTATTCACTTTGTTGAGAGTTTTTATCCTGAAAGGAGGTTGAATTTTGTCAAATGCTTTTTCTGTATCTATTGAGATGATCATATGATTTTTTTATTCTTTATTTTGTTAATGTGATGTGCATCACATTGACAGATTCACAGAAATAGAACCATTCTTGCATCCCTGGAATAAATCCCACTTGATCATGATGTATGGTCCTTTTAGTGTGCTGTTGAATTTGCATTGCCAATATTCTCTTGAGGATTTTCCCGCCTATATTCATCAGGAATATTGGCCTGTAATTTTCTTTTCTTGGGGTGTTTTTGTCTGGTTTCGATATTAGGATAATGCTGGCCTTGTAAAATGTGTTTGGAAGGCTTTCTTCTTCTCTTATTTTTGCAAGAGTTTGTAGTGCCTTTTTGTATTTTTTTAATATTTAAAATTTTCCACACATTATGTCTATAATAATAAATAATATTTAAAAACTAATAAATTGGTAATTTAAATAATTTCTTAACTCATACTTCTAAATTTTAAACATAATAACCATCATTAAATATTAAGCAATATATATTTAGATCTAAAATGCAATTATCTTTTTCAGTATAATCATATGGGTTCTGATACAACTGTTGTCACTCAAAAAATTTTCCAGTTGATTGGATTGACCAATGCTGTAAGTGTTTGCTTTTGCATTTGTTTGTGTTACTTAAACAATTTTCAGACTTTTTTTATGACCCTGCCTGAATACACATATTGTGTGAAAGAGGGCAAATATATAATCATCTTAAGTTTCAGTTTTCTAACTGTTTAATTAGAGTAATAATAATTGTAAATACCTAATTAGGGTTTTGTAAGGCTTAAATTAAACACTTGACATTGGGCTGGCTTAAGCACAAGCATATCAAAATGTTACTTATTACTTGTTTTATTAGTGATATTTATTACTTGCTAATAGAATTTATAAGATCCAATCCGGATTTACAGTTTAGGTTTTTAATATTTACATCGGTATAGCGTTTATTTTTGCAGATAAATTCCCAAATCTATTTAAACCATGTACTTTGAACATATTTTCTTTATGTCTTCAATTTTAGATTTTTGATTCATTTAATATTACAATAATTCTATCTTCATTAGAGCTTTGGATAGATGAAAATAAAATTCAGGTAACTGGAGATGCCAATGAATTATTACGCAGATTTTTTAAATGGAAACAATCTTATCTTGTTTTGCGTCCACATGATGTGGCATTTTTACTTGTGTAAGTATATCTTGGCATTACTAAATCTTATACATTAGAAAGCATATGTAATTTGACCTGATTTCTGACAGTTGACAGGCCCTTAGGGAAAAAAATCTTATGTCATTTTTTTATGTACAACATCCTGTGAATATTATTTTTCACAACATGGGTTTTATAGCAGAATTACTAATATAATTACTCTGTTTATTGACATAGCTAAAACTCACTTCAATCTTATTACCAAGTTTTCTTACCTTGAGTATATAACATATCATTAAATGTGCCGAACTATACATAAAATATTAACAATATCTGTCTGAAAAAATATACCTGAATTCTATGAATATAGTAATATGGCCTTCTTTTAATGTTTTATTTCCATAAAATCAAAACAAAATAGTGATGAAATGGAAACATTATTGTACATTTCATTATCTCTGACATACTATATTCACAGTGAGCTGCACTTTAAAAAATATAAGCCTCCCTTTCTATTTAATAATCTCGTTTTTCTCTTATCAATATTCAGAACTTATATGTATTATATATTATCATATTATGTAAAAATCATGTATATAATTATAAAATTATAATCTTTTAAGTTTTTTTTGTCCCACAAATATGCGTGCCTTTGCATGGCTAGGGCAGGCTAATTCTATCTGATTAAGGGGAGACTTCAACACATAAGCTTACTCTGCCCATTTGTCAACTTCATTGGCTTAGCTTTCTACTTTTAAGAAATTTTATTTATTTTTATTATTTTTATGTTATAGAAATCAGTATAATTTTTTTAATTACATAAAAATATCTTCATTATTCTCTAAAAATCCGTATGATAATACACTTTTTATTATTTGTTTTTTAAATCTATTTGCAAAATAAGCAGACACGTTTAGTCCCTTTCTATGCTTTGTTATCCTAGTGTTAAAGTGGAAATATCTATGAATTTGTTATATAAGTATGCAAAACAAAAAGTATTAGGTAAATTTAATATTAATTGTTCTTAATTTTACAAAATTTTATGATTTGCTTCTTTTTTAAACTTAAGTTACAGAGAAAAGCCAAATTATGTTGGTGCAACCTTTCAAGGGAGGCTGTGTGATAAATACTATGGAGGAGGTGTTGCTCTGGTATGGTACGGTTTAAGTGACTTGGCTAAGATGTTTAAGTACGATGCTATTTAGAGTAATATACAATTAACTATTTCTGTATTTTATTATGGCTAAGTATATTAAAATTTGCATAATGATTCTAGGGATCTTTGTTCCTGCTGCTGACAGAAATGTGTGAACGATAAGAAGTTTAACTTAACACATATAACACATTTAACACATTTAACTTAATACATATAAAATTTTTACAATTTTTTTCTTGTGAGTTCAAATTATCCTCTTTTAGAAAGTTATGGTAGTGATCTATTTTATAGTCTTATGCTCATAAATTTTTAATATACTCAATATTTAATAACTAATTTTAATTTCAAGCTTAGATTTTGAGCATTTTCTTCATTATGTAGCTGATTCAATTATGAAGCAAGTTAAAATAAAACTTTTGAAACTGTTTATCAATTGCCGCAAAATGCTTCCTGGGACATAGGTGAAGAAAAACAGAATCAAATGCAATAATTGGCATTTCTATCTTAGTAGAAAATCTTGGTGTGCTTAAAATTGGTATGTTTTTGCTCCTATTTCACAACGCTTCGGTTATTCTGAAGTATAAAACTTGCCTTTTTAAATTTTTTGTGTGTTTGTACAAAATAATCTGGAGATTGAGGAAGGCTATGCATAATACTCTTGTTTAAGTGCACAAGTGAAGATATAAGAAGATGAGTCAATTAAATGGTGACAAATTTCATCTTTAAAACTCGTAATTCATGAAAATATGGCTTATCTTTTATGGGAAAATCATTACCTAGTCTCAAAAGCTAGAATTTGGCTGATTTACCTAGTCATATGCAGCACTGAGAAATCTAAAGACATTCACATGGAGCAGGCTTAGCTACCAAGTGGAAGGAAATCTCCTTGTTTACTGAAAAAGAGGGCAGTGGTCTCTGTACTGAAAGGAGCAATCAGAGAAGAACTCTTCCCGTATTCTTCTTTCTTATTCTCCACACTTCACTGGGGTAATCATTGCCGAACCTTTCGCTGGAAAAATGAGCAGTAGCTGATGTTCACAGGAATGTGATGTTGAAAACAACAGGTGAAGCTCTGTCCTCTGATATTTAAACATCCACCACCCTCCCTACCTAGTCACCCAGAGCTGTGGAATAAAATCTAGGAAACACATTCCTCTGAAGCTGCTTCTTCCTAAAACTTATGGGTGAAACCACAACCCAAGTAGTTTTGGGGTGAGTAGAAGCAAGTAAATATAATCAGCAGGAGACTTTTGTTGTCTGCAGCTGTTTGCCCTTGGGTCAGCCACTTATCTGTCCTGACGCAAGTTCACTCACAAGGACAGACACAAATTAGTTCTTGGCATCACGAGTTTTATACATTACATACTACCAGACACATTATCTGTTGACCTCAGTTCATGGACTATACAGATCATGGGTGTTAAACTTCCTCAGAAAAAACACACTACACAACATTGACCACTTGAAGCAGAACTATGAGTAGTTGTAGGCCAGGAATGTCAAACAAAACAAAGTGTACAATATCATAGAAAAGGACTAGTTAGAAACGTTAGAGATGAACAATATAATAATTATAATAAATTGCATGAGGGATACAATTGATACATATGGAGATAAATTATCGAATTAGGACCTCTCTCAGAAGACATCAGAAAAGTTAAAGGAGAGATAAAATTAAGAGACATGGAAGATTAAAGTCAAAAGAACAGTTCTAAAGAAAAAATGGAGATAATTTCACGGAATGACAGTCACAGAACACTGTCTCCAGCCACTACCAGATCAACAAGGTGCCTACACCAGGAAATCCCTCCTGGAGTCGCCCCATGATCCCTGGCAGGAGGGGAGGAAAGTGGGTTGTCTGGTGAAAAGGACACATGGAAAGCCAAAAAAGAAGAGATAAAAATGCATACCAACAGTAAAATGAAAATATCAAAGGAAAATTGTTATGTTTCTAAAAAGAAATAAATCATATAACAATGAAGACGTTCAACAGTCAGAAAAGCCACACTGGATGCAAAAAGACTTTATGCTTAAAATATTGAGCTAAAAGTACTTTGAAGGCATGATTCATATCTAAAAAAAATTCATTCAAACAGAAGGGACAAGAAAAATACTCTCAGGCACATAAGTCCTCAAAAGATTTGCCAAACAAAAGACTAACATTCAGAACATATTTGTAGAAATTACTTATATTTATGAAAAGACACAAGGATTATGAAAACTAAAGAGAATAAATGTTGCTGAATTTTATCATTACCTTAAAATGAAAATACCTGGGTTGGGATGCGTGGCAAAGAAAGGTATGTCAATACTAAACCAGAACTCATATTCTATAATAGTGTAGAGATGGTTAAGGGAGAGATAAAAATGACATGAAAACATATTATAGAACTTGTCTTCTTAAGAAAACAGTAAAGATATTGGTATGTTTTAGAAAGAAGTAAGGGTATATGAAATGAACGTTGGTCTTAAGAACAAATAAGAAGAAAACTACACCATATAATAGTCTAATGGAAGAAATGTAAAGATGGCCAAGGAAGAAGAAACTTAAAAACAATAATGTAAAATAAAATGAATAGAAAATAATCAAAGGAAATGTTTTAAACATACCCTAATATAATGACAGTCATGTGAATGTAAATGAATTAAACTCATCAAGTAAGAGATGGAGTCTCTGATTGATTTTTAAAAAAATATTAAGTTCAAACATTAGTTCTTTACAAAAAATACATTAATAGGGTAAAGTGAAGGTGAATATAAAATAATAAAACATACTTTGGTTAAATAAGAAGCAAGTAAACATGAGAAAACGGAATTTAGAGTAAAATACACTATAGATAGCAAACAGGTGTAAACTGTTTGTAGCTTTTTTTTTTTTTTTTTGCGGTACGTGGGCCTCTCACTGTTGTGGCCTCTCCCATTGCAGAGCACAGGCTCTGAATGCGCAGGCTCAGCGGCCATGGCTCATAGGCCTAGCCGTTCCACGGCATGTGGGATCTTCCCGGACCGGGGCACAAACCCGTGTCCCCTGCATCGGCAGGCGGACTCTCAACCACTGCGCCACAAGGGAAGCCCCTGTTTGTAGCTTTATATGTTGAAGTTTTACAAATATTTTGTTTGATTTATTCCTAGTCATACCAGTAAATTCTATACTGTTTGATGATATTAGTAAATACTATATTTTAAGTATAATTTATGAGTTTCTGTTATGTTGAAAAACAATTGAATGTTATACACTGACTTGTATGCAATATTTCTATATTTATTTCTAGTAATTTTAGATTTAAATTTTTGTGTCCAACTTTGTCATATGTAAATTAAAACAATTTTATTCTTTTTTTTCCAATATGTCTATCTTTAATTTTTTTTAATGTTTTTCTCCTATTGAATTGCCTAGGATCCCAAGAACAATTCAAGTTGAACAATGTTTAACTGAATTCATAGTAGACATTTCTGTATCATTCCTGATCTCAAGGAAAAAACTCTCAATATTGTACTATTAGGTATTATGTTCATTCTGGTTTATCATAGACATTCTTTAACGTAATAAGAAAGCTCAATTCCATTTCTAATTTTCTAAACTTTAAAAAATGTATTTTATTTTTTTATCCTGTCATTATTTTTGACGGGGAATTAATTCCATTTAAAGTTATATGAATTTTTTTCTAAATGTCCCATTTTGGTAACAGAATTTTTTACTATAGCTATTGATATGTTCATATTGATTTTGTTCTTACTTTATTGAAATGTTTTCTCTTTCGTCTAGAATTCAGTTTTCTTTTACGATATTGAAGAGATGTCAGTGCATTCCTAATCAAAATCTCAGCAGGCTTTTGGGGGTAAAATTGACAAGCTTATACTAAAATCTTATAAATATAAAAAAAGAAAATAGAGCAAGCAGTTTGGAAATTGAGTAAAAGTTGAAGATATAAACTTTTTATAAAAGTATGGTAGTTAACATGTTGCAGTGTAGATAAACTGACCAGGCAATATGTCAGGCAGAATATCAGGCAGAATCAGGCAGAATAGTTAAGGATATTAGTATCTAGTGAACTTTGCAGAAAATAAACCTTTACATCAGTGAGCCAATTATCCAACCTAAAATATGTGGAAAGATGGAAACAACATTGCCCTAAAACTTGTTGAACACAGGTAATAGTGAAGATAAAAGCAGAAATCAAAGAAAGACAGA
Source organism: Neophocaena asiaeorientalis asiaeorientalis (assembly GCF_003031525.2). Lineage (NCBI taxonomy): Eukaryota > Metazoa > Chordata > Mammalia > Artiodactyla > Phocoenidae > Neophocaena > Neophocaena asiaeorientalis. Next base: position 4,223,839 of record NW_020175192.1, read on the forward strand.
TGATCAGTAGGACGGAGATATTCAAAAAAGATATTAGGCCTTTAAAAAATTAAGAACAAAAATATTTCTGGCAAAACTATTTTTATAAGACAGAGTAGGAATATATTAATAAAATTACAAAAATAATGGAGAACTACAGATATAAATAACATTTAAGAGATAATAGAACAATTTATAACAAATAAATTTGAAAACTTAGACAAATAATATATTGCTAATAGAAGCCCATAATTTACTAAAAGGTTACACAAGAAGAACTAGAAATTCAGAATAACACCAAGGTATTAAAAGAATTGATATATTGTTTTAAAATCTCACAAGGGGAAAAACAATGCTTTTAGGAACGCATTCTACACAATTTTGAGGGAACCAATTATTTCAATCTTATATTTGCATTTCCTAATAAGAAGATACATTAGGAGAATATGATAAAAATTGATGGGATGTGGGGTAGGCTATTTTAGCTGGGGTGATCAGAGAAAAACTTCGAGGAGAAGGTTTTTAAGAAGAGGAATGAATGATGAGACAAAGGCAGTCATTGCAAGACCTAGGAAATCAGAACCCATGAAAATGATCATTAAATTCAAGGCTTTCAGATGGAAATGAATATCAAGAACAAGATGGCTGTGAAAATATTGATTGTCGAAGTAAGCAACAGACTAATCATATACAGCCTTATGGATCTTGGTAAATCGTTTTGGATTTTATCCTCTTTGCAATGAAAAGGCACTGGAAGTTTTGAAGCCAGAGAGAAATATTTCTCTGGTTACCTTATACAAAAGTGATCGTAGAGGGGTGAGGATCCACAATAAGGAGACCATATAGGAGACAATTGCAGATGAATGGTATTAACTGGCGTTTTATTCTTGGATATGCGAGAAGTAGCTTTTATCTGGTATATATCATGAAAGCAGAACATATAGGGCTTGCTAACTTACTGGATACATGCCATGAATGGCATGGAAACAGTGATTATGCTCAAGATTATTCTTGAGAAGCTAGGTAGAGGAAGGCAGGGCAGCTGGCTTTGGAGGCAGAGGGGAATGTAAGGGTGGAAACAAGTTTCATTTTGAACCTGAACCTGTAAAGTTTGAGACATGCTTGTGGTGGTTAATTTTATATGTCAACTTGGAGGGGTTTGATGAGATTAATATTTAAATCAGTGAAATCTGAGTCAAGCACATTGCCCTCCATAATGTGGGTTGGCCTCATCTAATCAGTTGAAGGCTTGAATAGAACAAAAAGTCCATCCTCCTCAAGCAAGAAGAAATTCTTCAGCAGAATACCTTCAGGCTTCCTCTGTGCCATCGGCTCTCCTGTGTGTCCAGGCTGCCGGCCCACTCTGCAGGTTTAGACTTGCCAGCCTTCAGAATTGTGTGAGCCAGTTCCTTATAATAAGCCTCTTCATGTATAATATTCCTTATCATATGTGTGCTATTGAGTCTATTTCTCTAGAGAAGCCTGATTAATACAATGGCTAATAATTAAACATAAATATATACTTAAATATTAAAGGTAGGTACAAGATAGAGTTGATGATGATGAATAGATGATAGATACATAGATAGACAGCTTTATGTCTCCTTTCTCCAGCACCACCTTGTCTTAATAACTATAGTTTTATGGTAAATCATCGAAAATTATAGTGTAAACCCTACTACTTCTTCAGACTGATTTAGCTTTTCTAGGTTTTCTGACTTTCTCTTTTAAAATCAGCTTGTCAATTTCAACAAAAACTACTCGGACTTTGGTTTTGAATTGAATCTTTAGGTCAATTTGACATCTTAACAATACTGATTATCCATGAAATTGACAAACGTGCTTTTTATTCATATAATGTAAGCAATAAAAAGAAGTACTGTTTTACTCACCATTGATCTCAAAAACTGTATATTGGGCAAAAGAAGCCACAAACAAAAGAATCTTTACTTCGTATGCCATTTTTCTGAAGATAAAGTGTAGGAAAGATAAACCATGTTGTTAAACATCAGAATAGAAGTTACATTTTGTGGAGAGATAATTCCTGAAAACTTGCTGGAGAGAATTTCCTGAGTGATAAAAATATTTTGTATCTTATTCACTGTAGTGGCTGTGTAGGTATGTGTCACATGGACACATACATGCACTGCACAAATATGTGTGTATATATGTATGCACAAATAATATGTATAAATAAATTATGAATGTGTATATAGATATTGTATATATACATATATGTGTGTGTATGTATATTTATATAAAACTGAATCCAGGCACTTAATTGTACACTTGACTTAAGATAAAATTATTTAAAAAGCATGAAACCATTATATAGAATAAAATGTTATTAGTAATTTCAGAGGGACAGTAATCAAAAGAGATTTTTTAAAGTTTTAATTTCAGCTATTAAAAATTATTGTTTTCTCTTTATAAGTTTCAAACTCATGTATAATGCTACAGATATTTTAACCCTAAGAATAAGAAAAAGAACAGACTATGTCATCAAAGGAAAATTAATGTATCAATATTAACATAAAACACCAAAATGTTTTTAAAGTAAAATAAATATGAATTTTAAGTGATTCATTATTTAGGATGAAACATGCTTTGACTATCATTATATGAATAAACCTGAACTCATATGTACCTAGCTAAATAACTCTAAAATAAACAAAGCAATAATTAATCTCTCAGAACAAAATTTAGAAAATTTAAACACTATGGATAAGCTTTGTCTGAAAGGCCTATGTAGAATCTTGATTCCTAAATTAGAGACTACAAAACATACATGGCAGACACATTTATAGAAAATGACCACATGGTACACAATAAAGGAAGTCTCAATACTTACTTGTCAGGAAATTTCTCAGCCTAGTGATTGGCACATAAGAAGCCATAACAAACACCAGGCGCTGTTCTTGTTATTTGACAACTGTTGTCCTAAGCAGGCATTATTCACCAAAAGAAACTAGTCTGCTTAGTTGTAAATTTTTTCTAAAAATATTTTCAAAAATCCAATGCTAAATATAATTTTACGTTTTCCCTTACGTTATTTTCATAACAGAAGTAGTCATAACCATAACTTTTAGCAAATTCTCGTACTCCAGTCCATACATTTTTCAAGGTTTTCGTACTAGTCTGTTATGGACTAAGTTGTGTCCCCCTAAAATTCATATACTGAAGCCCTAACCCCCAGTGTGGCTGTATTTGGAGAAGGGGCTTTTAAGGGAGTCATTAAGGTTAAAGCAGGTCATAAGCCTGGGCCCCTAATCCAATAGGACTGGTGTCTTTGTGGGAAGAGGAGGAGCCAGCACACAAGGAAGGAGGGCCACTGAGGACGCAGGGCAAAGGCAGCCCTCCAGAAGCCTGGGAGACACACCTCACCAGAAACTGACCCTGCTGGCACCTTGAGCAACGTTCTCTGTGATATTGTTTGAGGGCAGCCCAAGCTGACTAATAGAAGTAAGAGTGTCAGAAGGGGAGTGTAAAGAAATTCCATCTCAAATACAAAACCATGTCTTTGATCCTTTGATACAAGGAAAGGAGAGACCAGAACATATGCACTAATCAGAAGATAAAGAATAAAAAAGCAGTTGCATATTGGGATTTTATACAAATAACATGAAATTTTTTGGATGTTGTTATTTCCCTCTTACTGCGCTATGAGTGATAATAAGGAACATGAGAGATGGAGAAAAAGAAGCAATTGTAGGGCTTCCCTGCTGGCGTAGTGGTTGAGAGTCCGGCTGCCGATGGAGGGGACACGGGTTCGTGCCCCAGTCCGGGAAGATCCCACATGCCGCGGAGCGGCTGGGCCCGTGAGCCATGGCCACTGAGCCTGCGTGTCCAGAGCCTGTGCTCCGCAACGGGAGAGGCCACAGCAGTGAGAGGCCCGCATACCGCAAAAAAAAAAAAAAAAAAAAAAAGCAATTGTAAAGATATATTGATTGAATGATTGCCAGGCCTTTCCTACAATATCCTGAAGACAAGAAAAGCTGAATAACTACACTGATAATACTCTCTTATTTATTATATTATTATTTATAATATCCTATTATTTAAATGTTCGAAATTTATCAGAATCCGTCATTTTCTTCCCCATGAAATCAAGCATTCCTCCTCCTCTTCATCTACCTCCCCTTGCCCCCCTCCCCCTCCTCCTTCTCTTCTTTTTGTTCTTCTCCCTCTCTCTCTGAAAATGGATGGTACATTCACCTGTGTTATTTTGATAAAGGGACAATTTATCAATGTGTACGCAAGATGTAGGGACTTTGCATTACCTCAGGGCTAGTAATAAAGATATGTAATTGTCCCCTAGGCTTGAAGGAAAGGACAATGTCAGTTTATTAGGGTTATACATGGAAGGTAGAAACCTCTACTCAAGGGTTCAGACAGTCATAGGTACCCTGGAAGTGATGGTAATAAATACCCTGCTCTTTTCTCACCCTTTCCTCCCCATTAGACCAAATCAAGGTGAGAGCAGAGGGCAAAGGAACCCTTTGACATAATCCATTGGTATAGTCCTTCTGATCTGGAGAGTAGGGTGGAAAGTAATGGAAAGTTGATTGAGAGAGGCAAACAGAAGATACCAAAATATATCCCTAGGAACCTATCTTGAAGTATAGTCATCAATGTTATTAGATATATTTGAAGGGATATTGTGATTTGTGGATTTTTCTTAAAAATCGTATGTTTCGTATGGTCTAAGTGTGCTATAATAAGCATCTTACATTTGTTAAAAAGTGATAAAAGCATTTAGTTTTGAAACTAAGGTTTAAGCAACTGTGGAGAGTTAGCATTCTTATCATCAGTCATTATTATCATAATATAAATTAATTCAGTGAGCTAATTTATGTTGTTTTAAATGCATGAAACAGCATATAAAATATTATCTCCTATAATTAAATTATAACTGAGCACAAGCTGTTTGGGACAAATATGTTCTTGGCCTGATGCCACCAAATGAACCATACATTTACATTTTTGTAAAATTTCACACTTCACTTTTCCTTATATTGACAATGGTACCTGTAACATATTAGGCCAACATGGATGGCACTTCTGTGATTAACATATCTGATGTCTCTATTCTATTTTATCATGTGACTATTTTTAATAATTACATTATACTCCAGGTAAATAAATTATCTCCTAAAATGTGAATGTATACATGTATGTTTTTTTTTCCCAGCACCCCAGAACCATAAGTCTGGAATCACTTGCAGTTATTATAGCTCAATTACTGAGCCTTAGTATGGGAATAACTTATGATGACATCAACAAATGCCATTGCCCAGGAGCTGTCTGTGTAATGAACCCAGAAGCAATGTAAGATGCTTTGCTTTTATATACTTTACATATATAGTTTATATGAAAATAAGTTTGGTGTATTTTGTTTATGAAAGTCTATGCTATTAAAATAATTATTAATGGTCGAATATAAACTGTGGCCAATGACCCCAGATCAAAATATGTATTCCAGTGCCCCTGCTGCATATCTCATTATTTCTTGTAATCTAATGTCACACTTGCTTTCTCATGTGACCTACCTCTACATTTATCACTGTTACTTGCATGATTTTATAATTTAATACATGATTTGATAAGCCAAATATGGGCTTGTGTTCGTTATACAAGAATGATTTATTAGAGGAGGCCTTTTGCAGCAGTTATCATGCCTCAAAGACCTACTGAAGTTTTTGCTATTATCCTCAGTATTTAGAATATGCTATGAGATTTTACAGAATTAGAACCAAATAGTCAGGAGATTTATGGAAACCATCATCCAGTCAGTGACTGGACCCAGTCTCTTATACTTTTTATTTATTTTTTTTTTTTTAAACTGTAACCCAACAGTACATTTTATTTAATTTTATTTAACAGTACATTTAATTTCTTTTATATTATCTCTAATATTTTGCCTTTTTTTCACTTTCCAATTTCTCCCCAAATCACCTTAATCAACCAAAAAACTTAGCCTACAATCTTAATGAGTGTTGAAACTTTTTCATTAATTTTTTAACATAACTTTGATTCTTGTGTAGATATGAAAAAAATAGAAATTCCACTTAAAAATATATAATTATGGCCTGTATAAAATTGGTGGAATTATTAATACACATATAGAAACCATTCATCTGTGGAAATGCTTTTTTAAAAAGCTTAGTTTGACAAATTACAGTCTTGCAAAAAATGCTTATTAATCATATCTTTAAATGCTTTGCATCATTTGAATAGCACTGCATGATTCTAAAATTTTGGACAACACAGACATTTTAGTCATTATTGAATGGCAAAAAAATGATGTGAAAATCTACTATTTAAAGGAAAATCTGAATAAAGAGGGCATATTTGAAAAGGATTCATTGCTGTTTTTAAACTGGTGGGAAACATCTTCTAGAATTATTCATCTTTAATGCCCTTTGACACTATCACATCCAGTGATTTTGCACAGGACAGAGTCCTAATAGGACATATGCCTTTCTGAGGCAGGTGTCCTCAATCTAACCTTAAAATGTGGCTTATTAAATAGAAGTACTTAAGGAGTTTAACATGTTATTTTGTTTCTGTAATCCATAGAAAATACATGGCCCACACTGATTTTTTTTTACAAAAGACTGTCATTTTTCTGAGGGCTCACAATCAGTAGTCCATGTTTTATTCAGTCTATGTATCCAGCGAGTCAGACATGCTACCTAATATGTTTCCGAATTTCAACTTTCTTTGACATTTTAATATTTTAATTAGGAACTTTGTTTCTTTAGATAAAGAAGTTGTCGTTGTGAAACTGTGCTTTTTTGGCTCATTCGAAGGTAGCAATATATCTGAGCTTTGGAAACAATGACTAAGGAAAAAAATGTTTAATAAAATACATTGAGATAGAACAGAGTATAGCTTTTTTTTTTTTTAATTTTAAGTAAAATGAAAGTAAAAGAGAATGGTAGTTTTCAAATACATCCACAAATTGTTGCTACTTCTCCCTTCAAGAGGTAGAGTTTAATTTCCCTCCTATTGAGTATGGGTTGGATTTGGTGACTTGATTTCATCAAATAGACCATGGTAGAGTTGATGGTGTGTGACTTTCAAGATTAAATAATTAAAGAGTTTGCAAATTTCTCTGTACTCTCTCTTTGATCAGGTGCCCAGGTTGAAGCTAGGTGCCATATCGTGAGGACAGTTTAGTAACTTTATATAGAGGTCCATATGGCCAGAAACTGGGGCCTCTTGCCAACAGAATGAAAGGGCAGATAAAAGCACAGCTGTAAACATTACTTCATATAACTTAAATTTATGGTTTCACTTAAGGCCAATGGTCTGCTCCTAGCTTTACAAAAGCTAACTGTAAGTATTATACAAGGAAGTTATGTATCAGAGGCTCTATTATCAAGGAAAAATGGGAGAATAGAGAATGAGAACATCCAGCAAATATGTGCAAGGATTCAAGCTGCAAATAAATTATCCAATTGGATATAATTATGATTGATAATCTCTTCCGAATGACAACATTAATTTCATTATCAGAAAGTGTACCCCTCTATAAACAAGTTCACACAGAGTAAACATCTTGCATTGCCTAGTTCTCAATAATATTAAAGTTCTATCAATTTTTCTCCTTTTGTTTTCTGGTATTTAGATAGAAATCATCTGAGTTGTTGGCAATATAATAATAAATCTATTATTTATGGTTAATATAATTAAAGAGTATATTCAAGCTGGATGCAACCACAAAAAACACCAAAACTGGTAGTTTGTCCAAAAATCTCTAATGTTTTTCTGGTCCTCATGCGAAAAACATTTTCCTGTAATAATCCACATGACTAGAATTTGAGTCTACTGCCTTAAAATTTAGTAATTTTATATTAGCTATATTTCTCATTAGATTATAGACTTTTCTTCTGAGGCTAGTCAATTTACGGAAGCGACAGTTACATAAAAGTCTGATGTTTGATGTATTTTTAGTCATTCCAGTGGTGTGAAGACCTTTAGTAACTGCAGTATGGAAGATTTTGCGCATTTTATTTCAAAGTCAAAGTCCCAGTGTCTTCAAAACCAGCCACGTTTAGGTTCAACATACAAAGTGGCAGTTTGCGGTAACGGAAAAGTCGAAGAAGGAGAACAATGTGACTGTGGGGATCAGGAGGTTGGTACTAATTTGGAAGATTACACACCAGAATTACATTAAAAAAATTAGTTAATTTTTATACTGTCACACTGCCATTTTACCTAATTTATCAAACTTCCTTTTCAACAAAGACCTTAAGGATGTATACTGGGATTATATTAATGAGTACACTTAAATATTGGTATGTGAATTCAGCAGTTTGTAGATTATTCATACTGGTGATTTTCAAGGTCTTAACCCTATAGCTCAGCGGTCCTCAACATTTTTGGCACCAGGGATGGTTTCGTGGAAGACAATTTTTCCACGGACGGGGGCGGGGGTTGGTTCAGGTGGTAATGCGAGTGATGGGGAGTGATGGGGAGCGGCAGATGAAGCTTTGCTCGCTCACCCACCACTCACCTCTCGTTGTGTGGCCCGGTTCCTAACAGGCCATGGACCGGTACTGGTCCCCTGCTATAGGTGAGTTGACCTAGGTTTATACTTCCCCGCTTGAGCATACACTTTCTTAGTATGTCTTTTTTTTTTTTTTTTTTGCGGTCCGCGGGCCTCTAAATTTATCAAACTTCCTTTTCAACAAAGACCTTAAGGATGTATACTGGGATTATATTAATGAGTACACTTAAATATTGGTATGTGAATTCAGCAGTTTGTAGATTATTCATACTGGTGATTTTCAAGGTCTTAACCCTATAGCTCAGCGGTCCTCAACATTTTTGGCACCAGGGATGGTTTCGTGGAAGACAATTTTTCCACGGACGGGGGCGGGGGTTGGTTCAGGTGGTAATGCGAGTGATGGGGAGTGATGGGGAGCGGCAGATGAAGCTTTGCTCGCTCACCCACCACTCACCTCTCGTTGTGTGGCCCGGTTCCTAACAGGCCATGGACCGGTACTGGTCCCCTGCTATAGGTGAGTTGACCTAGGTTTATACTTCCCCGCTTGAGCATACACTTTCTTAGTATGTCTTTTTTTTTTTTTTTTTTTGCGGTACGCGGGCCTCTCACCACTGTGGCCTCTCCCGTTGCGGAGCACAGGCTCCGGACGCTCAGGCTCAGCGTCCATGGCTCACGGGCCCAGCCACTCCGCGGCATGTGGGATCTTCCTGGACCGGGGCACGAACCCGCGTCCCCTCCATTGGCAGGCGGACTCTCAACCACTGTGCCACCAGAGAAGCCCTATTTTTGCTTTTATTTCTATTACCTTCTATAATTTATGTCAGAGAATATTTTGCCTATATTCTCTTCTAGGAGTTTTATGGTGTTGTGTCTTATATTTAAGTCTTTAAGCCATTTTGAGTTTACTTTTGTGTATGGTGTGGGAGAATGGCCCAACTTCATTGATTTACATGTGGCTGTCCAGCTTTCCCAACACCACTTGCCAAAGAGACTTTCTTTTCTTCACTGTATATTCTTGACTCCTTTGTCAAAGATTAATTGACCATAGGTGTGTAGGTTTATTTCTGGGTTCTCTGTTCTTTTCCATTGATCCATATGTCTGTTTTCGTGCCAATACCACACTGTAGCTTTGTAGTATTGTCTGAAGTCTAGGAGGGTTATACCTCCTGCTTTGTTCTTTTTCCTCAGGATTGCTTTGGCAATTCTGAGCCTTTTATGGTTCCATATAAATTTTAGGATTATTTTTTCTAGTTCTGTGAAAAATGCCATGGGTAATTTGATAGAGAGGGCATTAAATCTGTAGATTGCTTTGGGCCGTATGGCCAGTTTAACAATATTAATTCTTCCAAGAGCATAGGATATCCTTCCATTTCTTTGAATTATCTTCAGTGTCCTTTATTCATATTTTATAGTTCTTAGCATATAAGTCTTTCACCTCCTTGGTCAGGTTTATTCCTAAGTTTTTTTTTTTTTCGGATGCTATCTTAATAGAGATTTTTTAAAATTCCCTTTCTGATATTTCATTATTAGTGTAAAGAAATGCAACCGATTTCTCTATGTTAATTTTATTTCCTGCTACCTAGCTGAATTCATTTATCAATTCTAGTAGTTTTATGTGGAGTCTTTAGGGTTTCCAATATATAGTATCACAACCCACTCATATCAATGGACAGATCTTCTAGACAGAAAAACAATAAGGCAACAGAGATCCTAAATGGTACAATAGAACAGTAAGACTTAATTGATACTTTCAGGACATTACATCCAAAGAAAACCAGAATACACATTCTTTTCAAGTGCACCTGGAACATTCTCTAGGATTGACCACATCTAGGGCACAAAAGAAGCCTCAACAAATTTAAGAGCATAAAAATTATTTAAAGTATCTTTTCTGACCACTATGGCATGAAACTAGAAATCAACCACAGAAAAGGAAATGAGAAAAAAATGATTACATGGAGACTAAGCAACATGCTACTAAAAAACAATGGGTTAATGATGAAATCAAAGAGGAAGTTAAAAAATACCTTGAGGGCTTCCCTGGTGGCGCAGTGGTTGAGAGTCCGCCTGCCGATGCAGGGGACACGGGTTCGTGCCCCGGTCCGGGAAGATCCCACATGATGCGGAGCGGCTAGGCCCATGAGCCACGGCCGCTGAGCCTGTGCATCCAGAGCCTGTGCTCCGCAATGGGAGAGGCCACAGCAGTGAGAGGCCCACATACTGCAAAAATAAATAAATAAATAAATAAATAAATACCTTGAGACAAATGACAATGAAAACACAAACATACAAAATCTATGGGATGCAGCAAAAGCAGTTTTTAGAAGGAAATTCAGAGCTATACAGGCCTTCCTCACAAAACAAGAAAAATCTCGAATTAACAATGTAACCTACCACCTAAAGGAATTAGAAAAAGAAGAACAAACAAAACCTAAAATCAGCAGAAGGAAGGAAATAATAAAGATCAGAGAGGAAATAAATAAAATAGAGATTTAAAAATAGAAAAAATCAATAAAATTAAGAGCTGGTTCTTTGAAAGAGTAAACAAAATTGACAAACCTCTGGCCAGGCTCACCAAGAAGAAAATTGAGAGGACCCAAATAAACAAAATAAGAAATGAAAAAGGAGAAATAACAACTAATAGTGCAGAAATACAAAAAAATAAAAAAACATAGGAGAGTTGAACTATGAACAATTATATGCAAATAAATTCAACAACCTAGAAGAAATGGACAACTTTCTAGAAACATACAGCCCACCAAAATTGAATCAAGAAGAAATAGATAATTTGAACAGACCAAGCACTAGAAGTGAAATAGAATCTGTAATTTAAAAAACTCCCTACAAACAAAAGTCCAGGACCAGATGGCTTCACAGGCAAATTCTACCAAACACACAAAGAAGAACTTACACTGATCCTTCTCAAACTCTTCCAAAAGAGTGAAGAGGAGGGAACATTCCCAAAATCATGCTATGAAGCCACCATCATCCTGATACCAAAACCAGAAAAAGACACTACCAAACAAGAAAATTATAGATCAATATCTTTGATGAATATAAATGCAAAAATTCTCAACAAAATACTAGCAAACAAAATCCAACAACACATGAAAGAGAGCATACACCACGACCAAGTTGGATTCATCCCAGGTTCACAAGGATGGTTCAACATACACAAATCAATTAATGTGATATACCACATCAACGAAAGAAAAGACAAAAATCATATGATCACCTCAATAGATGCAGAAAATGCATTTGATAAAATTCAATATCGATTCATGATAAAAACTCTTACCAAAGTGGGTATAGAGGGTCCTTAGGTCTTTATTAGTTATCTATTTTATAGATAGAAATGTGCATGTGTCAATCCCAATCTTCCAGTTTATCCCTCCCCCCGACCCCTGCAAATAAACCTATGGTTATCGATGTCTTGGCTTTGGTGGACTCTGGGACTTCAGAAAATCCTACTACGAATATAGTCAAACCAACTGATAGAAAGAACACAGGGTTTAGCACACTAGGTGACCAATAAATGTTAAATAAATGAATGAATAAGTGGTTTTATTTTTTTCTGTTTGCCAACATTTAAGTTAAGCATCAGTCTGTATATTATATAATATGTTGTCCTCATTAAAATATCTATTTAATGTAAATAAAAGTTGGAACGTACTTCAGAGCATTTGATTTGCCTTTCAGGATTGTGCAGCTCTGCCAGACTCATGCTGTAACCAAGCCACATGTAGACTCAATGTTGGGTCAGCTTGTGCTACTGGACCGTGCTGTGATGCTTGTGCTGTAAGAGCCTTTTAAAAGTTTTGTATTACCTACATTAGTAATGTTATCACTTTTTATAATATTGAAATGTTCACGTTCTGCTGTACTCAATATCATTTACTTCACCCCACCAGTTCATAGAAAAAGGACAAGTGTGCAGGGCTTCCACTGATGAATGTGATGTCTCTGAATACTGCAATGGTACATCTGCAGCATGTCAAGAAGACCTTTATGTTCAGGATGGGCATCCATGTGCAGAGAATCAATGGATCTGTGTGAACGGAAAATGTATGAATGGGATAAAACAATGTTCAGAAATATTTGGTGAAGGTATTTATCATAATTTGATTTTCTGTATATATTTTTTTCTGGAAACTGACTAACATACATATCTTTATACATATTAGAATAGACAAAGGATATTATGAAATGAAGCTATTAATATGTCAAAAATATATGAACCTCTAGAGGTATAAAAATAGAAAAAGATAGTATCACCAGGAAAAAAAAAACTGAAACAAAACTCAATCATTCCAATAAAAGAAAGCACTCAGAGAAATTAAGAATTGGTGTAAGTCAAGTATTTGTTTTATAATCTAAGATAAATAGAAGAAGAATAATATAATAATTAGAAAGTAAAAACTAATAAAGGGGAGAAAAACAAAAGCAATTAACATATTTGATTAACCCCAAAGAAGGCAAGAACAGAGTAAATAAAAGAACAAAGGATATGAAAATAAATAGTAATATGTATTGATATTTACATATTTAGCAATTACATTAAATATAAAACCTGTGTTAAATATTCAATTTAGGGAAAGGATGTAGCAAGAAGTGACGATGCAGCTACAAGAAAATGACTAGAAAAATCAAGGTGTATTGCATTGATGATATTTTTAAAGGCTTTAGAGTACAGTGAAACCAAAGACAACTAATTTAAATCTCTGCAGGATAGAAACTTTGCCTATCTTAGGGAACAACTGACAGCCATTTATGTTCCTAGGGACATATGCAGACTCTGAAAGTTGAAGATCAAGCTTGCCTTAGCTAGAGATCTTCAAGAAAAAAGAAAGATAAACTAGAAAAGTTTTAGCAGTTGGAATTGAAGGGGAGGGGCTGTCAAAACCATAGGCTATTTTTCCATGAGGTGTCTGCATCTTTGGAACTTAAAAGCTGCTCAGAAACTTGGTCAATTTAATAGATTAAAAAAAAATTTACAAGGTATTACGAATTTTCTTGTAGTCACAAGATGATCAAAGACCAAATGGTAGAGGAATTTTACCTTAAAAAAAAACTTAGTCTTCCTCCAGAACCTTTTGCTACATTTTCTTTTTTTTTTTTTTTTTCCTGTACATGGGCCTCTCACTGTTGTGGTCTCTCCCGTTGTGGAGCACAGGCTCCGGATGCACAGGCTCAGAGGCCATGGCTCACGGGCCCAGCCGCTCCGCGACATGTGGGATCTTCCCGGACCGGGGCATGAACCCGCGTCCCCTGCATCGGCAGGCGGACTCTCAACCACTGCGCCACCAGGGAAGCCCCCTTTTACTACATTTTGAACTGCCTGTGTTGGTAGGCCAGGAAGCTATGCTGAGACTAAAGGGCATATATTTATCCCTGGCAAACTTTCAGTGAAGAGAAGATAAATGTTTGCAAGGCTCTCAGTTGGTAGGGTACAAGGGTCACACCCAAGATAACGAGGTGAATCCAGAATAAAACCGTACATCAGCCTTGGCCCATATAATTGCCTGATTGGACTTAGGTGATCACTGCCTTGCCCAATCTGCCTCACTGTTCCAACCATCATATAGTTGGATCACGTCTTATAATACATTCTGTCAATCTCTTCTTTTTGATTGAAGTGTTTAATCTATTCATGTAAGATAATATTTCCATCTGCTTTTTGCTATGTGTTTTCAATATATCTTATACTTTACCCTCTATTCCTCAATAACCTCTTCATTTGTATTGAATAGATATTTTCTAGTGTAATAGTTTAATCTCTTTGTGGTTTCCTTTACTATATATATTTAGTTATTTCTGAGCGGTTTGCTTGGGTGTTACAATTACTATCTTAAGACATTCAATTAATATTAACTTCATATCAAAAGTAAACAAAAAGCATATATATACCCCTGTTTTCCCATCCCTTGTTCTATTTCTGTCAAACATCTTACATCTTTATGTAAGTCTAGTGAAAATGTTTTATAATAATTGTTTTTATGCAATTATCTTTTAAATTCTATAGAAGAGAGTCCAAACAATAGATATGTTTATACTATCTATTATATTTTCTTTTACTTTATTTGATAGTTTACTATATTAGCATTCTGTTACTTCGTGTAGATCCTGGTTACCTCCTAGTGTCCTTTGATTTCAGCCTTAAGGATGCACTTTAGTAGGTCTTGCTGGAAAGGTTTGCTAAAGATGAGTTCCCCCTGACTGTGTTTATCTTGGAATGCTATCATTTCTCCCTTAATTTTCTGAGGAGAGTTTAGCCAAATATAGAATTCTTAGTCTTTTCCTTTCAAAACTCTATAGATATCAGCCTACTGTCACCTGGCCTCCTTGTCTTTAATGAAGAGTGGAATCAATTTGACCATGATCTGTGTATCTCTTTAAGATTATTCCATGTGGAGTTTTTAAAGAAATCTTCTTGTAAAAATATGGATATAGGTATACATTAAATTTGAAAAGCTTTCTGTCATTATTTCTTAAAATACTTTACTGCCCTTTTCTGTTTTTTCCTCAGTTTTGGAATCCCTATATGCCAATATTTCATACGCTTGATGTTGTCCCACTGGTCCATGAAACTATTTTTATCATTTGATTTTCTTTCTTTCCTCGCACTAGATAATCTCCATTGACCTATCTTCAGGTCAATAAAACCTGCCAGATTAAATCTATTGATTTTTAAATTTCTGTAGTGAAGTTTTTCATTTTAGTTAATACAGTTTTCAACTTCAGAATTTATATTTGGTTCCCTTTTTTATTTAAAAGTCTGTATTAGTATTTCCCATTTAGTTTTTAAGAGATGGTTTCCCCTAGTGACTTGAACATATTTGTAACTTGAACATATTTGTAATAGCTAATTTAAGTCTTTGTCTACTGGATTCAAAATTGGGGATCTCTGAGGACATCTTCTGTTGGCTTTTTTTTTTTTCTGGGTATGTAGCATAATTTCATTTTTTTGCATATAGTATAAATTGAAAAAGAAACTAGAAATTTTAGACAATATATTTTAACAATTTTGATTCAGATTTCTCTAAGGTTTGTTGTTGTTGTCTGTCATACTGCTTATTTGTTTAGTGACTTTCCTGGACTAATTTTTCCGGTTCTGTATTCCGTGCTGTGTGCATCCACTGAGTTCTGATAGTTCCACTGATAGTTTGTTTTTTTTTCTCCCAAGTTCTTGTTTTTATTTTTAAGCCAGGCTCCCTAGGGATAACTCCAAATTAGTACAATTTAGTGCCAAGCCAACCCATCAGATACCCTTCAATGCCTTGACTCTTTATTTTCTACCCTATGCCAAGGATAGCTTCAAGCTTCAGGCAGTTTGCAAAACCGCCACAGCTTTCACTTCTTGCTTGTTCAGGACCTAAATATAATCCAGAGATGAGTGACTGGGGACTTCTCTTCCTCAGGATTGTTCTTGGCATGTGTACATCTTTTTAGACCCAGTTATGTGTTATGATCATCTAGTTCTCTAAGGTTTCCTTTTAAATTCCCAGCAGGCTCTTGTTTGCCTCAACTGCTGTAATGTTGTTGTCATCTTGCTATTATTTCAGTAATTCCCTGAGTGTAAGGCTCTTTTTCCCACTGAGCTGAGCTCTAATTCAAACCAAATAACAAAATCACCCTGGGAACAGAGATCTTCTAGGTAAGTGAAAGTTTGGAAAATGTTCAGACTGTGCTCTGGTGATTTTAACAAAGCTCAAAATAGGTCAGACCTCTTCATTAGCTGTAAGGCTGCTGTGTTTTGGCTACCATGCCACTGAGGAAAGATGAAAATATCCCCAAAGTAATACAGCACTGAGCCCTCTGTCTTAACAACTGTATCAGCCAGGATTCCACCAGAGAAACAGAATCTTTCCCTGTACCCTGTTTATTTTATCTTTATATACCCAAATCAGATGCCATCCCCTCAGGCCAGAGCTTCAGAACAAGCAAAGAGGTCTCTCTCACAGTGAGACTAATCCTGCATTTTAGCCTGCTGTCTGTGCTGTGACCTGGGGCTAAAAACTTCTAATTGTTAGCAGCCCAGGGGACCCAGGAATGCAAACCCCCCTGGCCACTAGAGCCAGGTGATCTAGGGGTGTCCCTGGGAAGCACCCCACATAAAAACCAGAGCACAAGATGCATGTAAAGGCTCCCCTCTGGGAAATACTGGCACTCTGGAGTGTGGCAGGGTGAGAACATGACATTAGCACTCACCCACCAAAGTCTCTGTGAAGGGTTAGGGCAGGTCCTTAGACATGGGTTTCATTAGAAGCCTGCCCCTCAGGCCACAGCTACTGAGATAAGCTGACAGGCCTCTTACACAGAAAGACTGGGCTCCTCTGACTGCTGCCTCTTGCTGTGCCCTGGGTGTGGTAGCCAGTTAAGAACTCTGTCTCCTGTAGTTATAGTCTTGTAGGACCCTTGAGCATAAACCACACATCAGAACCATTTCACAGTTCTCTATAGCCTTGTGGGTCTCGTGGACATGAGTGCTTGTTGGTTATCAAAGCTGGATGTTTTAGGGGCTCATCTTTCTGGTGCAGGTCTTAAAAGTTGTGGTGCCTGATGTGAGATCCAAACACTTCACCCCTCAGGGAGGAGCTCCACGTTTTGAGTTCCCTCCCAACTGTGGATCGCCATTGCCAGGATGGGTTTCCAGCAAGGTGGTGTCTCAGCCTTGCCTACCTGCTTCAGTGTGGCTTTCCTCTTGTTGGCTCAGTGTGAAGTGGTCACTCCGCCAGTTTTTAGGTTTCCTTCACCGGAAATTGTTCCATATGTAGCTGTAGATTTGGTGTATTTGTGGGAAGTTGTGAGTTCGGGATCTTTCTACTTTGCCATCTTGAGTTGGAACCTCTATTTCCGTCAGCATTTTAAAGAGGTTACTCCGCTGTCATATGGCTTTCATATTTCTGACAAAAAATCTGTCATGTTGTGTCTCTTTGAGCCTTGAAGACACTCTTTGGTCTTTGGTTTGTAGCAGTCCTCATATTATCTGTTTGAATGTGTGTTTGTGTGGAGTGCGTGCGTGTAATTCTGCTTAGTGTTCCTGAGTGCCTTGGAACTGTGGTGTACATACTGTATTATTATACAGATTTTTAACTTTCAGTTTATGTTTATATAATATATATATACATTTATATATATATACACATATATATACATATACATTATATCTCCATAATTATTTCAATTTATTTATTTTTGATACATTGCCTTCTTGAAGATTTATATCCTTTGTAATTAATTTTAGTATATATGTACCATGGTTCTCCTACTCAATTACATGTAGATGTCTCTATTTTATATCTTTTCTTGAATATTTTACATAAAGGCATATTCCTAGTTAAAATTTTTTTCACTGTCTTCATCTTCAATTTTTGACTTACAGAAACTGTGTCTTCATTCTAAATGCTTCTCTCATATAGACACTGCAGTCTTATATAGATACATCCATCTTTTTCTTCTGTTAAGTATATGAAATAAGAGACTCATCACTTTAATTAAATCAGAAACCAATAATTGTTAATGTTTAGCTAGAGTTTTGATTAGGTTCAGTCTATATCTAGTTCACTGTTGTTTCTAGGGCATAACTCTCCAGGGCTTTCAACTGAGAGATCGTATATTTCCTGAGACTCTTTCCCCTGGCAGGTATGTAATCACAATGCAGAAACTGCAGAAAAATATGCTCTGCTTTCTGGAAGTCACCTCTTTATATTTTAATCTCCTTCTCTTCACATGTTTAGAAGCAGGAAAATGTCTTAAGAGGGGACTATACTATATGTTGAGGCCCCCGAGTCTCTAATTTTATCACTATAGTCGTAAAAGATCCTCTAACTTTGGCCTTATTTATGTCCAATGGCCTGCTTCCCTAGCTAAGTTTATAATTTTGATTTCTCACACATAGCTATGTTTCCAAGTGACCTCTGGGGTGAAAATCAACTGCTTATTTTCAGTTTACTACTGCCTCTAAGACTTTCAGCTGAGATCCTGATGGGTCCACAGGGGCTCCTCTTATGCTGTGTCATTTTTCTTCACAGTTAAATCTCCCTATCAAAAGTTTTTGGCTCAGTCCTCCCATTAGAGTAGAATTAATTGAGTCATGATAAACTGCTCTTTAAGTAGACTGAATCTTATGAGAATTAAACACATAATGTATGTGGATTGAATAGTAAATATGAAAATAAATCAGTTGTGACTCCAAGAATTTTTGGTCTGGGGAAATTAGAATAAAAAAGTAAGATATGATTTGTCTTGAAAACACATTTATATGAAAACACTATTGACAAATAAGTCAATTATTTGTTTAAAAAAAGTTTCTTATATACTTATATATTTCTAGACTTACTAAAAATTAGAAGATAAACTGCACCCTGTAGTTAATCCTAAGGTATCTGTTTGGATAGTAGACAAGATGCTTTCAGTATTTCAATATTTCATTGAAGTCGTTTTTTTGTGATTTTAAAACTAGGTTTTATTTTCAGTTTTGTATTATGCTCTTATTTTATGCAATATTGTAAACAATCTCAGAATTTTAAGTGTACTCATTAATTATTTTAAATTAATGTAAGTTCAATATGACTAACCACAAATTTTTATTTTTCAGGTTCAGGTTTTGGTACTCAAGAGTGTTTTGATCAACTTAATTCTAAGACTGATCCATCTGGGAACTGTGGCTCAAATGCTTCAGGGTACACACAGTGTAATCCTAAGTATGTTCTAGGAAATCTATCTGAGAAACTTTATTTATTGCTTTATATTTGAAAATACCATGAGATAATTTACTTTACATGTAAGTGAAATGTCACTTGATCATGAAGTAAGACTATATTTAATCAAATTATAAATGTCTCAAGTACAGAATATCTGTACTTATCTCTCTCACACGTCCAAACTATCCCTTGTTCCACCCCACAGAGCATTTAATTTACATATAGGTACATTAATTTCCCATTAGTTAGAACGACTGACCAGTTTTATTTTGCATGCTGTCACTTTAATTTGACAAAGGATGATCATTCTTCTTAGTGATCTAATAAAAATGCAGGAATTTTTACTATCCAGGAAGTAAAGCAATGTGGTTAAGAACATATACTCTACAAGCAGACATCTTGGTTTCAAACACTAATCCCAATACTTACCTACTTGTGTGACTTTGGACATGTGCCTCACTTTTCTGATATGTAAAATATGCATATCAATTTCACTAACATCCTTGAGCTTGTGCCAGTGTGGAATTTAGATACTCTATGAAAAGCACTTAGAATGGGACTGACACATATGAGGGTTAATTGTTAACTACTATGATTATTACATATACTAGAACTAGAATGTTACTGTAATATTTTACTTTGATACTATTTCAAACTTGGTTTGATAGCAAAAATAATTTCTTGTTTGCATGAATAGCAAAAAGACTTCCCATATAGCCTTTACTCAGTGGTTTACATTTTGCCCATTTGCTTTATCCTTCTGTTTTTCTAACTCTCCTCTCCTTTCCTCCCTTCAAAACGATTTTCCTAAACCATTTGAATGTAAATTGGTTACTATGTTTCATTATCCTTAAATAAATCATTGTGTTTTCTTGAGAACAAAGGTTTTTTTTTTTTTAATGGCTCTATTGTAGCTGTCAACCACAGTTCTCAATAAAACTTCATTCATTGTCTCAGTAAAGTATTTATAGGTCTTTTGTCTTGTTCAGGAGCAAATCCAGAGTCACGAGTTTGTTAAATTTTAATCTAGAACATTCTTTTTGTTTCCATTTCTTTTCCTGTTTTTTTTTTTTAAAAAAAACTACAGGCCAATTATTTTGTAATATTTTCCTCAAATTGGGTTTGTTTGATATTTTTCATCTTTAGATTCATGTCATAAATTTTGGCAAGCTTGCCACTGAAGTGGTATTGTACAGTCAAGTGCAATTTTTAAAAGCTACATGCCATTTTCTCTCAAAGTTGGATATTTTAAGTTAAATTATTTGGTAACGTTAATTTTCTTTAGGTCTCTATTGTAAAGTTACTCTTTTCCTTTGTGTTTAATGTGTTAATATGGGGAGAGTTAATATTGAGACCATGGACATATTCTGTTCTTCTTCGAACTTTCACCCACTAGTATTAAGGTTCATTGATGATTTTCTGACTCCATTATTGCCTCCACCTTTAAGCTAGAAATGTATTGTAAAAAGAAGTATTCTTTTTATTTATTTATTTATGTTTGTGTATTTATTTATGTCAGTTCAGACTCAGCAATTGTTATTTGACTCAATAGTATAGAATATATTACTATCATTTATTTTAACAGTTACTTTTTCAAATTGTCTCAATTTGGGCTAGTGAGAGTTTCTTTTAGCTGGCCACAATATTCTTTTCAAAAGTCTGTATGACACTTTAAAAACTTACACATTTTTCCAGCACAAGAAAAGATGTTCTAGGCCCCTGTTATATTTTTCCTACCCTTGTTCTGGATTCAGCTGTTTCTCTAAGTAGCCCAGATTGCTTTTAGTAGAGAAGAGTATTTAGTAAACATCTGAGAACCAGGTGTGCTTATTTCTGCCATTTTCCATTATCTCTAAGTCTTCTCAGACAACAAAGCTAGAACATACATGTATCACATTTATTTCTATATCCACGTATTATATCTCTGTTTTTAAAACGTGAACTTATAGTGATAATTTTATTTCCAGACACCACAAATATATACAAAGTACATCTTACATTCATAAGTTGCTTTTTCATATGCTCAAGCCCAGAAGCACAAAAGTTTGTTTCATAACTGCTAAAGCATATACTAAAGGAAGCTTTCTAGCTGTTAGGATTATATTTTCTTTTAAATCATTGATCTTTTTATATTAGCTGCTATAAAGTGCTTCTCTGCTAATTGTAATATCTGGGTCATTTGGATATTGATATCTAGTGCTTTATTTGCACCTATATCGCATTTTAACTTCTTTGGCATGCATTGCAATTTTTTGACTTTATATTGGTTACTATGAGTAATACATAATGGAAACTTTGCATATATTTATGGTTTTCTGTATAAGTACTTACAAACATTATATTAGTTTCAGAGGTAGAACATAATGATCCAACATTTTTTATAGATTACACACCATACAAAGTTATTATAAAATACTGACTATATTCCCTATGCTGTATGTTACATCCCTTTGGCTTATCTATTTTGCCATTGGTAGTTTGTACCTCTTAATCCCTTTCACCCATTTTGTGCTTTCTGTACACCTCTCCCTTCTGGTAACCACTAGTTTGTTCTCTGTATCTGTGAGTCTGTTTCTGTTTTGTTATATTTGTTTGTTTGTTTTATTTTTAGATTCCACATATAAGTAAAAACATACAATATTTGTTTTTCTCTGTCTGATTTATTTCACGAAGCATGAAGCAATATACTATCCAGGTCCATCCATGTTCTTGCAAATGGCAACATTTCATTTTTATTTGTGGCTGAGTGATACTCTATTACATATATAATATACAAATAATATAAATATATCTCACATCTTTATCCATTCATCCAATGCTGGGTTCTTAGGTTGCTTCCATATCTTAGCTATTTTAAATAATACTGCTATGAACATTGGGGTACATATATCTCTTTGAAGTAGTGTTTTCATTTTCTTCAGATAAATATCTAGAAGTGGAATTGTTGGATTTTATGGTAGTTCTACTTTAATTTTTTTTTTTTAGGAAAGTCCATACTGTTTTCCATTTGGCTTTACCAATTTACATTCATACCGACAGTTTACTACAGTTTCCCCACATCTGACCAATGCTTGTTTTTTTTTTTTTTGGTCTCTTTGATAATAGCCATTCTGACAGGTGTGAGATGATATCTCATTGCGGTTTTGATTTGCATTTCCCTCATGATTAGTGATGTTTAATGTCTTTTCATGTACCTGTTGGCCATCTGTATGCCTTTGGGAAAATGTCTATTCAGGTCCTATGCCGATATTTTAATTGATTTTGGGAGGCTGTTTTTTATTGAGTTGTATAAGTTCTTTATATATTTTGGATATTAACCCCTTTGCAAATACCTTCTTCCCATTCAGTAGGTTGCCTTTTTGTTTTTTGTTCTTTGTTTTTTTTTTTTTGTTTTTTTTTTTGCGGAACGCAGGCCTCTCACTGTTGTGGCCTCTCCCGTTGTGGAGCACAGGGTCCGGACGCGCAGGCTCAGCGGCTACGGCTCACGGACCCAGCCGCTCCGCGGCATGTGGGATCTTCCTGGACCGGGGCACAAACCCATGTCTCCTGCATTGGCAGGCAGACTCTCAAGCACTGCGCCACCAGGGAAGCCCTCTAATATGTAATCTTTTTGTCTGGTTTCTTTTACTTATGTTTTTGAGATTCATCCATTTTGTAGCCTATATCAGTAGTATGTAGCTTCTTATTACTGGGTAATATTATATGGTGTGGATATAAACATTTTAAAATTATGTACCACTTAATGGGCATTTAGAATGTTTCTAGTTTAAGACCATTAAGAACAATGCTGCTGTTATATAGAGAATGGATAAACAACAAGGTCCTACTGTATAGCACAGAGAACTATATTCAGTATCCTGTGATAAACCATAATAGAAAAGAATATTGAATATATATATGTATAGCTGAACCACTTTGCTGTACAGCAGTAATTAACACAACATTGTAAATCAACTATACTTCAACAAAAAAAATCAAGAACAATGCTGCTGTGAACATTCTTGTGCAGTATTTTGTTTGTTTGCTTTGTAAAGCCATGTATTTGTTTCTCCTGGGATATAACAAGTGTGAAGGTGCAAGTCTTTATGTAGACACACATTTTAAAATTTCACTTGGATGCACACTTAGAAGTAGAATTGCTGGGTCACATGGCAGGTATATGTTCAACATTTTAAGAAGCTTCCCAAATATTTTCCAGAGTTACTGTACCATTTTACATTTCCAGCAAATATGTATCAGAGTTCTATCTTCTCTACATCCTTCTCTACATCACCAACATTTGATATTGTCATGACTTTTTGTTTCCTTGTTTATTTGTGTGTCATTCTAAAAAGGTATCTTACTCTGGCTCTAATTTGCATTTACCTACTGATTTATGAAATTACCACCCTTTCATGTGATTATAAGGCATTTGTATTATCTTCTTTGGTAAAATGTCTTGGTAGATCTGTAGCCCATGTTTAAATTGGGTTTTGTTGTCATTATTGAATTGTGAAAATTCTTTTACGTATCAGAATAGAATCTTTATCAGATATATGAATTGAAAATATTTTATCTAAGTCTATCTTTTCTTAATGACAACTTTTTGAAGATCAAAAGATTTTAATTTTGATGAAGACCAACTTATCCCTTCATTTTTTTACAGATCTTGCTTTTGGTACAATACCTAAGAAATCTTTGCCTCATTGCATAAAAGTGATAAAAGTGATAAAAGCAGAAATGTTTGTTTTGTTCCTGATTGTAGGGTGATAGCATTCAATCTTTCTACTTTATCCATGATACTACTAGTGGTTACACATACAGCTCTATCAATTTGAGGAAGTTTCTGTCTGTTCCTAGCTGGATGAGACAGTTCATCATGGTTCAGTGCTGGATTTTATGAAATGCTTTCTCTGTGTCCTTTGAGAAGCTTCTGTGTTTCCCCCCTTTATTTTATTTTATTATTATTATCTTTTAACACATTTATTGGAGTATAATTGCTTTACAATGGTGTGTTAGTTTCTGCTCTATAACAAATAGAGACTTGTGAAGTCTCCCTGCACATAAATGGAGCCTCACAGCCGCTAAGAATGTGATGTAAGGATAGCTGACAGCCAGCCTTTATGGAACCACTCTCTCCAGAATCATGGCTCCAATTTCTAGCTACTCCATCCCGAATCTTAACTGTGACCTCAGTCTTGGGCTAACAGTGCTGCTGGTTTTACATTCATTCCCTACTACATTTGCTACTTTTACTCAAAATGCTGCTGGGTGAGACTTTTTGCTCTCTGCACCAGATCAAAGATGATCCCTCTGGCACTGAATTTATTGGTTTTAATGGCCAGCCTTGCCCTGGTAAAACGACAGCTGAAAGAGTGTGTGGGAGCAGACCCAGGCAAGAGGACCACAGCCTTTCACTATTATTACTGATTTTATGGCAACTTTACATAAATGCTTCTCGATTTGTTGTTTGCTTTTGATCAGTTTCCATAGCCCTGAAATGTTTGTTGTGACAACTTTGCATAGTTTTATACTTATTTGGGGGAGATAATTTACCTATATCTTCTCTCTCTCCTACCCCCCTCGTTAAGATTTAACTACACAATTTATTTTGTGCCTGATGTATCACAAATCCTAGAACTGACTCATGATAAACACTCTCATCTAACTAGGAATAGAAAGAAACTTCCTCAATCTGATAAAGCTATATGTGTTTTGTACCTCTACAAGTTACATCTAAGATAAATTTCCTTCAATGGGAAGAACTCAGTTTACATTTTCTTTAGTCTGGGGCGTCTATTGATAAATTTTATTAATTATTGTCTGAAAATGCCATATTTCCTTTTGAAAGATACTTTCTCTACCTACAAAATGCGAAGACACTAGATATTTTGTCTCACCTTTGAGTCTGTCATTCAATAATCTGATCTCCATTATTTCTCTTGGAAAGTCAGTCTTAAGTTGTATTACTGTTCTTTTGTTGTTAATGCTTTTTTATTTTCTGGTTACTCTCATGACTTTGTCTGTGATTTATGCACTATCACTGTGATGTATCTTAGTGGTTCAGTGTTAATATTTATTGCATGTACTGCTTCCTGAGTGTATGCCTCAGTGTCTTGTCAGTTTGGGACCCGTGATGTGGAGAGTACATATTATGTTTGAAAAACAGAAAAGGAAATCCAATCATACCAGTAATTTTTTAAATTTTTTTACTAATTTTTTAGAATAGAATAAGCTTGGAATCATGTTTAAGAATCAAAAAAGGAATAAAGAATTGTTACCAAAAAAGTGATAAGGCTAAATAGAAAGTAGTTCATAATTCCTAAGATGTTGTTACTATTAACAATGCAGGAAAGGCCCTCATATTTTTTGGTGTTGCACAATTAGTTGCGTACATCTTTTAGCAGCCCTTAATGCTTTATTTAAATCTGTTTGCTTTAGAAATGATATTCTAATATTTCTCTGTATTGAAAACTAATGATTTTTATTTGTTGGTAAATTATAGGGATGTGCGATGTGGGAAATTACTGTGTACATATGACAAAGGAATTATAATTAATATTCCAAATGCCACTGTTTTGTATAGTAACATAGATGGACACATCTGCGTTGGAGTGGAATATGCATATGATGATAAAGACAGTGGAAATATGTGGGTAAAAGATGGAACTGTTTGTGGTCTAAATAAGGTATGTAGTCTTTTATTAGCAACTAATTTCCTAATTTCAAATTTTAAATGCATATTTGGTATTTTTCTCATAATTTAAGTGTACATTTAATTTCAAAAAATAAGAAAGTAGAAAGTTTTGAAAATGAGAAAATTTTTAAAAGAAAAAATATAACCTGCATTCATGCATAGATATTATCACTATGAATATTTCATTGGCTATTTAGTACTTTTTTCATGGAAGTCATATGTATTAACTGAACTGAGAATCATACAGTTCATTAACTGTTTTATTAATTATCTCATGTTACACAGGGAGTATTTTTAATGTCATGAATTATATTTTGATATACTTACTTAAAATAGCAGTTAAAGTAACATATGCCCATTTTAGTGATGAAAATAATAAAGGATTCACAGAGTAAAGGAAAAATCAATCAAAGGCACATAAATCTGAGATATAACTACTCTCCATTTTCATGAACCTTCCATCAACTCATTAATTGAAGTATAATTGATTTACAATATTGCGTTAGTTTCAGGTGTACAGCATAGTGATTCAGTATTTTTGCAGGTTATATTCCATTATAGGTTATTACAAGATAATGGGTATAATTCCCTGTGCTATACAGTATATCTTTGTTGCCTATCTATTTTATATATACCACTTTGCATCTGTTAATCCCATACCCCTAATTTGTCCCTCCCCACTTTGATCTCCCCTTTGGCAACCATAGGTTTGTTTTCTATATCTGTTTCAGTTTTGCATATATATATTCCTTTGCATTCTTTTTAAGTTTCCACATATAAGTGATATCATATAGTATTTGACTTTCTCTTTGACTTATTTCACTAAGCATAATTTTCTTTAAGCCCACCCACATTATTGCAAATAACAGTATTTCATTCTTTTTTATGGCTGAGTAATATTCCACTATATAAATAAATTTTTATATATATATATACATATATATATTTAAAAATCACATTTTTAAATGCAATAGTATGTTGATGGGCACTTGAGTTGCTTCTGAGTCTTGGCTATTGTAAATAGTGCTGCTGTGAATATTGGGGAGCATGTATCTTTTTGAATTAGTGTCTTTCTTTTTTCCCGATGTATACCCAGGAGTGGGATTGCTGGGTTGTATGGTAATTCTATTTTTACTTTTTTTTTTTTTTTTTTTTTTTTTTTATGGCTCACGGGCCCAGCCACTCCGTGGCATGTGGGATCTTCCCAGACCGGGGCATGAACCCGTGTCCCCTGCATCGGCAGGCGGACTCTCAACCACTGCACCACCAGGGAAGCCCTATTTTTACTTTTTTAAGGAACGTCCATAGTGTTTTCCATAGTGGTTGTACCAATTTGCATTGCCAGCAAAAGTGTACAAGGGTTCCCTTTTCTCCACATTCTCCCCAATATTTGTTATTTGTAGACTTTTTGATGAGAGCCATTCAAAGAGGTGTGAGGTGATACCTCATTTTGTTTTTGTTTTGCATCTCTCTAATAATTAGCGATGTTGAACATCTTTTCATGAGCCGTGGGCCATCTTTATATCTTCTATGGAAATATGTCTATTCAGTCTACTGCCCATTGTTTAACTGTTTTGTTTTTGTTTTGATATTGTGTTGAATGAGCTGTCTATATATTTTGGATATTAACATCTTGTTAGTTGCATAATTAGCAAATATTTTCTCCGATTCCATAGGTTTCTTTTTGTTTTGTTGACAGTTTGCTGTGCAAAAGCTTTTAAGTTTAATTAGATCCCATTTGTTTAGTTTTGATTTTACTTCTTTTGTCTTAGGAGACTGATCCAAGAAAATATTGCTACAATTTATGTCAAAATGTATCCCACCTATGTTCTCTTCTAAGAGTCTTATGGTTACAGGCCTTACATTTAGGTCTTTAAACCATTTTGAGTTTATTTTTGTAAATGTTGTGAGGGATTGTTCTAATCTTATTGTTTTACGTGTGGCTGTCCAGTTTTCCCAGCACCACTTGTTGGTGATACTGTCTTATCTCCATTGCATATTCTTTCCTCCTTTTTCTCCTGTTTCTTTTTATAGCATGTGATTTTTTGGTTAAAAATTGGACTTTTGAAAAACAGCCATTTCTCCCACTGTTTGCAGGCTGGCTCCGTACCAGTATAGTCTTCTTCTAATTTCCGGGGTGTGCTCTGAGCCTCGGGAGTAGCCTGAAGAGAAAGCTGGTGGTCTCTGAGATCTCTGTGAATATGCATCTTTCCTGGGTCTTTTGTGGCTTTTCTTATTCCCCACATACATGTATGTTTTTTAATGTCTTATTTTTCCAAATAGTCTCATGCCAGGGTTGCTTTGGAGCCTTAGATGGTCTATTGTATGTTTCCACCCATTCTCTCTGCTCCAAATGTCTACAAGTCTTAGTTTCCCTGCAGTTTTCCTGAGCAGTGTCCATCTGAGATCTGAATTAGGTGGAACAGGGACGAGTCTTCAGGCAGTTCCCAGACAGGTTACCATATTGAAAATAAGGTGTCCTCTACTCCATTCAGTTCAAGGGAGGGAACTGGAAACTCAGCTGCTGTCTCCTCCAGACCAAGACAATGGCATGCCCAAAAAGTAGTGGGACAAGGTTTGAGCAAAATACTACAAAACTTTCTAACATTTTGATTGTGGCTTTTTGTTTGGGCATTTGCTGAGCTGCAGTAGACCTTTGACGGCTTCCAGAGCTCCTATGGGTTGCTTTAGCCAGTCCTTCTCCCCCTCCCCCCCCTTCCCCTCCTCCTCCTTCTTCATCTTCTTCTTCTAGGATCTCTAAAGGAGAACAAGACTTGGGACTTCCTAGTGCACCATTTTGCTGATGTCGCCCTCCAGATTATTTTTTCAGGATTTGGTAAAACCTGCTTTTAATTCTGTCACTGGTGTACGGTGCATATAATCACTTAAATACCACATCCTTAGCCATGGATGACCACGGGAGGAATGCTGGCTTCAGGTTTTGGTTACTTTTGTGGAATCACATTGCCTCACATTTTCTGTGTTGTGTGTGTGTCTCTATGTCTTTTACTGCAATATGAGCAACATGAGGTTTGTTGTTGCTGACTGCTGTGTTCTCAGGGCCAGGCGCATCGTAAGACTCAAATATTTAGTTAATTAAAGTTTGAATGGCTGTTCTTTGTGTAACAACTGCACTTCCCTAAATATTTCTTAACAGTTTCATAATAGATATGATGTAGCGTCATTCTGAATACTTATTCTTTTTCTATAAGTACTTTGTCTTTCATTTCTATGCTTGATTAAGTCATGTTCAACATCAGAGCTCAATAAAAAAGTTTCACTGTCCTCATATATTAGATAAATTCTGTGTTTTTATTATTTCATAAAACTATTTTATTATAGTACTTGTTACACATTTACCTTTACTGTTACTTATTTCATGCCTGTACTTCCTATCCCAGTATAAGCAGGGAAGATGTTTTTATTATTTTATTTACTTTCAGATAATCAGTCTCATCTAGTGCTGAAAACATAGTAACACTATGAATTAATCACTTATTGTTAGTATATTAATATTTATTGTTAAATGAATACCTCTTATGTCAGTATAATAAGGAATCCTTTTAATTAGATGCCAAATACAGATGTTGGCACAGTTAACTTACTTTGGGATATCTCCTTTTTAGGTTTGCAAGAATAAGAAATGTGTAGATTCTTCATTCTTGAATTACGACTGTACTCCAGAAAAATGCCACAATCAAGGTGTAAGTATCAGCACTATAAGACAAGAATAGAAATCATCGAGGCTGATATTTGGAAAGCAAACGCACAGCTAAACACACACACACACACACACACACACACACACACACACACACAGTCATATTCATAAACCATGTAAGAAAATCAGCCTTATCTGACCTAGCTATTATTTCAAAATTTTAAGTGAACACAAATAATTTTAGCTATTTATAAGATGATATTTCTCCTGTTTCAGCTATGTAATAATAAAAGGCACTGTCACTGTAACCCTACGTATTTACCTCCAAATTGCCAAGCTTCACTAGAGTCATGGGAAGGTGGGAGTATTGATAGTGGCAACTTTCCACCCTCAGTACCAGGCCTACCTGGTAAGTATTGATTGATACTTGATCGATACTGATTTCAATTGAAATTATAATTAAAATAACATTTTAATGTATTAAATTTAATAAAATAAGTATTTTTGTCTACCAACTTATATTTAGATTATGTTTGGACATAAAACAATACACCATATATGGCTATTTAATTTATGTTTTCCTTCCAGACACTAATGTGTTATAACATATTAAATGTATGTTATAAATAAGGTATGTCAGTAAAGGCCCAGGCACGAAAATAGAAATCACTTTAGCCTTTCATACAGAAGGAATTCAATACAAGGCATGGGGTAACACATAACGGCAGAGATAAAAGCCAATCAGAGAACAGTGAGGCAACCAGAGATTAGCAACACAGGAATCCACTACCACTTCTTAGGGCTAAAGGCACAATAAATGGAGATGTTATTACTAGAACCAGAATCTAAGCCATCTCGCATGACATGTAACTGTGGTCAGGGCTATATACTAGGGTCTAGAACACAGGTAGAGGTACTCTCCAGCATGAGGTGAAGGTGTACAGGATACAGGGACACAACTGCAGATGCTGGAGAAAGAGAGGGTTAAATACCATGGCAATTTCTGTCTTCTTGCCCTCCAAATTTTATCCAGTGAATCCCATTAGCCAAATCTAACTAGAAGACCAAAGGTTAAGGAGCTTAGGAAATATAATTTTCGACATTTTTTGGTTCAAAGTAGAGATGTATTTTAGAGCAAGCTGGCAGATCCAGTGTTGCTTAGGACTAGATTTCTTTTATATAAAAACCTATGTTTAGGGCTTCCCTGGTGGCACAGTGGTTGAGAGTTCGCCTGCCGATGCAGGGGACACGGGTTCGTGCCCCGGTCCGGGAAGATCCCACATGCCGCGGAGCGGCTGGGCCCGTGGGCCATGGCTGCTGAACCTGCGTGTCTGGGGCCTGTGCTCCGCAATGGGAGAAGCCACAACAGTGAGAGGCCCGTGTACCACAAAAAAAACCCCAAAAAACAAAAAACCTATATTTACAGAAAATCAAAGCAAGCAGATTTTGAGCCAGACTTAGTTCGTAACATTTCCACATTCATTCCAGCATTTGAAATATAGTATTTAAGACCATACAGTAATAGATTAAGTAAAAAACATTATAACATACTTATGTATCACCAAGCTATTTCTATGTTAGTGGGAACGGTCAGCTTATCTTCAAATTAACAGCAATTAACTGCATCTATCCATGCACATGCATGCTGTTTCCCCAGTGAGAAGAGGACTGTCTCCTAGAATCCAGGTTGGTTTTAGTGATGTGATTGAGCCATAAAATATACAGAAGTGAGATTCTGAGACTTCCATGGTCTTGCTGCAGATTCTGACTGGGTTTTGTAGAATACTAATGCTTTGAACTCTCATTATTGGAACACTCATTCTGTTGAAAATTATCTGCTGTATATGAAATTTGACTACATTGAGACATAAAAATAAAAATACAACCACGCAACTAAGCCCTCCCCAAATTCATGCCACACAAAATTAAAAGATTGAGTTACTAAATTTAGGGATACTTTCTTGCACAATCTCTCTCTCTCTCTCTCCCTACACACACACACCACACACACACACACACAATTTGGTACCAGATGGTGCATTTATATTTATATAACAAGAATCTAAAACATGTGCCATTAGCTTTGGAATTGGGTGGTGCATGGAAGGTAGAACAGGAAACTGTTGACGACTACTGATATATGTTGACATTGTCTCAAGAAGACTGTTGGTGAGCAATTCAAAGACAGCTTAAAAACATGTTATTAGAAGTTGGAGAAATGAGGACATTTATTATGAAGTAGTGAATTGTGTGGCATCCTTGCTGCCTGTGGTAATGTGGAAAGTAGAATTCATGGTTCTGGTCAGCAAGATTTCCAAGTTGGGTGACTTAAGTTACCTATGATAAAATACAAGATGATAGTAATTATTAATAAAGGAACAGTTCAGTTTTCAAGTAAAATGTCTATTTTACTTGAAAAGAGCTAGAATTTATTTGGTTTGAAAATAAAATTAATTTTTATTCCTGAATTCTTCCAGCAAAACATTCTTAAAGTAAGAAATGGCTAACAGCTAAATTTGAGATACTGAGCCATAAAATTTGATCTCAGATAAAAATTGTCAAGCGTATGTAAACCCCTCTGTTAAGACCTCAGGAAAACTTAAAGTGATGCCTCTTAGACACCTTCATCTATCAATATACAAAAAGCCTTCTCAGTATTGTACTGGACTGCCTCTTAAAAACTCTTAAACAATAAGGCTACTATGAACGTTAAATAGGTTATTTTATAGCAGCCTCACCAGAGTCCAATATAGACAGATTTATGTTAAAAAGATTTGTGGGTGTGGTTTCATTTAATGGGGTGTATTTTTTATTTAATACACAAGAAATCCATACATTTTTAAGGAATTACATCAGTCAGACTGAAAACGGTCAAGATAATACATATGTTCTTCAAGTCCTAATCAATTATGGGTAAAAGTAGACTGATAAAGCTACTCTAATATAAAAAGTGTTATAAGGGCTACTCCTTATGGAAAAGGAATTATAAATCATAGGGTATAACCAAGAAATCAGAAGCCCAAACTTCATGATTTGTGCATTTGTGATTTTTGAAAATCACCACCAACAAAAATAACAGCAACAAGAAATACAGATGTATATGGTTTCACAGGTTAATTCTGGCAAGTTTTTGCAAGGAAGAAATACCATTTTAAAAAGTAGCAGTGAAGTGACTCCTGTCACCTCGCTGTATGAGGAAAACATATCCCTGATGCCAAATCCAGAAAGAAAGTTAACAAAGAAAAAATTACAGAACAATATACTTCATAAACATAAATGTAAACATTCATTTGAAAGTCAATCAGTGCAATTCACCAAATTAAGAATTTTTTAAGTGTATATCATTTTCTCTTTTGATGCATAAGTCATTTGACAAAATTCAACACGTATTTATGAATTTTTTAAAGGCAACAAACTACCAACAGAAGCAAACTTCATCAATATGATAAAAAGAATCAACAAAAAAATTTTAGCCAATATATCTTATAATAAAATGCATCGTTTTTTCCAAAATTTGAGAGCAAGGCAATGAAGTCTGCTCTCACCATGTCAATATTTTACCCTAAGTCATAGCCAGTGCAATAAGTAAAGAACAAAAAATCAGGAGCATGAAGATTAGAAAGGATGAAATTAGACCGAACATGATATGATTAATTACATCAAAAATCGTAAGGACTCTACAAAAATCCTTCTAGAAGTAATAAAAACCTTTCGAAAGGTCAAAGGAAATGTTTAAAAGTGGGTAGTATTGCTATATACTAGCAGCAGTAAATGAAAACCAACTTAAAATCAGTACCATCTACAATACTATCAAAATATAAAATATTAGGAATAAGTTTAACAAAAGATGTGCAAGACTGAAACTAAAACAAAGATGCAGATAGATGCTAAACATACAAATAAATGGAGAAATATGCCATGCTCACCTATTGGAAAGTTTATTATTGCCAAGATGTCAATTCTCACCAAATTAAATCTATAGATAAAAATGACCAATCATAAAAGCATGCAACATTTTAGGTATCAACAATTTGATTATAAAATACACACAAAAGTGCTTAGAATACCAAAAGAGCTCTGAAAAAGTACAACAAAGAAGGACAACTTAGTCTATTTGCCTTATATTAAATTTAGAATAATATAGATTTAGTATATAGTTACAGTAATCAAGAAAAGTACAAAGATAGTTCAACGGGAAAGGAAAGTCAGTTCAAAACATTGTATTCTAACAACTGGATAGCCACATAAGGCCAAATGAATCTCAAAATTACAACTTACTTCACAATTCATGTGTGATAGACGATAACTCTAAATGTAGAAGCTAAAACTATTCTTGAAAGAAACACAGGAAATGTCTACATGACCTTGAGCTAAGCAATTAATTTCTTAGATGAAACATGAAAATAAATACCAATGCAATAAAAGAAAAGAATTTGGACTTCATTGAAATGCTATTACATATGCAATATTTCTTACAAAAAAAATTGAGTATTGAGGGAAAATTCAGTTCTTCCTGGGATCACACTATAATCCCTTTCGTCTGTATTATGAGACAGATCTGAAAAGAGACTACATGGAATAGAAGGTTCTTAATAAACAAGCAAGGAATATAGGACTATTATGTAAGAGAAGAGTCTAACTTTGAGCACTTATGATGTCAACTTATCCTCTTCATATAAAATATGTTAATTATAAAATTATTAAATGTTTAAACATTTTATTCTAATAGTCATATTAAAATGCAGAAATGGTTTTGCTATATTCCTGGTAGTTGCTTTCAAATCACTGGTATTTTCTCTCCTAGACAGGCGCTATATTGAGAATGTTTACTATTCCACACCTACGAGATGGCCATTTTTCTTACTCATTCCTTTTTTCATTATTCTCTGTGTACTGATTGCTACACTGGTAAAAGTTTATTTCCAAAAAAAAAATTGGAGAACTGAGGACTATACAAGCGATGGGTATATTAATTTCATATTTAAGATTCATTACTTTTGTAATTAGTTGGCCTACATAGTAACTTATCAATAAATAACATTATGGTGATATAACTAGTAATAATTCCGATTATATATTTATCTTTATATGGAAATTTAATATGTAATATATTAATGATCAATATAATGAATAATACATTTCTTTAATCTTAAAATAACTTGGACTGTGTTAAGGGTAAATTTAAGTAGAAATGATTTCTAGTTAGTGTTTATCTACCTCCTTTTACTATTTGATCTTAATTATTAAATATTATTACTTTACTTTTTAATATTTATATATTTCAAAGAATTTTGCATACACTATTTTATTAAAACATAGCATGGAAATTTAGGAGAGTAGTTAAGCTTTAAGACACTTAAATAAATTGAGAGGCAGGCAGAGTTGGAAAAGTTTAGAAATTAATATATAATAGTAAAACTGAAAAATCTAGATATAGCCATGGCTAATCTACAGAAAAAACTTTTTAAAATTAAATAACCTTATAAATATCTGAAAATCTGCTTCAAGAATAAAATAAATATTAAAATTGGTTTATTTCCTTTCATGGAAATTGCTATAAAATAATTTCTGCCTTTGAGTTTTACATCTATGCCCTACATCTTAATTAAAATGAAATGAATTTTATTCAAATATTTAAAGAATTTTATTGAAGTATTTAAAGTTGATAATACTAATTAAAAGAGAATATATTTCATAGAAATATTTTGAAAAGTTTATGTAAAATTGCTGAAGTAATGTAACACATAAAATAGTCACATAATTCAGATAATATATAAACATATTAAAGGAATTTTCTTATATTAGATGACTTTATTGTGGAAAAACTGGGCAGAATATGAATGGTTAAAAAAAAGTGTAAAACTATTTAGCTAATAATGTCATGGATATAAATATGATCTGAGTTCATTTCCAGATAAACTTACATTACTTTGCTTTTTCCCATATTAGTCTTTCTTACCAGTTAAGAGGTGCTCTCGGTGGTAAGATATTCTTAAGTAGTGACTGCTCCCAGATCTCAGATAGGGATTCAAAACTATTTCAATACTGATAAATGGTACAGAGTTTTGTAGAACCATCTTTGAGGAAAATACAATTTTAAATGATTATTTTTATTTTTAAATATATAGGCAAGTGGAAAGTGAGAGTGAGACCAAAGACTAGCCTGGAAAACAAAGAATCCATGGTATCACAGTAAGTATCAACTATTTTAGGATGAGAGGAAGAAACAGACAAACAGAAAATTCAATGTATTAGGTAGATAGAAATAATATAAATGTATATTAAATGAAGATAGTAATATAGCTGCATATAATAAAAATCAAATTGAGGCATATTTTTCAGTATTGTAAGCTATATCATAGACATGGTAAATCTGTCACCTAAAACATGTCTTGGAGTGCTATCTTTTCTCTTTTTTTCTAATAATGCTTAATTCTTTAGCATTTGTGTATTCAAAATGTTGGTTACAAATAAATTATTGATACATGATAGAACTCTACTTCAAAATAAGTGTACCCTCATGCCATTTGTTGAATTAATCATCATTTTTAACTTGATTGATCATACAGGTGACTTTTCCCCCTTTATTTATTCTACCAGAGTAATTATCTTTGATGGGCAGGAAAAATGGAAAAGAAAACGTACATGCCTTGCCTAATTACCTGGGATTCAAAACCTGTGCATTATGTCTTTCAGCTGTCAAGAAAAAAGTTTTCATAGATAACATAATACCACAAATAACTTATTTGCAAGGAATGCATGTTTATGAGTTTTTATATTACATATTTCTTATTTTTAAAGTTACCTCATATTAATTCTGTTAGTAAGCATTAACTCTGTTAATGAGTAGGCATGAGGTAAGGAAAGTGTATAATACATGCAATACCATGATTAAAGGCCACTGTTATATTTTAAGTTGCAATGGTGTGTGGTTGTGTTATAGTCTCATGGTCCATAACCAATCAAAAGACAACAATAAAAATTTTTTAAAAAAGATTTGGAAAAAAATTTCAACTATACGCTGCTTATAAAAGACAATTTCAGGGCTTCCCTGGTGGTGCAGTGGTTGAGAGTCCACCTGCCGATGCAGGGGACACGGGTTCGTGCCCCGGTCTGGGAAGATCCCACATGCCGCGGAGCGGCTGGGCCCGTGAGCCATGGCCGCTGAGCCTGCGCGTCCGGAGCATGTGCTCCGCAACGGGAGAGGGCACAACAGTGAGAGGCCCAATTTCAGTTATATAAAGGTTCAAAGTAAAAGACAGATATATATACCATGGAACTTTAAACAAAAGAAAGCTTGGTAGCCTTTAACACAAAAAGCATTAGTAGATATAAAGAAGAACATATCATAGTGCAAAAGGTAAGTCTAAGAAGAAGCTACAATAATATAAATGTGTGAGTCAGGGCTCTCCAGAGAAACAGAAGCAATAGGAGTTATATAGATAGATGGGGGGTGGGAGGGATGAGGAAATTTATTAAAGGAATTGGCTCACATGGTTCTGGAGGCAAAGAAGTCCCAAGATCTGCCGTCTGCAAGCTGGAGAGCCGGGAAAGGACTGGTAGCGTCATTCAGTGCGAGTCTGAAGGCCTGAGAAATGCGGGGCCAATGATGTAAGTCCCAATCTGAGTCCAAAACCCTGAGGACCAGGAGTGTCATTGGTGTCCCAGGATAGGAGAAGGTGGATGTCTCAGCTCAAGCAGAAAGCAAAGTGACCTTCCTCTACATTTTTGTTCTGCTCAAGCCCTCAAAAGATTGAATGATGCCCACTTGAATTGGTAAGGGTAGTCTCTCCTTCACTCAGTCTAATGATTCAAATACTAATCTCTTCCCAAGACACACAGACACACCCAGAAATCATGTTTTATCAGACATTTGGACATCCCTAAGTTGACACATGAAATTAACCAGGACAAGTCTCCCCCTTGTCAACTTGGCACCCATATGCATCTCCTTAAGCCATACTTAATCTCCAAATGAAGGTCATAACTCTGCCTAAAGTGATATAACTATCCTGCATACAACCAAAGGTGCCCTAATTCCTTTCCAGAAGAGGAGATAAAGCCCCTGAGTGATGTTTACTCTCCTCCTGATATTTTATAACTTAAATACTACGATGTAAAATTTAAAATATTTAAATACTTATACAAAGTCGATACATGATAAAGGAATGAGAGGAAAGAAAGCAAAGATATTTGCTTAATATATGTTTATATACAGACAAATGTATTCATAACAAAATAAGGAGGATATAATTGTGAAAATACAGTCTGCATTTCTGTAACTAGTCACATGGTTGTAGCTGGTATTTATAACTACCTTCTTCTATTCTCCACTCTGCATTCCCTTTGACTTCATCAAGCACCTGAGCTGCTTTGCTGACCCAAACCTTCATTTCTGAAAGGCCTGCACCATTAGTAATCCTTTCTGGATGGAGTTGTAGTTCTTCACTGACCGTAATTACAGAGCATGGTAATGCGAGGAGACATTCCACGGGATTGCCTGTATTTCATGCATACTCTTCCTTACTCCATTGTTGAGTAGTGCAGTTCCCTTTGGTAGTCAAGATCATTAACCACAGCCAATACCTTACCTCCCTTGTTTTCCTATTGATTCAGAGGTACGAGGAACCGAAGTAGCCATGCAGCAATCTTAATTCCAGTTTAAGATATCACTGTTGTGTTTCCTGGCGAAAGCATTCTTCCCTCTGGGACTAAGACCTCTAGGCCAACAGAACTTAAAGTTGGGAAACAGGAAGCAAAAACTTTGCTAGTGGATCACTTGGGGTAATAGTGAGTGGTGCCACTCCTCTTTCCACCCTTCAATTCCTGGACCCATGAATCCTGGTTACTGGAGAAACAGCATCATATATTGGACAGTCTTCTGGAGAACCTTGCCCCAGCCCTGAAAAACACTGCCACTTAGCCAGCACTGTAATAGAGTGCTCAAATGGCCATGCCACCATTCTATCAAGCCAGCAGCTTCAGGATGGTGGGGAACGAGTGAATTCCATGAGCCCAGGGCCACTGCTGCAATTCTTTTGCTGTGAAGTTAGTTCCTTGATCAGAAGCAATGCTGCATAGAATACCGTGACGGTGGGTAAGTCATTCTGTCGATCAATGGATGGCAGTCTTGGCAGAAGCATTACACATAGGGAAGGTAAACCTGAACCCAGAGTGTCTATTCCAATAAGGAAAAAACACTGTCCCTTCCTTGATGGAAGTGGTCCAAGGTAATCAACCCACCGCCAGGTAGGCGGCTGATCATCCTGAGCATGGTGCTGTATCCTGGGCTCGGTGTTGGCCTCTGCTGCTGGAAGGTCAGGCACGCGGCAGTGGTGCTGCCAGGTTGCTGAGCCCTTCCCATTTGGTGAGAACAGGCATGGCTAGGAAGTAGGCTGACTAGTAGCCACAAAGTGGGTCATCGTTTCCACCTGATTATTAAAATTGTCCTCTGTTGAGATCACCCTTAGTGAACATTCACGGGACACAAACGTCTCCATGTTTCTTGCCCATTCAGAGAGCTCTACCCACATACTTCCTCCCCAAATAATTTTGTCCTCAGTTTTCCATTTATATTCCTTCCAAGTCCCTGATCATCCAGCCAAACCACTGGCTACAGCCCAGAACTGGTATATAATCACAAGTCTGGCTATTTCTCCTCCCAAGCAAATTGCACAACCAGGTACACTGCCTGAAGTTCTGCCCTTTTAACAGGATTTCCTTTCACCACTATCCTTCAAGGATGTCCAAGAGAGGGGCTGTAGTGCTGCTGCTCTCCACTTCCAAGTGGTGCCTGCACACCAGGCAGAATCATCTGTAAACTAGGCCCAAGACTTGTCTTCCTCTGTCAACTGATTATAGAGAACTCCTTATGAGTCCATAAATGCAAGCTGAGAGAAGGCACTGTAGTGGTAGCTGGGACTATAGGCATCTATTCCACTTCTTCTTGTAACTTACCTGTGCCTCAGGGCCTGCTTGGGCCTGATCACGGTTACCATTTCCATTTGATGATGGGATGTTTCTGTGCAGCCCAATTTTATGGCCTGGTGGTCAGAAAACAGTTTATGATCAACAGCTGAGGCTGCAGTATAATTTGGTGGCTTATGGTCAAGTGTTCAGTCTCTACTAAGGCTCTACCAGGAGCTGACCAAAAGTTGTTTTTGAAAAGGAAAATAGTTCTCTTTAGATTATGTCAGGGCCTTTCTCTATAATCCTAATGGCCTGCACCGTGATACACATATGGGGCCTGCCAAAGGCTCCAAACAGCACCCCTATCTGCCACTTCCCACTTCAAGTACCATTGGATCTGCTGGCTTATGTGGCCCAAGTGGAAGAGCAGCTTGCACTGCAGCCTGGACCTGTTGCAGAGCCTTCTCCTGCTCTAGGCCCCATACAAAACTAGCAGCTTTATGGGTCACTTGGCAAATGGGTTGAAGAAACACACTCAAATGCAGAATATGCTGTCTCCAACATTCAAAGAAGCCCATTAGGCATTGTACCTCTTTCTTGGCTATAGGACTGTCCAGAATCAAAAATTTACCTTTCACCTTAGAAAAGAGTATCTCAACAAGCCCCACACCACTGAACTCCTAGAAATTTCACTAGAAATCGAGATAGATGGCCCCAAAATTTTAGTCAGATTTATTTCCCACCTTCTGACAGCAAATGTCTTAATGATAAGTCTAGAGTAGTTGCTACTTCTCACTCACTAGGTCCAATCAGCATCGTGTTATCAATGTAATGGACCAGTATGATATCTTGTGAAAGGGAAAGGTGATCAAGATCTATATTATGACATATGGCTAGAGAGTTGACAGACCCCGGTAGGTAGGACAGTGAAGGTGTATTGCTGACTTTGCCTGCTGACAAAAATTGCTGCATACCAGGGACCAGAGGACGTGTTAATTTGCTCAAGCAATGAAACCACAACTGGTATGGCAGATGCAATTTGAGTCAGCCCCTGGTTAAGCTTAATGTAACCCATGCTTATTCTGCAAAATCCATCTGTCTTCTCTGCAGGCTAAATAGGAGAGTGGAATGAGTATGTGATGAGAACCACCACCTGTACATCTTTCAAGTCCTTGATGGTGACAGTAACCTCTGAACCTCTTTCTCTAAATTAAATCAGAGGAGGTTGGACATTTACAATTTGCTCATCATGGCTATTTTTGGTCTATGTTTTGGCCAACCAACCGAACTGTTAGAGCACTTTTAACTCCTAAGCTGCAGCATTAAATGTAGAATCTCTTCTTAGTGAGCCCATGTCAATACATTTGGCTTGATGCAAGTTTATGTTCCTTCCACTGTTATCCCACACCCTTAATATCCCTTCCCACAGAGCTTCTCTCGACGTCTGCTTATATAAATCAGAGAACTCAATTAGTTCTTCTGGAGTGTAGTTCACCTCACTGTCAGGAATCTGCTTAGACTGAGTCTAGTTATAGGTCTAGAAGCAAAGATGGATGGTGGGGGTCAGTCCTGAGGAGAATCAGCAGTGTCTTGAGTCCAAGACCATTTCCTCAGGGTTAATTCCCTCAAATTGAGGTGGAAAGGCTGAAACCACTGGGGGTGGAGACAGCACTGTGGGTGAGAAGGTCAGTTCCACTGGGGTTGGGGAGAATACTTTTGCTGAGGCTGGGAGGCCTCTTCCACAATGAGGACTCATCAGGATTTAGGGGCTCAATGTCCCTGGCTTCAACAGCATATTCCAACACATCTCCATCCCACCTTATAAGGTCTCATTCTTTCCCAATGAATGCCCTCACTTTGACAACAGACACCCTGTGAGGCCAGGAGGTCAACTTGCATTATAAATCAGCCAGGATGAGGTTCTCCATTTAATTTTCAGCAATTTCAGCCCTGGGGCTATAGGAGATAAGTCCTTTCTTCAGGGCACACCTGGAAGCCTTTAGGTCATTTACACAACACTTGACCTGGGAATTCAGGTCTCTGAACTTATCTTTTTCTTTCCCTATGTTGTCCAGCAACATTAGGAGAAATCAACCAATGTTATTATATTCCTTAGTTTTCCAAAAATCTTCAAAAATATCATATAGGGTCACGTGGTTCCTTTCTTCCTATAAGTGGTTGATTAGAAGTATCCAAAGCAGATATTTTGCATATCTCTGTAAACAGCAACTTTGTCTTTTCAGTCTTTATTGAATTTCTTACAATATTGCTTCTGTTTTGGATTTTTGGCCACGAGGCATATGGGATCTTAGCTCCCTGACCAGGGATCGAATGCACACCCCTTCATTGGAAGGCAAAGTCTTAACCACTGGACCACCAGGGAAGTTCCTGAGTCAACAGCATCTTTAAACTTAATCAGATTACAAAGCCAGTTCCAGGAATCCCAAAACGAATTCAGAAAACTCATCCTTTAAGTCCCCAAATCTGTATCAGTCAGGGTTCTCCAGAGAAACAGAAAAGGAGATTTTATATATATATATATA
>NW_020175192.1:4265948-4298080 GCF_003031525.2 Neophocaena asiaeorientalis asiaeorientalis
CATGAGATTATAGGAATTGGCTCATGTGGTTATGGAGGCCAAGAAATCCCATGATCTGCCATCTACAAACTGGAGAACCAGGAAAGCTGATGATGAATTCCACCCAAGTCTGAAAGTCTAGAATGAGAATGGGGGTAGTGACAGTATAAGTCCCAGTCTGAAAAGCAGGAGTGCCAATGTCTGAAAGCAGGAGAAAAATAGAAGTCTCAAATCAAGCACAGAGCAAATTCACTCTTCCTCTGTCCTTTTATTCTATTCAGGAGCTCAATGGATTAGATGCTGCCCACCAGCATCTTTGAGAGTGGTCTTTACTCAGTCTTCTGACTCAGATGCTAACCTCTTCCAGAGACTCCCTCACAGAAACGTTCAGAAATAATGTTTTAATCAGCTATCTGGGCATCCCTTAGCCCAGTTAAGGTGACACATAAAATTAAAAGTCACAAAAATTATAATATTTTATAAATTTTAGTATAACTTCAGTACACATAAAGCAAATTATTATCAGAAAAAAATTAGAAAAATCAACAAATATAGTGAGGGATTTGAAAAATATGATGAAAACACATGACCTACCTCATATAGAGAACAGTATACCCAACCTCTGCAAAATACACATTTTAAATATGTATAAAAGATTTAATGATATATACCACATGCTTAGGTATAAAATAACTCTTAACCAATTTCTCATGACTGAAATATTTCAGATTATGTTCTCTAACGAAAGTTAATTTAAGACAAATATATTATAAATATATAAAAATCCCCAAATATTTGATATAATACTTTTCTAATTAATCCATGGATCAAAGAGGAAAATTCAATGAAAGTTCAAATATTCTTTGGTACATACTATAAAAATACTAAAGAAAAATCCATGACATAGGTAGGTCTTGCTTAGCGGGAATCTAAGCCATCTGAAAACTGTTGACACAAATAATCAATAATGAATCTATAATAAGGAATAGAGGGGGAAAGGGGTGGGGTGGGAGGAATTGGGAGACTGGGACTGACACACATACATTGATACTATGTATAAAATAGACAACTGATGGGAACATACTGTATAGCACAGGGAATTCTACCTAATGCACTGTGGTAATCTAAATGGGAGGGAAGTCCAAAAGGGAGGGGATATCTGTATGTGTATGGCTGATTCATTTTGTTGTGCGGTGGAGGCTAACACAACATTGTAAAGCAACCGTACTCCACTAAAAATTAATAAATTTTAAAAAAAGGAATCTGAATACACTAAAGCGGGTATACAGCTTTCAAAGAGGAGAAGCAGTAACAAGAGAAACACTGGATTCAACTCCTAGCTGAGTAAATGCCACTGGGACAAGTCACAGGCTAGCTGAAGTTTAGAAGCTCTGCAAGGACTTCCGGGGGTGGGGAGGAGATTCAGGTCAACCTAAAGAGCAGAAAGGAAAAGGGATGCTCTCTGTCCTGGGGTCATGAGGCACAACTGGCAGGCCCTCAGAGCTTTATGGGGTGAGGGTCTTTGCCTGCTTTTACCTGATTCAGAGCCTTCTCTGGATTCAAGTTAGAGTAGATAGGTTGGAAGTTGGAACTGAAAATACAGAGAAAACACCAGACATAATTCAGGTGATTCAGGGCAGATGATTTATTATTTCATAATTTAAACCCTCAGCAGTGACAACAGAGGCGAGGGAGAAATTTGTTTTTTCCTTCTTGGTTTAGGCCAGTTTCTGGTGATTTATTTGGTACCATCCTCTCTTCAGGCCAAGATTGTTAGAGACTGTTACTGTGAGGGAAAACAAGACAAAGCACACCACAAAATACCAGTTATTATGTTTTTTTGGAGCCCACATATTTCTAACACAAGAATTTATTTAAAAGGCATGGAAAACTGAAGAGAAAGGATGAAGAAAATAAAAATTGATTCCAGAAAAAAACAATCATCTGTTACCTTCAACTGCAAATATTCTTAGTCTTCTACTAGAGTGGCTCCCTAAAATATCCTAAGTGTTTATCTATTTTTGGTAACTAGGTCAACAAAGCAAAGTGCCTTTAAATTTCCATTCTAAGTATATAAACTGATTTTAGTTTAGAATAAAAAAGAAAAATTGTGATGTTTCTAAGTACAATCACATTTTATAAAAGATAAAACACCAACATATACGCACACACGCGTCTGTACATCTATATATATTGAAATATTTTAAAATGATCATCCTAGGTGCTAAGATTGATGATGATAATTTTTTTATTCTTTTGAATATTTTTAAATGAATGTTTATTACTTGCACTGCTAGAATAAGAAACAGAATGATTCACCTACTCACAAGCACGTGCAATTTATTGAATAAATCAAGAGAGGAGAGTCAAGGCAAGATTTGGGTATCCCAAGCTCTCCGGACTAAAAAGAATCTTATTGTCATTAAAATCTAAAATAATCCGTCAGCATTATGAGTGATGAAAACAATGAAGCATAAAATAGAGTCAAATGTTTGTTGTAAACCTCAGCACAAAACTGAAAATGATAAAATGTTTTTGGAACTAAGAAAATAATGTTTAAAAAACAGGAATTTATTAACATTAGGCTAGGTCTAAACTCCCAACTTACATAACAAAAAAAATCAGTGGAGAGAGAGAGATGGGAAAAGGTAAACGTACACTAAGCATCCCTCATACTAAAGGAAGTCTCGAAAATGCCTCTAATCCCTTACTTTTATGTTACATATTTTTCTATACTCATTTAAGAAACAGCTCATTACTAAGTGACACAGTGGAAAATAAAGGAAATTCAATACAATAGTGAAAAAG
Source organism: Neophocaena asiaeorientalis asiaeorientalis (assembly GCF_003031525.2). NCBI lineage: Eukaryota > Metazoa > Chordata > Mammalia > Artiodactyla > Phocoenidae > Neophocaena > Neophocaena asiaeorientalis. Next base: position 4,268,736 of record NW_020175192.1, read on the forward strand.
TAAAATTTAAGATATAACTAGAAAGCACATCACTCAAATGTACAAATGACTAAAAATAACTTATGAAGGTTACAACCTGACACAAATGGATTGGTGGTCATCATTACAATCAGGTAATTTGGCAGTAGAAATCAAAAAGCAAGAGTGTAAATATTATATTTATGCTTTGATCAATCTCTCTTCTAGGAATTTATCCTGAGGCTATAATTTATATAGTCTTTATAGTTTATTATTTAGACTATTATAATTTATATAATAATATAAGGATGTTTATTACAGGGTGTTCATAATACAGAAAAACTGGAAGTAGTTTACATATTCATAATAATGGATTTTTTTAATGTTATTTTTCTTTTTCTTTTTCTTTTTTTTTGCGGTACGCGGGCCTCTCACTGTTGTGGCCTCTCCCATTGCGGAGCACAGGCTCTGGACGCGCAGGCTCAGTGGCCATGGCTCGCCCAGCCGCTCCGTGGCAGGTGGGATCTTCCCAGACCGGGGCACAAACCTGTGTCCCCTGCATCGGCAGGCGGACTCTCAACCACTGCGCCACCAGGGAAGCCCTATGTTTATTCTTTAGAAAAAATTTTTAAGAATATATACATCTATATTGTTAATGGACCTTTTCTTTGGGTATTGTGATTATGAGAAATTTATCTTTAATTCATATGCCTACCAAGGTATTTTAGATATTTTAATAAATACTTGATAATCATTAAAAATCAGAAAGATACTTTTTGAAAATAAAAAGATCTATATTTTAACTAATTGTTAGTTCTAAAGTTTACCTGGTTATCCCTGCTTTCCTTTCATATGAATTTCAGAATCTTTTTCTCAATTTTTCCTACCCTTTTATATAAAAAATATTTAGTGAATTTATGTTAAATATACAGAAGCTTACCTATATACAGATTATTGATATTTGAAAAGAAAAGAATAAGATTTAAAGTTAAAAGTATAAAAAAAAGAAGTAAAGACAAGCAGATTCAAATTAAATGGAAAAGGAAAAAAATATTTTAGGTAATTAGACTCAAAATTTATGGAAAATCTCCTTTGCAAAATTCTAGGAAATAAAAGTTTAGTTATAATATAAAGTAAATATAAAATGTAAGCATGATAGTTTTAAAAATGAAAATTGTAAACAACTGAAACCTGATAACTTTAGAAGATGCTACACTGCTGGACTGTAATAAAAGTATTAAAGTGATAAAATATATGCTCCTGCCTGCAGTGTGTGAGAGTCCTTGTTGCTTGATATTCTAACCAACACTTGAGGTTGCCTGTTCTTTTAATTTTAGCCACTCTTATAGGTGTGTAGGGGACACTCGTTTTTATTTTAATTTGTCTATTTCTGATGATTAATGATGTTGAGCAATTTTTCATGTTTTGAGCTCCTTTGATATCACCTTTTGTGAAGCGTCTTTTCAAATATTTTGCCTATTAGGCTTTCCCGCATTTTGTTACTGGTTTACAGGGATTCTGTATATATTCTGAGTATGAGTTCTTTATTGGAAATATGTATTACAGACATCTTCTCTCACATTGTGGCTTCCCTTTTCCCTTTCATAAGGGTGTCTTTTGTGAAGCAAAACTTCCTCAAGGTTTAAAAATTTTATTCTACTGTGCTTAAGAACACTTAAATGAGATCTACTCTCTTAACAAAAATTTAAGCATACATTTTTAACAATAGGAACAACGTTGTACAGCAGATCTCTAGATTTTGCACAATTGAGACTTCATTCTCACTGATTAGCAACATCCCACTTTCCTGTCATCCCAGCCTGAAGCAACAACCATTCTACTCTCAGTTCTACGAGCTTCACTATTTGAGATATCTTAAGTGGAATCATGCAGTTATTTGTCCTTCTGTGACTGGCTTATTTCACTCAGCATAATGTCCTCAAGGTTCATCTATGTTGTCATAGATGCAGGATTTCCTTCTTTTTAATGGCTGAACAACATTCCATTACATGTATATACCACATTTTCTTTATCCATTCATCCAATGATGAACATTTAGCTTGTATTCACATCTTGGCTATTGTAAGTGGTGCTGCAATGAACACGAAAATGCTAATACTGCTTTGAGATCCTGATTTCAATTCTTCCGGAAAAATATCCAGAAGTAGGACTGCTGGTCATACAGTAGTTCTATTTTTAATTTTTTGAGGAATCTCCAACAGTTTTGCACAGTGGCCACAATATCTTGCATTCCCACCAACATTGTACAATGATTCCAATTTCTCCACATCCTTGCCAACACTTGTTGACTTTTGTGGATTTGTTTTTTTTTTTTTTTATAATAGCCATTCTAACAGGTGATACCTCATATGGTTTTGATTTGAATTTCCCTGATGATTAGTGATCTAAGCTATCTTTTCCTATGTCTGTTGGCCCTAAGTATGGTATTTGGGGAGAAGCATCTATTCAAGTCTTTAGCCCATTTTAAAATCAGGTTTTATTTTCTTTTTTGCATCAATGGTAGGAGTACCTTATGTGTTTTGGTTATTAACCCTTTTTCTGATACATGGTTTAAAAATATTTTATCCCATTCCATAGGTTGCTCTTTCACTCTATTAAATGTTTCCCTTGCTGTGCGGAAGCCTTTTTAGTGTGATGGAGCCCCACTTGTCTATTTTTTGCTTTTGTTGCCTGTACTTTTGATATCAACCCAAAAATTGATTGTGAAGACCAATGATACGAAGTTTCCCCCCTGTTTTCTTCTAGGAGTTTTACACTTTGGGGTCACTTTTAATCCACTTTGAGTTGATTTTTGTGTATGATGTAAGGGTTCAATTTCATTCTTTTGCATGTGGCTATCCAGTTTTCCCACCACAATGTCCCACTGCATATTCTTGGTACCCTTTCAAAGGTCATTTGACCATCTATGCAGGGATTGAATCCTGGGCTCTCTATTCTGTTCCATTGGTCTTTATAACAGTACCACACTGTTTTGATTACAGTAGATTCGCAATGTATTTTAAAATCAGGATGTATGATGCATCCAGCTTTGTTCTTTCTCAAAATGTTTTGGCTATTGAGGGTCCTTTGTGGTTCCACATAAATTTTAGAATTTTTGTTAATATCTCTGTGAAAAATGCCATTGGAATTTTGACAGGGGTTTCATTGAATTTGTAGATACCTTTGAGTGGTATGGATATTTTAACAATATTAATTGTTTCAGCCCATGAACACAGGATGTCTTTCCATTTCTTTCACTGCTTTCTTGTAGTTATCAGTACACAAGTCTTTCACATTCTTAGTTAAGTTTATTTGTAAGTATTTTATTTTTTGATCCAATTATCTACGGGATTGTTTTCTGAACTTCATTTTAAGATAGCTTATTTTTAGTTTATAGAAATGTAATTGATTATTGTACATTGATCTTGGAGCCAGCCCCTTTACTAATCTTGTTTATTAGTTCTAATAATTTTTTTGTGGAATCTTTAGGGTTTTTTATGTGTAAGAACATGACATCTGAAAACAAAAACAACTTCACTTCTTCCTTTCTGATGTAGATGTCTTTTGTCACCTAATTGCTCTGGCTAATACTTCCAGTACTAGGTTGAATACATATGGGCATTCTTACCTTGTCCCTGATGTTAGAGGAAATGCTTCAACGTTTTCAGTTTGACTATGATATTAGCTGTTAGCTTCTCATATATGGCCTTTATCATGCTGTAAATCCCTTCTATTTTTAATTTGTGGAAAGAATATATCATAAAAACATTTTGAATTTTGTCAAACGTTTTTTCTGTATCTATTGAGACGATCTTGTCATTTTCATTCTTCATTTTGTTAATGTGGTGAGTGTATCACATTGATTGATTTTCATATGTTGAACCATCCTTGCACTCCCATGATATCACTTTCTCATGGTGCATGATCCTTTTCATGTGCTGTTGAATTTGCTTTGCTAGTAGTTTGTTGAGAATTTTTGCATCTATATTCATCACAGATATTAGCTTGTAGTTTCCTTTTTCTGTAGTGTCCTTATCAATTTTGGTATCAGAGTAATGCTGGCCTCATAAAATGAGTTTGTAAGTGTTACCTCCTTTTCTACTTTTTGGAAGAATTTTAGAAATATTGACTTTAATCCATCTTTAAATGTTTGGCAGAATTCACCAGTAAAGCCAATCTGTCCTGGGCTTTTCTTTGTTGGGAGGGTTTTAGTTACTGGTTCAATTCTCCTTAACTAGTTTTTAATCTGCTCACTTTCTATTTTTTCATGATTTAATCTTGGAAGGTTGTATGTTTCCAGGAATGTATTCATTTCTTTTTGGTTCTTCAGTTTCTTAGCATACAAATATTCACAGTAATCTTTCATGAACTATAAAAAGATTATTTGTATAGTATCATTTGTAATGTCTCCCCTCTTATTTCTGGTTTTATTTATATTAGTCTTCTCTCTTTTTGTGTTAGATAGTCCAGCTAAAGGTTTCTTTCTTTTTTCAAAAAACATGCTTACTTTTGTTGATGTTTAAAATTGCTTTTTTCTTCTTCATTTTGTTCATATCTCCTCTGACCTTTACTATTTCCTTCCTTTCACTTACTTTGGGCTTAGTTTGTTCTTTTCTTCATTCGCTGATGTGTAAAGTTCGGTTGTTATTTGGGATCTTAAGACAGTAAAATGAATGAAAACTCCAAGGCTCTATCTTATTAGCAATAATTTTTTTCTGAGATAATATTATAACTATAAGCACATCTGACATTTTTATAATATCAGTCCTCTTATTATGTGGCAGTAAAATGTCATCAACATATAAGTGCTGCTTACCAAACCTCAAAAAAAAAAAAGAATCCTAAAACTTATGTGGTCATAAATGCTAGTGTGGGTGCACAAAAGCCACTCCTTTGGTGTAGGTCAGGGAGGAGAGGTTGAGACATAATGAAATCAAGTTTTATTGTTTAGCATTATAAAATCACCTACAATGGGAACCACAAAGAATATTATCAACAAATGTTTTGGTTTCAAGCTAACAATTTTTAAGTGCTCCTTCAATAATGATCAAAAGGTATGATGCCAAATGATTAATCAATCACTCGTTCTACACTCACCTTACACTGAGTGACAACTTGCTGTTACTGCTGCTTTCTTCTGACACAGATCTATAACATCGATAAAGTTTATTTTAAATAAGTGGGGAAATTTAAAAATGTTGAACAATTAAGTGACTATTTGAACGAAAAATGTTCTTCAGAGAAACAAAGTGATTCACTACATATAATGTCTCCTTCCAGCAAAATAAAACAAAACAAATAAAACTGGTACCATCTCAATATTAGAACAAATGCCATCAGCCACCTTGCTTTGTTGACAAAATCCTCACATCCTCATTTTACATTTACTCAATTTTACAGATAGGCCCCCTGATTCTATGATATCACTAACTCCTCAAGCCAAATTAAACCAAAACCATAAAGTAGCAGTCAAAAATTTCAGTTAATTTTTCCATATATTTCTACAGATTTCTTTCATCCTCTCGTAACATACTCAGATCTTCTCTTCATATCACTTCTTGGAAGGTAAAACTAGAGGTAAATACCTCTCTGGAAGAATACAGTAAATTATGACTAAGGGGATCAATAATGATGTTTAAATAGTTGTGTAACTGATTACAGATAATATGGCGATTTCACTTATTAATCTGGTGTACCCAAAAGTTTATGATACATTGGAAAGCTATTATCTCACATTTTGTAGAGTTATAGAGAATAATTTTAAGAACATAAAGATTAAATCCCTTGCTCAAGATATCATAGTTAGCAAGATATGCAAGATTTAGGAGTTGAATCCAGGTTTTCTGAGGCTAAATATAATTTTCTCCCCACTCCATGATGCTTCCTCCTGTCTCCTAACCTGATTAGTATGAATTACACATGTAATTTCTAGTTGAGAAATGACTGGACAAATCAGCAATAATTAGGAAAATAAATATTACGCAGGCAGGTTCATAGGTATTATATCTAGTTGAGTGAGGTGTTCTGATAAAGTTATTTACCACTGGTCTGAGGATCTATATCTTAAATTTTTATTTATTTATTTACTTTTTAAATGCAGTGTTATTTATTCTCATGAAGCTCATGGACAATTCTGACTATTTAGACAGAATCAGTGGATTAAGAGGACGAATAAACCTCCACAATACCCTTGGCACCCATATCTCCTCCTCAAGTGATACTGGTGGTAAAACGAATGGTTTTAGTAATGAGTAAAACCAGAGAAAACATGAAAACACCAAGCTACTTTGAAATGTATCCCTGGGCCATCCTCATATGTTTTACCTACAGTTTCAGCTTATTCCTGATGAAACTTGACTACTTTTTTCTTGACTTATTTAATTTAATAAGAATTAAAATATATATACCTCTCACTTTCAGGTTCTCCTCTGTAGCATAGCTCCCTTATTTTACTCTGGCTTATGATAACAGCAATAATAATGATGAACACAGGTAGAGAAATGTAGAAAATCAGTTGAAATCTGTGTTTTGGATGACTAAGAGATCTCTCCAGCAAAAACTTTTTACCTAGAATGGAAAGCATCCATTTCAAATTATGTCAGAGATTTTATTAACCAAATCAAAAGGTGGAGGGGTACCATTACCAACAATATTCCCCAAAACTAAAAATTTCATTCACATAGACTGTGAATATAATAAAATCTGAAAACCTAAACTAATATATAAAATGGGCTGTTACTAGCGCTTTACTGATGTTTTTGAGTTTTCAAACTTCCACCCAATGGTGATTTCCTTGATTGAAGGTAGTAATGTTCTTTCATGGACCACATATTTAATACTTGCAAATATTTCTTCAATTCTGTTCTGATACAGGGTTTCTGAGGCTCAAACATGTATATCACAAAGAGTATTGGATTGTACCTGTATGTGAGAATTAAATGTGGGGTATCTGGCATTTAATTTCTCTTACATTACTACAATTTTTTTCCTAAAAATTAAAAATCAGTAGTGTCTAAACTTAAGCTCGTTAATCAAATATGCAGCAATAGGAAATTGTTAAAATGGCTCTAGGATTATTTTATAGAATGCATGGCTAAGCTTGGCTTTGACCCACTTCTGACTGACTAGTGCTAATATCTACATTTTCCTCATCTGTTCTTGTAGATTCTCAGCTGACATCTGCGTTCACCTTTCTGGTATCGAGTTCTGCTTTCTCCACAATTTGTTGGTATGCTTCCTTTTATTTGATATGAACTGTGACTCTATCACTTCTTTGCCACACTGGAGGAGCTGACTGTCAGAAGAGCAACTCCCCAGCTACAGTGTGGATGACCGCTGAGGCTCAAAATACTCCTCTTACTACTGTCCCAGCACTTCTCCCTTTTCCCCCATGTTTTTGTTTTAAGCGAGTTCAAGGTAGGAGCAACATTTTCTTTTTCAGTCAGCTTTGTGCATGCGCTTGGGGTTCCCAGTATCTTCGAGACAAAGATTACATGAAATTTGTAATTAGAAAACAAGTGAATCAGATGAAGAGATCAGCCTCTCTGGCTGCAGATTGATTCTCAGCTATGTGTATAGTCTTCCGGGTAATCAGTGATACCACATGGGTTATTTGAAAATGAATGTAATATATGCCCAGGTGGCCTTGGAAGTCTAAGCAGGAAAAATTGGTCTCACTTCTTTCACTTATACTGTCTAGTTTTAACAAGCACTACTTATTTATACCAGCCAACAAAGAAAATTTTCTACTAACTCTCTTCTCAGTTTGGTGACCTTCATTAAGTTAACTACTCGGAATCTCCATTTCCCATTGGTTAAACTAGTCCCCAATAATCTGCCTCAAGCCTTCTTCCTCCTTCTAAAGATGCCTCAGGGAATCAGCCAGTCATTTAACTATTGTTCATGGTTTTTCACCTCCTTCCTTTTATGACCCCGAAGTGTCTTAGCCTTTATGACTCAAGCATTTAACTGTCATATCAAACTCCCCAAAACATAGATCTTACCCATACCAAACTTTATGGGTAAATATCAGGTATAGAAATAAAAGATTTTTTCCTGGAGGAGCCAGCATGCATCAGGGGCCGCTCCCAAAGCTTCCCTATCCTCCACCCTGTGCCACATTCAGATTGATTACAGAAAACAGAGATGGAGAGCTTTGTGTAAAGTAGACACAAGATTGCTCATAAATAGTCATTTCACGTTTGCACTGTTAGTTACACAGTTTACATGATTACCAAGTTTCTCCAGCCAGCTATTCCACCATAAATCAGTAACTTCAGGTTTACTGAGAATAATTATGTATATGGATGAGTATATCCTGCCAAAAACATTTTATAGAGAGGGACTCCTGTTATCTTTCTCTAGCAAACACTGTTCATACATGTAACAGTTAATTTTATGCATCCGTTTGACTGGGCCACGATGACCTCAGATATTTGGTCAAATATTATTCTGGGTGTTTCTATGGGGTGTTTTCAAATGAGATTAACATTCAAATCAGTAGACTGAGTAAAGCAGTAGCTTTCTTTAATGTGGGTGGGCCTCATCCTGGAGGCCTTAATAAAACAAAAACACTGACCCTCCAGTGGATATGGGAAGATTCTTCCTGCCTGAGGTACCCAAACTGAGACATCAGCTTTTCCTGACCTTCAGGCCTGCTGCCCTTCACACAAAAATTGCACCATTGGCTCTCCTGGGGCTGTAGTTTACTGACTCACTCTGCACATCTTGGGATTTGTCAGCCTCCGTAATCACATGAGCCAATCAGTTCCTTCTAAAACATCTCTCTCTCTCTCTCTCCATACTATTGATCCTGTTTCTCTGGAGAATTTTGATTTTGGTACCAAGAAGCAGGGTGTTGTTATAATAAATACCTAAATATGTGGAAATGGCTTTGGGACTCGTAATGGGTAGTGGCTAGAGGAATTTTGAGGCACATTTTAGAAAACTCCTAGATTAATCTGAAGAGACTGTTGGTAGAAACATGGACGGTGAAAGCAACTCTGGTGAGGGCTCAGGGAGAAAAGAGGAGAGCAGAAGAGAAAGCCTACATCTTCTTAGAGAGTACAAAGATAATCATGAACAGAATGGTGGTAGAACTATTTACATGAAAGTTGTTTCTGGTGAGATTTTAGACAGAAAAGGAAAATGATTAAGAAAAGGCAACTCCTGCTGTAAAGTGGCAAAAAACTTGGCTAAATTGTAACCTCGTGTTTTATGGAAGATAGAACAGGTGAGCCATGAAACTGGATAATTAACTAAGATTTCTAACTGAAATGTTGAAGACGTAGTCTGGGTACTCCTGACTGCTTATAGTAATATGTGAGAGAAGGAGATAAATTGAAGAAGTAAGCCTTACACAGGGAGGTACCAGAACTTAAAGATTTGGAGAATTCTCAGTCTATCCATATTGCAAAAAATGGGAAAACATGTTTTAGAGAGAACATACCAAAAGTGTGGATGGGAATTGTAACCTCGTGTTTTATGGAAGATAGAACACGTGAGCCATGAAACTGGATAATTAACTAAGAAGATTTCTAACTGAAATGTTGAAGACGTAGTCTGGGTACTCCTGACTGCTTATAGTAATATGTGAGAGAAGGAGATAAATTGAAGAAGTAAGCCTTACACAGGGAGGTACCAGAACTTAAAGATTTGGAGAATTCTCAGTCTATCCATATTGCAAAAAATGGGAAAACATGTTTTAGAGAGAACATACCAAAAGTGTGGATGGGAAAATCATCTGATAAAGAGACTGTGCGTGTGAACCACCTCAGGAAAAGTCAGGAATGAGGATGAGATTACACCAGCAGAAACACTGCCAGGTTGGACCAAAGGGAACAGCACGGGGCAATAGAGCTATGTGGCTGCCAATATACTTTATCCTTCAAGAAAAGAGAAGGACGTGAAGGTGATTCAGAGATCATCAAGGCTTCCTCCCCCCATCACAGGTCCAGGAGCTGTCTCCTCCTCGGTTTTGACCAGCCAAGCTCCCCCACCCAGTGGTTGAGAGGGGCAGGGCCACTCCAAAGAGCAGTATGGATGGGGCCTCCATCTAGAGCTGAAGGAGTGGGGTAGACTCTACTGCAGGCTCTGGGGTTACTGCAGGCTGCTACCCCAATGGGCCTGGAGGGCAGAACATCAAACCTAAGAGGATTATCTTCCAACCTTAAAATCAAATTGAATTTGCCTTGCTAGGTTTTATTTGTATTTACTGGGATCTGTCACCCTTTCTTCTTTCCAATTTCTCCCTTTAGGAACAAGAATGTCTATTCTGTGCCTTTCTCACCTTTGTTTTCTGGAAGCACATAACTTTCACACGTTCAAAAATGGCGAAGAATTTTGCCTCAAGATGAATCATACCTAAAGTCTCACCCATTCCTGATGTAGATGATATTTAGAAGAGACGTTGTATTTGGAATTTATACTGAAACGGGTTAAGAATTTTGGAGCTACTGAGATGGGGTGGACATATTCTGCATAAAAGGAGGACATGAATTTGGGGAGCCATACGATGGAATGTTATGGACTGAATAGTGTTCCCCCAAATTCATATGCTGATTTGAATCCCTAAACCCCAGTGTGATGGTATTTGGAGATGAGGCCTTTGGGAGGTAATTAGGGTTGAGATCATAAGGGTGGGGTCCTAATCTGATGGAACTCACGTTCTTATAAGAGGAGGAGGAGACACCAGAGAGCTTTCTCTCTCCACACACACAGAGGACTCAGCAAGAAGGCAGCCATATGCAAGCCAGGAAGAGAGCTCTCACCAGAAACCGAATTTGCCAGCACCTCGATCATGGGTTCCCAGCCTCCACAGCTGTGAGAGAATACATTTCTATCGTTTAAGATACCCAGTCTGTGGCATTTTGTTATGGCAACCAAGCAGACTAATAGTGTATTTTCATGAAAGAATGGATGAGGTCATTTATTCCCTAGGCCATCCATTGAAGGGAGAACTAGCTGTGGAACACCAAACAAACAAGTGATTACCAGTGGAGAGTGGGAAGGGGGGAGGGGAAAGGGATTAAAAGGTATAAACTTCTATGTAGAAAATAAGCTACAAGGTTATATTTGTGCAGCACAGGGAATAGAGCCAATATCCTAATAACATTAAATGGACTATAATCTATAGAAACTTTGAATCACTATGCTGTAAACGTAAAACCAATACATTGTAAATTGACTGTACTTCAAAAAAAACACTTTCCTTCCTAGCGATATTCATTACCTAATAGTCTAGAGAACTTCAGGCTAGAGGACAAGATGGTTTAGTATTAGAAAATCTTCAAAGGCAATATAAGACAATATAATCAGTTCAATAGATGCCTTACACATATCTAATAAAGCCCAAAATACATTCCTGATTTTAAATAAAATTGGGAGAGATAAATATTTTCTCAACAAGATAAATATTGAATCAAAAGGAGCAGCCTTTTCATGAGACAATATTAGAGGTATTCCTAAGAAGTAATGATAGCCTCTTTCATGATGATTTCCTGTTATTCTGAATGGATTACCCAATAAAATTATGAAATGAGAGAGAGAGAAGGTGAAATTAACTGAAGAAGAGGAAAGAAAGGAAAATTATTATTAAAAAGGTGTGGCAAAATTATTAACTTCAGTTGATATCATTTAAAAAATATCAACCCCCTAAAAAAAATCAACTAAAAGCCTTTTGAAAATGATGATAGTCCATTGATAAAATGTACACACAAAAATCAGGTTTCCTATAATTAAAAGTAGCAATTTAAAATACAACAGATCCGGCTTCCCTGGTGGCGCAGTGGTTGAGAGTCCGCCTGCTGATGCAGGGGCCACGGATTCGTGCCCCGGTCTGGGAAGATCCCATATGCCACGGAGTGGCTGGGCCCGTGATCCATGTGCTCCGCAACGGGAGAGGCCACAACAGTGAGAGGCCTGTGTACCGCAAAAAAAAAATAAATAAATAATAATAATAATAAAATACAACAGATCTGCTGATAACAATGTTCAACAAAATGATGATATTCTTAAAAATTAAACAACTGGCAATTTTTGATCCACAGATCCTGATATACCCATAGAGAGATCAAAACCACAATGAGTTATCACTTTACACTTGTTAGGTTGGTTACTATAAAAAGAAAAGTTGGTGAGGATATGGAGAAATTAGAAAACTCATTGATGAGAATGTAAAATGATTCAGCCTCTATGAAAAAGAGTTTGGTGGTTCCTCAGAAAGTTAAATATAGGCTTACTATATTATCCAGCAATTCCACATTTAGGTATATACTCAAAGTATTGAAAGCATGGACTCAAACAGATATTTGTACACCCACGTTCACAGCATCATTATCCACAATAGTCAAAAGGTGGAAGTAAGCCAGGTATCCATCAACAGATCAATGGATAAACCAAATGTGATATATACATGCAACCGAATATTATATGGCCTTAAAATGGAATGAAATTTTGACATGCTACAACATGGGTGAACTTTGAAGACATTATGTTAAATGAAATAAACCATAAATAAAAGGACAAATAGTGTATAATTCCACTTCTATAAGGTATGTGAAAGTGGTCAAATTCATAGAAACAGAAAGTAGAATGGTGGCCTCCAGGGGTTGAGGAAGAGAGGAATGGGGAATTATCGTTTAATGAATATAGAGTTCCAGTTTTGCAAGATGAAAGAGTTCTGGAGATGGATGGTGGGTTTACAACAGTGTACACCAGTATATTTAATGTCACTGATTCATACATTTAATAATGGTTAAAATGGTAAATTTTATGTTATGCATGTTTAACAATTAAACATATACATATAAAAATGTATGTGTGTTAGAAAAGGTCAAAAATATCACTAGAAGTGATTGTCAAGGGTAATGAAAGAAAAATACGCAGAATAATTATAAATTTCCTACAACCATAAGATAATTGGGAAGCCTCATGAAATTAAAGAAATGCGAGTGGAAATTTTTTTACTGTTGGCTTGTCATATATTTAAAAGGTTGATAATAACACCTGAAAATCAATAATTATATATAATATTAGTAGTGGTTAACTTCTGGGGTTAAGATTATCTAAAAATTATTATAAGAAAAATTATAATATAAGATTAAATAAACTTGATGTATAAATTTTATATACCAAGTAGACAAGTTAACAAAAATATATGAGGATTTAGACTCTAGAATATGCAAACAAGTAAGTCATACACACAACCACACATATTTAATTATATTTAATTATGTACATGTTATATCTTTGTATGTAATGCTGTAAAAAGATTATACATTCTTTGAAAATATCCATGAAATATTAACAAAAGACAATAAGATACTGGTTACAAATAAGGCCATGATAAATTCCATAATTTGAGGTTTTTCCAGGCCATATTCTGTTAACATAAGTCAGTGATATTCAAAATAAATAAAATGAGCATATAAAGCAAACTTGGATTCCTTGGGATCACCTTGCCTCTCAAACTCTTTATGCCCCCAAATGCATTCAGCATCACAAGGGCGTCTCCCACATGGAGTCCAGGCCCATCAGCAGCCCAGGGTTTCCTTGACTGGGTACAGGGCCCCAAGGAGATAATTTGGGCACAGAACAGGCAGTCAGCTGGCATACCAGCCCAGGGCTTTTGGGGTAGACCTACAGGCCCCAGAATAGAGGGGATGAATACAGCCTACAGCAGCTGACTAAAAGAAACTAGTTGTATTGGAAGGTTTCCTCTGAGCCCAGGCTCAGGTGCAACCACAGTACTGCCATTTGGACCTAAAGTGGCCTAGGGTAACTAACTATGATTGTTGGCCTGGCACTGTTCCAAGTGTTGTTAAGGAAAGCCTTATATACCGGGGCATCCATTAACAGGATGGGAAATTTTCTGATTTTTAGAAACTGGCTTGGAAGTTCGGAAGGAAAAAACTAAATTCATACAGAAGCTTAAAAAAAATACCCAGGAACTAAAAGCAACATTGTTTTGGTGTCAAGTGAATATGGCATAGATTATCCGCAGTTGCTGTTGCTGTTTTTAACTCTGACTACTGATGTTCACTCTGAGTGATGTGACTTAAGTGTGCAACGTAAGGGTATTGAAATCATTAATGTGAACAGTACATCTTTGACTTAGTCTGTGGATTAACTGTTGTGCTTTGTGTCAAGATAGCACTAATTTTTCATATTGTCAATATTGTGATCTTTTCTAAGAGCTCAGATAATAAAAATCAGAATGATGACAATACTAACACCAGCATGACCCAGACATCACTGAACAAGAAGGCTAAATGACTGTTCCTAGTGACAGATGGAAGAACATATACAACTAGATTAGATATGTAAGTAACCAAAACATAGCACATTGTACAACATGCCAAAAATAATTTGGACCTAGAAATAAACCATGCATATATGGTCAATTAACATATAACAAAGGAGCCAAAAATATACAATCTAGAAAGGATAGTTTCTTCAATAAATTGTGTTGGGAAAACTGAACAGCTACATGTAAAAGAGTGAAACTGGGCCACTATCTTACACAACACATAAAAATTAACTCAAAATGGATTAAAGAGTTGAATGTAAGACCTGAAACCATAAAACTCCTAGAAGAAAATATAGGCAGTAAACTCCTTGACTTTAATCTTGGTGATGATTTTTTGAATCTGACACCAAAAGCAAAGGCAACTAAAGCAAAAATCAACAAGTAGCAAAACATCAAATGTAAAAGCTATTTCACAGCAAAGGAAACTAGCAACAAAATGAAAAGACAACCTAGTGAATGGGAAAATATATTTGCAAATCATACATCTGATAAGGGGTTAATATCCAAAATATACAAAGATGTCATACAACTTAAGAGCAAAACAAAAAAAAATCCAATTAAAAAATGGGCAGAAGATTTGAATAGACATTTTTCCAAAGGAGACATCCAAATAGCCAACAAGTACATGATAAGATGCTCAACGTCACAAATCATTGGGAAAATTCAAATCAAAACCACAATGAGATATTACCTCACACCTGTCAGAATGGCTATTCTCAAAAATAGCCATAACAAGTGTTGGTAAGGATGTAGAGAAAAGGAAACCCTCATGCAGTGTTGGTTGGAATGTAAATTGGGTTAGCCACTATGGAATACAGCATGCATGTTCCTCAAAAAATTTAAGAATATAACTACCATATGATCCAGCAATTCGACTTCTGGGTATATACACAGAGGAAATGAAAACACTAACTTAAAAAGATACGTATACCTCCATGGTCATTGCAGCAGTATTTACAGCAGCCAAGACATGGAAACAATCATCCATCACCCTGACCAAAAAATGTGATATACGTATGTATATATATAATGAAATATTATTCAGCCATAAAAAGAATAAAATCTTGGCATTTGCAAGAACATGGATGAGCCTCAAGGCTCATATATTTCATTATGCTAAATGAAATGAGTCAGACAGAGTAAAACAAATACCATATGATCTTACTTACATGTAGAATCTAAAAAACAAAACAAAACAAAAAACAAGCTCATAGATACAGAGAACAGATTGGTGGTTGCCACGCATTGGGGTGGGGGATGAGCAAATTGGCTGAAGGGGGTCAAAAGGTACAAACTTCCATTTACAAAATAAATACATCATGAGGATTTAATGTACATCATGGTGACTGTAGTAAATAATACAGTATTTTACAGTTTGTTTCTTATAATTGATTTCTAATCTCATAGCACTGTGGTCAAAAAAGATGCTTGATATGATTTAAATTTTCTTATATTTACTGAGGCTTGCTTTGTGGCCCAAGATGTGATCTATCCTGGGAATGCTCCATGTGCACATGAAAACAATGTGTATTCTGCTGTTTTCAGATAGAATGATATATAGATATCAATTAAGTCCATAGGATCTAATGTGTCATTTAAGGCCTGTATTTCCTTATTGATTTTCTGTCTGGATGATCTGTTCATTGGTGTAAGTGGGGTGTTAATGTCCCCCACTATTATTGTGTTACTATCAATTTCTCCTCTTATATCTGTTAACATTTGTCTTATATATTGAGATGTTCCTGTGTTGGGTGCATATATATTTACAATTGTTATGTCTTCTTAGATTTATCCCTTGATCATTGTGTACTGTCCTTCTTTGTCTCTTGTAACAGTCTTTATTATAAAGTCTATTTTGTCTGATATGAGTATCGCTACTCCAGCTTTCTTTTGATTTCCATTTTCATGGAATAACTTTTTCCAGCTCCTCACTTCCATCTGTATGTGTCTTTAGATCTGAAGTGGGTCTCTTGTAGACAGCATATATATAGGTCTTGTTTTTCTATCCATTCAGCCAGTCTCTGTCTTTTGGTTGGAGGATTTAATCCATTTACATTTAAGGTAATTATCAATATATATGTTTTTATTGCCATTTTCTTAATTGTTTTGGGTTTTTTTTGGTCTTTTTCTTCCCTTCCTCTTTTGTTCTCTTCTCTTGTGATTTGATAACTAACTTTACTGTTGTGTTTGGATTCCTTATTCTTTTTGTGCATGTATCTACTGTAGATCATCTTCAGTTTAGGGTTGCCATGAGGTTTTGATATAGCAGTGTATATATAAACAAGATTGTTCTAAGTTGCCAGTCTTTTAATTTCAAATGCATTCCCAATATCCTGCATTTGTACTATCTTCTCACAATTGCCGGTTTTGACATATTTGTGTGCAGATTATTTCCTACCTTTACGATATATTTGCCTTTACTGGTGAGCTTTTCCATTCATATATTTCTTGTTTCTTGTTGTGGCCTTTTCTTTTCCGCCTAGAAAATTCCTTTAGCATTTATTGCAAAGCTGGTCTGGTAGTGCTGAATTCTCTTAGCTTTGGCTTGTCTGTAAAGCTTTTGATTTCTCTGTCAAATCTGAATGAGAGCCCTGCTGGGTGGAGTATTCTTGGTTGCAGGTTCTACCCTTTCACCACTTTAAATATATCATGCCACTCCTTTCTGGCCTGTAGAGTTTCTGCTGAAAAATCAGCTGATAACCTTATGCAAATTCCCTTGCATTTTATTTGTTGCTTTTCCCTTGTTGCTTTTTATATTTCCTCTGTCTTTTATTTTTATCAATTTGACTACTATGTGTCTCAGTATTTTTCTCGTTGGGTTCATCCTGCCTGAGAGTCTGCGCTTCCTGACTTGGGTGACTGTTTCCTTTCCCACGTTAGGGAATTTTTCAGCTATTGTATCTTCAAATATTTTCTCAGGTCCTTTCTCTCTCTCTTCTCCTCTGGGACTGCTATAATGAGATGCATTTAATGTTGTCCCAGAGGTCTCTTAGACTCTCCTCATTTCTTTTCATTCTTTTTTCTTTATTCTGTTCCCTGGCAGTGATTTCCACCATTCTGTCTTCCAGGTAACTTATCCATTCTTCTGCCACATTTATTCTGCTATTGATTCCTTCTAGTGTATTTCTCATTCCAGTTATTTTACTGTTCATCTCTGTTAGTTTGTTCTTTAGATTTTCTAGCTCATTGTTAACCATTTCTTTTATCTTCCCAGTCTGTGCCTCCATTCTTTTTCCAGGATTTTAGATCATATTTACTGTCATTACTCTGAATTCTTTTTTGGGTAGATTGCCTATCTCCACTTCACTTAGTTGTTCTTCTGGGGTTTTATCTTGTTCCTTGCTCTGGGATATATTCCTCTGCCATCTCATTTTGTCTACCTTTCTGTGATTGTGGTTTCCGTTCCACAGGCTGCAGGGTTGTCATTCTTCTTGCTTCTGCTGTCTGCCCCCTGGTGGATGATGCTGGTCTAAGGGACTTGTGCCAGCTTCCCGATGGGAGGGCCTGGTTCCTGCCCACTGGTGGGTGGAACTGGGTCTTGTCCCTATGGTGGGCAGGGCCATGTCAAGGGGTGTGTTTAGTGGGAAGCTGTGGGCTCAGGAAGACTTTAGGCAACCTGTTCACTGATAGGTGGGGTTATGTTCCCATCCTGCTTGTTGTTTGGCATGAGGCATCCCAGCACTGGAGCCTATAGGCAGTTAGGTGGGGCCAGGTCTCGGTGAGAAAATGGCAGCCTCCAGCAGGGCTCATGCCAATGAGTACACCCCAGAACTACTGCCACCAGTGTCTTTGTCCCTGCAGTGGTCCACAACCACCCCCAACCTGCGCAGGAGACCCTCCAATACCAGCAGGTTGGTCTGGTCCAGGCTCTTATGAGGTCACTGCTTTTTCCCTGGGACCTGGTGCACACAAGACCTTGTGTATGCCCTCCAAGAGTGGAGGTTCTGTTTTCCCAAGTCCTGTGGAATTACTGTGATCAAACCCCGCTGACCTTCAGAGCCAGATGCTCAGAGGGCTCCTCCTACCAATGACAGACCCCTAGGCTGGGGAGCCTGACATGGGGCTCATAACTTTCACTCCTTTGGGAGAACCTCTGCGATACAATTATTTTCCAGTTTGTGGGTTGCCCACCCGATGGGTATGGGATTTGATTTATCACTACTGTGCCCCTCCTACCATCTTGTTGTGGATTTTCCTTTATATTTGGATGTAGGGTATCCTTTTTGGTAGGTTCCAGTATTTTTCTGTTGATGGTTGTTCAGCAGTTAGTTGTGATTTTGGTGTTTTTGTGAGAGAGGGTGAGCTAACTAACGTCTTTCTACCCAGCCATCTTGTCTCTGCCTCCTTTTTTTTTTCCCTTTGTGCTCAGTCTTGTTTCACTCCCTCATAAGGTGTCGAGTGCAGAGGCTTTGCACCCAACACTTCAAACCAGAGTGCCCAGTGTGAAACGGCTGTGCCGACATCTCCGCTTAGTATGCAGAAGCATTGAATAATACAGTGTTGCTTATTTAAAAGTTGCTAAGAGATTAGAACTTAAAAGTTCTCAACACAAGAAAAAAAATTTTGTAGCTATGCATGGTGACAGCTGTTACCTAGACTCATTATAGTGATTATTTTCCAAGGTATACAATATCAAATCACTATGTTGTACACCTGAAACTAATGTAATGTTACACATCAGTTATATCTCAATTAAAAATATTTGGATTTGGGTATGGTGGAGAAGGAGCTGTGAAAGCCACATAAGGAGATGGAATCTCAAATGTCTGCAGTGAGACAAGCAAGTATTTCTAAGTCAATCATATTTTTCTGTTTCCTAAATGAAAAAAACAAATTGTCTTCCCAAAAGATAGCAATGTTCAAATAAAAATAGCTACCACTGAATTAGTTTGGGTACACCACAAGAACAAAAATGTTTTATCTATTCATTCAGTTTCTTGATTGCTCTACAAAACTGAGTGTTTCCAGATTCATAGATTGCAACTAAAATGCCCAACAGGAGAAAAAAGAGTTATTTTGATAACATCTGTTGACTCCTCACAGTGAAGTAATGATTCTGTCACATTTTACCAAGTGAATGTGGCAGCAAAATATTGCCCCCAGCTCTTAGGTAATTCTGGTTTCCAGAACAGAGTTTCAAATAGTCTTCTGAATTTCTATGAAAATTTTAATAAAACCATATAAAACAAAAAGATTTTTGCTATATTGCTCAAATACAAACTAGACTTTGCTCATCTATATGTGTAGTTAGCAGACAGGGCAAATGTAAATTTTTGCAAGTTCCATTCAGCCTATAAATTTTTTAATGAAGAAAAGAAAAAGATCTCACTTGCCAAATGTCCTGTACACCTGGTACACAACACCAAAAGGAGTGTGATTTGTTTTCCTGTGATATAAATGCTTTCATAATGAAAGTTTCAGTCAGTTTCAGTTTCCTCAAAACGCATAAGCACTTACCAAGAATTTTTTTTTTAACTTCACAAAATGGAAAGAAATTGCTTCCTTAAACAAGTGTAGGAGATGACTGTACTCCTTACTGACCATAAAAGATATGTTAAAATATTTAAGATGTAAAATCTAATTTTTAGAAGTTTGGACAAGAAGAATGTACTTCTCTAATTTTGAAATTCATAGAGGATGAGAATAGGAAAAAAAGTGTGTAGTGAAGCAGAAATTTATGTGCTATTTCTCCAAAACAATCTGATGACCTGTGAAGGGGCCATCAGGATTATAGAAAAGGATGCACTGACTGCACCTGGGTAGTTCTATGATTTGCACAGGTTGTGACAACTCATACAATGAAAAAATGACTCATATTTTTGGAAATAAGACTGCTTCAGAACTCAAAAAAATGTAACCAGAAATGGGTAAGCAAGTTAAGAAGGACCTTCTCAGTTCCTTTATTAAAACTGTAATTTATGTGGAATTCAACTTAGATTTCACTAATTAAGATTACTTCTATGCCTTAAAGCATGCTCCCTGAGAAAGAGAGATTTAACACATGACATCCAATGTGCTTTGGAGTGTATAAATATGATGGGCCTTATAGATGTGGACAGCCTATAAGATGAATTTAAATATGCAAAGGAGCTGATTGACAGAGAGGTGGCCTACTAGAATAAGCCTGTAGAAACAAAGAGAATGAGTTTTGAAGAGCTGCAAAATAATATTTCCAAGCCTGAAAACCTGCTGTGTCTAGTAAATAAGACCCAAGTATCCCATGCTCAAATGCTTTTGTCAAGATACTTAGCTTAATGCCACCACGATGGACTGACAGCAGAATTCAGTAAATGTGGGTTTGTTAAAAACAGAGCTTCAAGTCAAAATGAATTTTACATTTGATTCTATTCCATTTTGCTACTACTTAAAAGAAGAATGTCTTACAGGCTGCAAGCAGTTCAGGAAAGTATAACTGGAAAATGAAACCAAAAATCAAAAATATGTCTGACTGTATTATGGCACAGAAGGAAGCATGTCAATGTTATGTTCATTAAATATGAGCATATCTTTAATCATTCCTATCATATTTATATTCTTTCTCCTTTCTAAAAGTCCTATGTTTATGTATCTTGAGAATAAACAATAAGATAGCCATGCAAAATTTAAATATCTAGTAAAGAATTTTTAAAAAGAGGTAAAATAAATTGCTGTATCAGAGGTTACATTATAAAATATTCTCATTATAAAGTATTGCTGTTTTTGCTCACATATTTTATTTTTTAATTGGTTGTTCTATAAACTACTATTGATCAGCACTGTTTACTAGTTCTATTGCTATTTCACTTAAATAATAGCAATTTATGTAACAAAAGTACACAGTACAGAATAATATACAATTTCAAATAAATGCCTATTCTTTCAACATATTTATGTGAAAAGAATAATATACGTGTAGTTGTATATGTTAAATGATTATGTTTATTTTTTGGTCTGATACACCGTCTGATACAGCTGTGTTTTAGCTGTCTGAAAAGTTACTCACCCTAGGTATGCCCCCCACTAATAGTCAAGCTACACATAAGTCTGCCCAGGAGTTCACCATTTAATTGCCCCAAAAGAAAAAGGGTTTGTAAAGGTAGACAGACCTCCTCTTCTCCCAGGTTAGTTTAGGTGGGCTCCAATAACCTTCTGGAACCAGGGACTATCCCCCATGTGTTCCCAGTCTCATCCAGGCCTGCTTGATCTCAAAATACTACTCAGGAACCCTAGAGGGGATATCCTAAAGGGAAAATTCTAAAGATGAGATTGTAGCCCCTAAAATGCAGGAGAAAGGAGTAGCCTTGAAAGATTCTGGTGGCATTAATATTACAACGACTACGAACATCATTTAAAACTAGGAATATATGAGACAATACAAAGTAAATAATCTAAATTAACTAATCAAATTATATGCACTGGAATTTCTACTTTTAAAATTTCCTACCACTAGTTACACTTTTTGTTAGACAATGTCAGTGTTGATATATAAAGAAGAGTTCAAACTTAGCTGTCTTAGAGTCTTTTAAAATCTTACAAGTAAAGTAAAACCGTATTTGTTGACATTAGTTGCTTTGCAATGTGACTTGGAACCTACAACTGTAATCTATTGTCTTACATATTGTCTTTGATTAATAAAGTTTTAAAGACACTAACCAACTTTGCCCCTGTGTCCATCATCAATACTTCCAAAATCTCCTGCCATTCGCTTGCAACGAGGAGGAGCAAACCCCATTTTACAATGGCAATTGTTAAAATTGTTGCAGACCTAGAATAATCAGAAAATAGAACCATTTTTATGTACAAAGATGGTTTTCAATAGAGGCCAGTTAATATTCTACACGTATTCAACAGAGAATTTATTCCAGAGAATTTATCCATTCCAGAGAATTTACCTTAAATAGACAAATTCAACAAATTTTCTCTTGACATTTCCCATACTGTAGAAAGTATATGGCTTCTGTTGCCAAATCAATTTTTGCCAAATAAATTCTTTTGCCAGATAAATTCTTTCAACTCTCCCCACAGCCAGACCAAACTATTGTCAATCACCAGTAACATGCCTCTAATTACCATTTACTTCCTAGTTTCACAGAACAGCCCAGACACTAAATTAATGAGCAAGACCAGCAAGAAAATCCTAATGACCTTTATTTACCATTTCCTGCCTTCTCTCTGTAAAAATAAGATCATTTTGGTTAGATGGTAACACATAGTGCTTATAGCACATCCAGCCCACATATTTACCAAACATTTTATACATCCAGAATCATCTTAAATGTTTCTACTTTATCTTCTCTAATAAACAGTTTGGCAAGATTTCTCAAGAAGATAAGATTGAAGTTATAAGTTACAAACTGTTAAATGACACCAAGCAGCATGAAAGTGATCAAAAAAATTATTCAAATGATTTCTTTAAATCTCCAAACTGTTTACTGAATTGTTCAAAGCATGTTGCTTAAAATGAAAACTGAAATTACTTACTCCATTTGAATTACAATCTCTGGCAGAATTGCAACTCTGAAAATTGACATGGTATTTAAGCTCTACACAGTTAAATCTCAGACAATACTGAAACAAAGCAAAAGAAGTAAAAAAACAAATTCAGTCAAACCATCAGATTGTGTGCATAGATAATACATAAGAAAAAATTCAAGAAAATTCAAGAATTTGTATTACCAAGAATTGGCATAAAAATCCAAAACATAAAGTAATAATTGTGACTGCATTGAAATAAATGTGAAATAAGCTATATGCTTTCAGATTGTAAATGTATAGTCTTATATAAGAAGTTGAAACTTTTATTTTCTTACCATCTAGCACCAGAAGTCCTCTTAGAAAGAGAAATATCTGGAAAAATAATTTGATTAGTCCCTTCAGTTCAATAATTATCTGAGAAGCATTTAAAAAATACACAGGCCTGGGTACCTCCCGAGACCGTTATATTAAAATCTCTGGGGCTAGGGTCCAGGTGATTATCATGTGCAGTCAGGGTTAAGAAGCTTCGAGTGGGAGGCTGAGGTATTAAAATCATTGGTATGAGGAGCAAAGGAAGGTAAGTTACTATTCCATATGGGGAAGAAAATGAGAAGAAAGCAAGGATAACAGGTAATTATATGAGGTAATAGGACAATGAGAGACTCCCATGGGTGAGATGGCTAAAAGGCCTTCTAAGAAAAAGAATGTTTAATGTGTGAATTACATTGTCCTAATTTATGGCATTAAATTGTGTGACCTTTCCCAATTATACAAAATTTTTCAGTAAAGTCAATACTTTACAAAAGAGTTTTGCTCTTTGGTGACTTGTGTCTTTGGATCATAATAACAGGGTATGCAGAAAGAAGAGGATCAGAATTCTGAAATAGAGATTTGAGCCAATATCATTTACATTTCAAGGGGAGAGAGATCTCAGGTCTTATTTGTATCTATAGGTTTCCAAATGAGCAAGATGTGACAGATACTTGGATTATTTTCTTGCACTATTACCAAAGAGCATTATATAAAAATAAATTTGAATTTAGCAAGCAAACCTTGAGACTTTCTCTCAAAAGAAATGTACATTTATTTAATTTTCCAGAGTAGCTCTTGGAATTAATAATTTCTAGGACTCATTAGAACATTAAATGGTTGTTAGATATATTGTTTGTTTATAGGATATTAGAACATTCTAAAACATTCTAAAATTATAGTATGCTATATTATTAACTGTTCTCTTGTTCTTATGTATAACATAAGTGATAACTATAATATGTTACAGCAGAATATAATATTGTAATAATAGTATTCAATTTAATTAAAACATTCATCTACCAATCAGAAAAAAATCAGAGTTGATTATAAGAAGTTAAAATCAGTGTAAATTTGGAGGTTCTACTGAAACAATGAATACAATTCAAGAAAGTTGTTGCAAAAACATTCCAAAGGAGGAAAAATGCTTGATCATATAATAACTTACTCGCCCCAAACTAGTATTCACATGAGATCTTCAAATGTTAGCTAAAAAATTACTCCCTATAGTGCATGCAAAAGCACTTGATTACATATTGCAGAACATAAAAAAATGATCTGTATAAAAATTACTTAAAAGTAATGTTGCTGTTAAAAAGAGGTATGGAGGTCATTAAAAACAAATATTGCTGGAATATTGCTAATATACCTGTTAAAAATTGTCCACACTTGTAAACAGAGAAAATTGGAGAACCACATTTCTTTTCAATGTCATTTTTGAACATTC
Source organism: Neophocaena asiaeorientalis asiaeorientalis (assembly GCF_003031525.2). Taxonomy (NCBI): domain Eukaryota; kingdom Metazoa; phylum Chordata; class Mammalia; order Artiodactyla; family Phocoenidae; genus Neophocaena; species Neophocaena asiaeorientalis. The sequence goes on from NW_020175192.1 coordinate 4,293,212, forward strand.
ATTAAAGGACCCATCTAAGGTAAACCTAAAGGTTATTTAATTATTTAAGGAATGTACTTTGTATAACTTGCTAGTCAGTACTGATAAGAGCCTAGATTTTGTGAACTTATATGTTAACATAGTTTCTGTCTGGCCGAAATGTAAATGAGTTTTGTCTGATTGAAATGATAACCCGAAATTATGGTTTTATTACTCTATAGGACATTAGCAGATTTTACTTTGAACCTAACAACTGTATTTCAACATTCTTTTACCTAATGCCTCTAAAGTAGGGTGATTCCCAAGTGGCATCAAAAATTTAACTTGGCTGATTCTCCATTTCTCTTTTTTTCTTCTCATTTTGGTTTTTTGTTGCTTTGTTTTTGTTTCTGATTCTTGACCAAGTCAGTAAGTCTGCCCATGATGTTATATTTGTGAGTGCTTGTATATATGCATATACACATGTGTATACACATACAATTTTGCTTAGTTTATATATTACAGAATGGCTATACCTTTGGATTGTATTAACTTGTTCATTTTTGTCACTTTAAAAAGAAAATGAGTGTGACTGTAAGGGATTGTATTAGGTGTGTATGAGTTTTTAGGCTGCTAACTAGCTTCTGTATGAGAGGCAGAAATAAATTATCTACCTTTACATCTTTCTGAAATATAACTTAATTGGGTTAAAAATTATAATTACTACAATTAGGACATGCCAGTAGCAATAATGGCAGAAGACAATTATGTCTCAGGATAATAGGATGTGTAATTGCTTCTCAAAAGACAAAACTGCTTTATCCTAATGCTATATCTGGTTGTTTCAGAATATGAAAGAGGACAGTGAAAGTCAAGGCTTGAATGAATATGGAAAATTATAGATATTTTGTGCAAGGTAACCTTGGTTTTGTTGATAATACCTATGCACAAGAAAATAATGATTCTGAAAAAAATTTAGCAACAATTGTTCAATTTTGGTGGGGTCATTCATAAGATAATTTTAAAAATATCCTTGTGAATACCGTAAAGCCTCATACTATATTGATGCAAAATTAGAATTTGGGTTTTTAAAAATTGTATACATGGAAATTGCTTGTGAAGTATTCAATTTGCTCTTAACAGTGGTAGTACAAGGTTTTTGTTTACTTTCTATAAATTTACCTGGATGGCAGAGATTCAATATTTCACCAGAATAATTTTCTGTGCTTTGTATTATGTAAATGGGTATTTTTAAAAACCTCCCCGTTTTTTGAAAGAGCTAAAGTTCCCTATAATTTTAGTACCTTTTCCCATTTTATGTAAGCTCTTGCACTGTCACTTTGATTAACAGGGAGTTAAGCAATTTTTACTAGATAACCAATAATCCTTTTAAATTAAGTAACCACCTTGGACAACTCTGGTGACTTTACCTTACCAAGGTCAGAGTCTAAAGTCAAAAATATTTTTTTTCGGGCTTCCCTGGTGGCGCAGTGGTTGAGAGTCTGCCTGCCGATGCAGGGGACACGGGTTCGTGCCCCGGTCCGGGAAGATCCCACATGCCGCGGAGCGGCTGGTCCCGTGAGCCATGGCCGCTGTGCCTGTGCGTCCAGAACCTGTGCTCCGCAACGGGAGAGGCCACAGCAGTGAGAGGCCCGCGTACCACAAAAAAAACAAAACCAAAAACAAAAACAAAAAAAATATATATATTTTTTTTCTTCATGATTTTAATAATACCTAAAACTATATTTGAGATTTCTGAGATTGCCATCAGAAAATAACAGATTTGTTCTCTTATCTCATAAATATAAGAATGCTAGAAATAATTACAATTTGTTTGGTATTCTCCATTATTTATTTATTTTTGTAAGATATTAATTTTTTAATGAAAACTCATCATATTGTAATGGCTTTTTACAAAATAAGAGAAACTATTGTTCCTAATTGCAGTTGGGAAGAATTTTACAATATCTTTCTTTTTTTAATCCATTTTTAAATTTAAGTAGTTAATTTACAATGCTGTGTTAGTTTCAGGTGTACAGCAAAGTGATTCAGATATATATATATGTTTTCTTTTCAGGTTCTTTTCCATTATAGGTTGTTATAAGACCTTGAATATAGTTCTCTGTGCTATACAGTAGGTCCTTGTTGTGTACCTAGTTTATACATAGTAGCGTGTATACTGTAATCCCAAACTCCTAATTTATGACATTCTCCATTATTTCCTAATAGATAGCAATGTCAGAGCCGCATAGGAAGAACTGTCAAAGAAATTCAGCCAGCCTTCCCTAGGTTAATTTTAAATGTTATTAATATAAGCATAACTAATGTTCTCAGCATAAATGTTTCATATATTGTACATGTAACTAGAATGGATTGAATGCTTGTAGAAACTCAAGTCCACTTCTCTTCATAATATTTTCTTATCCTCAAGAGAAACTTTGATCAAACTCTTAATAAATAGTTATTATCACACCCCTGTCTGCAAAATAAGAGATTTTGCTTTTCTCCATTCCCATTCTACTGATGACTCTAATAAATGAACCATTCAAACTTTTCAGGCTTTTGATCAACTGATAGTTTGTGCTTTTCTCTAATGTTTACCTAAAGTTTCTGTTTTCAGGTACAGGATAGAAACTAGGTCTTCACTGACATGTAGAAAGGATCATATCAGGTATTCTAAACTATTTGAATCCAAGAATTAGACTCACAGGTACAGGATATGGTGCTTAAGCTGATACTGAGTAGACAATTTCAGAACATACCATAAGGCTGAATCAGGCTTTATTGGAATCCTTTATATCCAGGAACATAATGCCATATGAAAGCAAACTGCTAACTCAAAATCCAGGGGAATAAGAATCAATTATACAGGGCTAAATTAAATAATGAGAAAAATTAACTGTGGTTATACATTTCAGATGATATATCAGAAAGCCCTTTTTCTTTCTTTTTGATGCATTTCTAATCCTCAGTTTATTAGCTATGCTTTTATAAACTGAAATGAAACATTTTAAAACTAGGAACTGGTTCTCACTAGTGCCCTCAAATTCAGAAACAATACATTTACTGTTCCTTCACTTTTTATGGCAATACAATTATTTATAGGCTCAATAATGGTCCACCATTACCCACCTACCGTAAATAACTAGAAAACTAGACAAATTATAGAAAACAACTATTTGTACACATTGGACTATAGGCAGAACAAGACTATGATCTCTGAGAAAAAAAAAAAAAAAATGAGGTGAGCCCTCCTATTTTCCAGGCTCTTTGCTTGGAGGCAATTTCCTGATTAAGATGCAGTGAGGAGGAACCCAAACACAGTCGGGAAATCTTGTTGAGTAAAGGAGATGGAGATTCAAGTATGTGAAGGTTAGGAGGCTGTGGAACCTAGAATTTGCTGGGAAGACTATTCTAGAGGAGGGAACTACAAATGAAAGAGTTCTATAAACCTACATAGGAACTGCCTTCTGTCTTTGGCTGAATACAATCTGCACCTGCACAGGGCTAACATCCATAAGACTGAACAAGAACTACTTTCAGAGGAAAAAAATTAGCAAGGAACTATAAGATGAATAGTTCCTGAAATCACACAACCTGGAAATCATACAAGGTCCTAACAGCGTGAATGTACAGGCCATGTTGAATGAACAGAATATTCAATAGAGACCATAGAAGGGTCACAACTCAGAACTGGGGCAAATTTAGCCTAAAGTAAAATTTAGACCCTAAAATATTTACTCTATGCCTTCAAAGAGCTTAACAACAAGTCTTAAAAGTTTAAAATGATCTGCAAGTTCTACCCAACAAAGAATTGAAGGTAATGATCAAAGAACTCAGGAGAAGATTGGAAGAAAAGAGTGAAAAGTTAGAAGTTTCTAAAAAGGAGTTAGAAAATATAAGGAACAACCAAACAGAGATGAAGAATACAATAACTGAAATAGAAAACACACTAGAAGAAATCAATTATAGACTAATTGATACAGAGGAGTGGATCAGTGAGCTGGAAGACAGTAGTGGAAATCACTGATGCCGAACAGAAAAAAGAATAAGAGGAAATGAGGAAAGTTTAAGAGACCTCTGATACAATATTCTGTGCACTAATATTCATTTTATAGAGATCTCGGAAGGAGAAGAGAGAGGGAAAGGGACTGAAAACATATTTCAAAATGTAATAGCTGAAAAAAATCCCTAACCTGAAAAAGGAAGCAGACATCCAAGCACAGGAAGTAGAGAAAGTTCCAAATAGGATCAACCCAAAGAGGACTAGACCAAGACACACTGTAGTGAAAATGGCAAAAATTAAAGACAAAGAATATTAAAAGCAAAAAGGGGAAAACAACAAATTACATACACGGGAACTCCTATAAGACTATTCACTGACTTTTCAGCAGAAACTTTGCAGGTCAGAAGGGGGTGGCACAATATTTTTAAAGTGATGAAAGGAAGAAAAACGACAACCAACAATACTCTAGCTGGCAAGGCTTTCATTCAGATTTGATGGTAAGATCAACAGTTTTACAGGCAAGCAAAAGCTAAGGGAGTTCAGCACCAGCAAGCCACCTTTACAAAAAATGTTAAAGGAACTTCTCTAAATGAAAATGAAAAGGCCACAACTAGAAACGTGAAAATTACAAAACAAAAAATCTCACTGGTTAATGAAAATATATAGTAATGGTAGTAAATCAACCACATATTTATATACACGGAAGGTTAAAAGACAAAAATAGTAAAGTCACTTAATCCACAATGAATAGTAAAGGGATATGAAAAACAAAAATATGTGAAACATGATGTCAAAAATGTGGGGGAAGGGGAGTAAAATGCAGGATTGTTAAAATGTGGTTGAACTTCAGAAATCAGCAATTTAAAATTTTATATATATATATATATATATATATATATATATAG
>NW_020175192.1:4298325-4511815 GCF_003031525.2 Neophocaena asiaeorientalis asiaeorientalis
AAATTTTTTATATATATATATATATATATATATATATATAGTTTTATATAAACTTCATGTCAACCACAAACAAAAAATCTATAATAGATACACACACACAAAAAAAGATAATGAGTGTGCAAACATAACACTAACTATAGTCATTAAATCAGAAGGTAAGAGAGAAAAAAGAGAAAGTGACAAATAGAGAAGTACAAAAACAACCCCAAAACAAATAATAAAATAGCAATAAGTACATGACTATCAATAATTACTTTAAAGGAAAGTGGACTAAATGTTCCAATCAAAAGACACAGAGTAGCTAAATGAATACAGAAACAAGATCATATACATGCTGCCTACAAGAGACTCACTTCAGAGCTAAAGACACACATGGACTAACTGTGAGGGAATAAAAAAGGGTATTCCATACAAATGGAAACAAAAAGAAAGCCAGGATAGCAATAATTATATCACACAAAATAGACTTTAAAATAAAGACTGTTATAAGAAACAGAGATGATAATATAAATGATGACAATGATAAAAGGATTAGCACAAGATAAGAAAACCTTTAAATATGCATGCACCCAACATAGAAGCAATTAAACACATGAAGCAAATATTAACAGACATAAAGGGAGAAATTGACAGTAACACAATAATAGTGGGGGACTTTAACAGCCCACTTACAACAATGAAGAGATCATACTGACAGAAAATCAGTAAGGAAACACTGGCCTTAAATAACACATTAAAACAAAGAGACTTCATAGATATATATAGAACATTCCATCTAAAGCAGTAGAATACACATTCTTTTCAAGTGCACAGGGAACATTCTCCAGGACAGATCACGTGCCACAAAAAAAAGATACTAGGCCACAAAACAAGTCCAGGTAAATTTAGTTGAGATCATATAAAGCATCTTTTCTGACCACAAGGTGATTGAGACTAGAAATTAACTATGAGGAAAAAAAAACAAACAAACGTGGAGCCTGAATAATATGCTACACAACAAAAATGTATCACTGAAGAAATCAAATAAGAAATTTTAAATGCCTGGAGACAACGAAAATTAAAACACTATAATTGAAAATCCATGGAATGCAGCAAAGGTAGTTCTAAGAAGGAAGATTATAATGATACAAGTATACCTCAGGAGACAAGAAAAATCTCAAACAACTTAAACTTACTTAACAACTTAACTTAAACAACTTAAACTCCTTTAGTTACTTAAAGGAACTAGAAAAAGAAGAACAAACAAAATCCAAAGTTATTTGAAAGAGTGAAATCATAAAGATCAGAGCCAAAATAACTAAAATAGGGACAAAAAAACCCCACACACAACAGAAGAGACCAATGAAACAAGAGCTGGTTCCTTGAAAAAGAAACAAAATTAATAAACCTTTAGCCAGACCCATCAAGAAAAAGAAGAGAGAGGGCCCAAATCAATAATACCAGAAATGGAAAAAAAAAAAAAAGTTACAACTAACACAACAGAAATACAAAGGATCATAAAAGATATTCCAAAAATTATATGACAATGAAATGGACAAAGTCCTAGAAATGTACAATTTCCCAAGACTGAATAAGGGGTAAAAACAAAATCTGAACAGACCAATTACACCAGTATGAAACAGAATCAGTAATTTAAAAACACTCCCAACAAACAGAAGTCCAGGACTAGATGGATTCACAGTAAAATTCTACCAAACATTTGTAAGAGAGTTAACAGCTATTTTGCTCAAATTATTCTAAAAAATTGCAGAGAAAGAAATGTACCCAAAATCATTCTAAGAGGCCAGTATCACCCTGATACCAAAACCAGACCAAGATATCACACACGAAAAAGAAAATTACAAGGAAATATCACTGACAAACATAGATGCAAAAATCCTCAACAAAATATTAGCAAACCAAATCCAACAATATATGAAAAAGATCATACACCATGATGCAGTGGGAATGTATTCCAGAGATACAAAAATGGTTCAATACCCACAATTCAATCAATGTGATACACATATTAACAAATTTAAGAATAAAAATTATATGATTATCTCAATACATGCAGAAAAATGTATTGACAAAATTCAATGCCACTTATAATACAAACTCTCAACAAAGTGGGAATAGAAGGAATATACCTCAATGTAATAAGGGACATACATGCTAACTCCATAGCTAACATCATACTCAATGGTGAAAAGCTGAAACCATTTCCTCTAAGATCAGGAACAAGATAAGAATGCCCCCTCTCACCACTTTTATTCACCATAGTATTTTAAGTCCTAGCCAGAACAATCAGACAAGAAAAAAATAAAAGGAATCCAAATTGAAAAGGAAGAAATAAAACCGTCACTGTTTGCAGATGACATGATATTATGTATAGGAAACCCTAAAAATACCACAAAAACTACTAAAGCTAATTCAGTAAAGATGCGTGATACAAAACTAATATGCAGAAATCTGCCCCATTTCTATATACTATCAGAGAAATTTTTTTCAAAATTCCAATTCCAGTTGCATCAAAATAATACAATACCTAGGAATAAATCTAACTAAGGAGGTAAAAGACCAGTACTTAGAAAACTGTAAGACACTGATGAAAGTAACTGATGACAATACAAACAGATGGAAAGATGTACTGTGTTCATAGACTGGAAGAATATTGTTAAAACATCCATACTACCTAAAGCAATCTACAGATTTAATGCAAGCCCTATCAAGATACCCATGACAAATTTTCACTGAAATAGAACAAATAATTCTAAAATGTATATGGAACCCCAAAAGACCCCAAATAGCCAAAACAATCTTGAGAAAAAGAACAAAGGAGGATGTATAACTCTCCCTGATTTCACACTATATCACAAAGCAACAGTAATCAAAACAATATGGTACTGGCATAAAAAAGACACACAGATTAATGGACCCATATAGAGAGCCCAGAAGTAAACCAACACACTTATGGTGAATTAATCTATCACAAAGGAAGCAAGAATAGACAATGGTAAAAAGACATCAATAAGTGATGCTGGGAAAACTGGACAGCTACATGTAAAATAATTAATTTAGAACATTTTCTCAACCCATAGACAAAAAATAAACTGAAAATGGATTAAATACCTAAATGTAAGACTGGAAACCATAAAACTTCTTGAAGAAAACATAAAAGAATGCTCTTTGTCATAAATTGTAGCGATAATTTTTTTTGGTCTGTAACCTAAGATAAAGGAAACAAAAGCAAAAATAAACAAACAGGACCTAATTAAACTCAAAAGCTTTTGCACAGCAAGGAAACCATTGACAAAATGAAGAAAACCTACTGAATTGGAGAAAATATTTATAAATGATATGATCAACAAGGGGTTAATATGCAAAATATATACACAGGTCATACAACTCAGTATCAAAAACCCAAAATACTCAATTAAAAAATGAACAGAAGACCTGAATAGATATTTTTCCCAGGAAGACATACAGAAGGCAAACAGGCACATAAAAAGATGCTGAAAATTCATAATCATCAGTTGTAACTTGTCCTTTTTCAATTTTAATTTTATTGACTTGAGTCCTCTGCTTTTCTTTCTTGATGAGTCTGGCTAAAGGTTTATCAATTTTGTTTAACTTCTCAAAGAACCAACTTTTAGTTTCATTGATCTTAGCTATTTTTTTCTTTGTCTCTATTTCATTTATTTCTGCTCTGATCTTTATGATTTCTTTCCTTCTACTAACTTTGGGTTTTGTTTGTTCTTCTTTCTCTAATTCCTTTAGGTGTAAGGTTAGATTTATTTGAGATTCTTCTTGTTTCTTGAGGTAGGTTTGTATTGCTATAAACTGTCCTCTTAGAACTGCTTTTGCTGCATCCCATAGGTTTTGGATCATCATGTTTTCATTGTAATTTGTCTCTAGGTATTTTTTGATTTCCTCTTTGATTTCTTCAGTGATCTCTTGGTTATTTAGTAGCATACTGTTTAGCCTCCATGTGTTTATACTTTTTACAGTTTTTTTCCCTGTAATTGATATCTTGTCTCATAGCATTGTGGTCAGAAAAGATGCTTGATGTGATTTCGATTTTCTTAAATTTACTGAGGTTTGCTTCATGACCCAAGGTATGGTCTATCCTGGAGAATGTTCCATGAGCACTTGAGATCTTTAGTGATGTGCTTAGATTGCTTTTTCTTTTTTGTCTGTGTATCTATTGTAGATTTTTGTTGTGTAGTCCCCATGAGGTTTCGATATAGCAGTCTATATGTATACCAGACTGTTTAAAATTATTGATCTCTTAGTTTCAAATGCATTTCCAATATCCTGTATTTGTACTCCCCTCTTCTCACAATTGCTTGTTTTGATATCATATTTGTGTGTGGATGAATTCCTACCTTTACTTTATGTTTGCCTTTAATGGTGAGCTTCTCCATTCATAATTTTCTTTCTTCTTGTTGTGGCCTTTTCTTTTCCACCTAGAGAATTTCCTTTAGGATTTTTTATAATGCTGGTTTGGTGGTGCTGAATTCTCTTAGCTTTTGCTTGTCTGGAAAACTTTTGATTTTTCCATCAAATCTGAATGAGAGCCTTGTTGGATAGCATATTCTTGGTTGTAGGTTTTTCCCTTTCATCATTTAAAATAGGCAGAGCCATTCCCTTCTGGCCTGCAGAGTTTCTGCTGAAAAATCAGCTGATAGCCTTATCAGGGTTCCCTTGTGTGTTATTTGTTGATTTTCCCTTGTGGCTTTTAATATTTTTTCTTGTCTTTAATTTTTATTTGTTTCATTAATATGTGTCTCAGTGTGTTAATCCTTGGGTTTCTCTTGTATGGGATTCTCTGCATTTCCTGGACTTGAGTGACTGTTTCCTTGCTAAAGTTAGAGAATTTTTGGCTATAATCTCTTCAAAAATATTCTCAGGCCCTTTCTCTCTCTCTTCTCCTCCTGGGACCCCTTTAATGCAAATGTTGGTGCATTTAATGTTGCGCCAGAGGTCTCTTAGACTGCCCTCATTTCTTTTCATTCTTTTTCCTTTATTCTGTCTTGTGGCAGTGATTTCTACCATTCTGTCTTCAAGCTCACTTATTCGTTTTTCTGCCTCAGTTACTCTGCTATTGATTCCTTCTAGTGTATTTTTCATTTCACTTATTGTATTGTTCATCTCTATCTGTTCTTTAAATCTTCTAGCTCTTTGTTAAACATCTCTTGTAATTTCTTGGTCTGTCCCTCCATTCTTTTTCTGAGATCCTGGATGATCTTTACTATCATTACTCTGAATTCTTTTTCAGGTAGTTTGTCTATCTCCACTTCATTTAGTTCTTGTGGGTTTTTATTTTGCTCCTTTGTCTGGAACATTTTTCTCTACTGTCTCCTTTAGTCTAGAAATACACCCACACACCTATGGTCAATCTATGACAAATGAGGCAAGAATATACAATGGAATAAAGACAGTCTTTTCAGTAAGTGGTGTTGGTAAAACTGGACAGCTACATGTACAAGAATGAAATTAGAACATTCTTTTACCTCATACACAAAAATAAACTCAAAATGGATTAAAGTCCTAAATATAAGACCAGATACTATAAAACTCTTAGAGGAAAACACAGGCAGAACACTCTTTGACATAAATCAGAGCAAAATATTTTTTGAGCCCTCTCCTAGAGTAATGGAAATAAAAACAAAAATAAACAAATGGGACCTAATTAAACTTAAATGCTTGTGCACTGCAAAGGAAACCATAAACAAAATGAAAAGACAACCCACAGAATGGGAGAAAATATTTACAAACAAAGCTACCAATGAGGGATTAATCTCCAAAATATACAAACAGCTCATGCAGCTCTATGTCAAAAGAGCAAACAACCCAATAAAAAATGGACAGAAGGTCTAAATAGACATTTCTCCAAAGAAAACATACAGATGGCCAAAAAGCATATGAAAAGATGTTCAACATCACTAATTATCAGAGAAATGCAAATCAAAACTACAAAAGGTATCACCTCACACCGGTCAGAATGGCCATCAACAAAAAGTCTACAAACAATAAATTCTGGAGATGGTGTGGAGAAAAGGGAACCCTCCTACACTGTTGGTGGGAACGTAAATTGGTACAACCGCTGTGGAGAACAGTATGGAAGCTACTTAAAAAACGAAAAGTAGAACTACCATATGATCCAGCAATCCCATTCCTGGGCATATATCCAGAGAAAACCATAATCCAAAAGGATACACATACCCCAATGTTCACTGCAGCACTATTTACAATAGCCAAGATTTGGATGCAACCTAAATGTCCATCTAGAGAAAAATGGATAAAGAAGATGTAGTACACATATACAATGGACTATTACTCAGACATAAAAAGGGACGAAATAATGCCATCTGCAGCAACATGGATGGACCTAGAGAATTTTCATATTAAGTGAACTAAGTCAGACAAAGAAAGATAACTATCATATGATATCACTCATATGTCTAATCTAATTTTTAAAATGAAACAAATTCTTTTTTAAAAAACAGAAACAGACTTACAGGTATCAAAACCAAACTTATGGTTACCAAAGGGGAAACATGGCGGGGAGTGATAAGTCAGGAGCTTGGGATGAATATACACACACTACTATATATAAGATAGAAAACCAGCAAGGATCTGCAGTGTAGCACAGGGAACTCTACTCAAGATTCTGGGAAAACCTATACAAGAAAAGAATCTAAGAAAAGAATGAGTATATGTACATGTATAACTGAATCAATTTGCTGTACACCTGAAATTAACACAACATTGTAAATCAACTATACTCCAATAAAATTAAAATTAAAAAATAAATGTAAAAAATTGTTAATGATCAGAGAAATGCAAATCAAAACCACAATGAGATTATCACCTCACACCTGTCCAGTGTTTATCATCAAAAGTCTACAAATAATAAATGCTGGAGAGGGTGTGGAGAAAAGGAAACCATAGTGTACTGTTGGTGGGAATGTATTTTGCTATAGCCACTGTGGAAAACAGTATGGCGGTTCTTCAAAAAACTAAAAATAGAATTACCATGTAATCCATCAATTCCATACCTAAATATACATGCAAAGAAAATGAAAACACTAATTCAAAAAGACATATGCACTCCAATGCTCATAGCAGCATTATTTATAATAGCTAAGATACGGAAGCAACCTAAGTGTCCATCAACAGATGAATGGATAAAGAAGATGTGGTACATATATACAATAGAGTAGTACTCAGCCATAAATACAAATGAAATTTTGCCTTTTGTGACAACATGGATGGACCTTGAGGGTATTACACTTAATGAAATAAGTCAGAAAGAGAAAGACAAATACTATATATTATCACATATATGGAATCTAAAATATGAAATGAGTGAACATAACAAAACAGAAACAGGTATAGAAAACAAACTAGTGGTTACCAGTGGGGATAGGGAAGTGGGGAGGGGAAAGAGAGGCACAGGTGATTAAGAATATATGTAAAATTAAAAAAAAAAAAAAAAGAATATATGTAAAATAAATAAACTACAAGTATATATTATACAGCAAAGGGACTGTAACCAATATTTTATAATAACTTTAGAGTATAATCTATAAAAATGTTGAATCACTCTGCTGCATACCTGAAACTTTTATAATATCATAAATCAACTATACCTCAATAAAAAATGTATGTAGATCCCGAGCCCTCAATAAGACGGAACATAACTTCCTACTTTTTAAGTCTGGTATATACATAGTGACTTTTTTCAATAAAGCGCAAAATGGAAAGAGGGGGAAAAGAGTAATTTTACAGTGAGAAATCTGGAAACATTACCTCAGCCAGGTAATCAAGGTTAACGTCAACATGCACATATACTTGATATGATGAAAGGGCACTTTACCTGTGCATTTTCCTCCCAAGAACACATAAACCCAATCTAATCACAAGAAAAACATTACACAAATCCAAATTGAGGGACATTCTACAGAATATCAACCAGTTCTACTCCAAAATGTCAAGGCCATCAAAAACAAGGAAATTTTGAGAAATTGTCAAGAGGAGCTTAATAAATGTCCTGTGGTATTCTGAGTAGAATCCTGCAAAAGGACACTAGGTAAAAGCCAAGGAAATCTGAATGAAGCATGGAATTCAGTTAAAAATAATGTATCAACATTGCTTCATTGATTATAGCAAATGTACCATACTGTTGTTAGATGTTAATAATAGGGGTGTTGCTTAGCGGTGAGGTGTTCAATATGGGCAACGGGGAAATCTGGGGGGCGATAGCAGGGTCTAAAACTGAATGTGGTGATGGTTGTGCAACTCTATAAATTAATCAAAAGCAATGAATTGTACACTTACCATGGGTGAATTTACGGCAAATGATACCTCAATAAGGCTGTTTTAAAATGCATTGGTTGGTATATTGGCAAAATGAGTATAAGCATAAAAAATAATTTTTAAAACACTTAAAATATTTAGTTATAATTACCATTTCAGGACCACACACAGTGCCATCTTCTACAAATGTTTGATCTCTGTCTTCAGGTTTTTCAACTGTGGTCGCTGTTTTTCTAGGTGTCCTCTCTGTGTGTAGAAATGTTGATGTACACACGTCATCTCGTACATGTGTATAAATCACAGATAAATTTCTGCGTCTTACTAAAGCTTTGTGAGGCCAGGTACAAACTAATTTTCCACATAACATATTGCTAGAAGCATAATGAAGAAGAAAAGTTTCTTATTATTTACAGAAATAATGTAGATTGCTGATATAGCTAAATTTTTAAAGTATTTTACTAACTTAAATCCACATTTCAAAAATTTTCTCTAAGTAAATTTTTTTGAGCACACTGACTCATGTATGATGTGGCTCTTTTTGTTTTGTGCAGAAATGTAGCAAGGGAAAAACTAATCATTTTTGCAATCTGACAGCCATGATCTGTTCTATATTAGCTTCTGAAATTTGAGCAAATGATCATTGGTCTTTGATTTTTTTCATTAGTACAATGGGATAAATAATTCTAACTACAAATATTTGATGTATATAAATATATATTTATAATATATAGCATAAATATATAATGAATATAAAGGACCTAACACAATGCCTACCTCAGCCCATCAATAAACACAGGTGATTTTTGTGGTCATTATTCTAACATTATAGGTACTGAACACATGTTGTTTGTAGGAAATAGGTAATACTGTTCAGCTCAGATCATGAAACAAGATAAAACTTGTTATAAAATGGCATCTTAGCTTGTACATAATATGTTCCAGAATCTTAGCAATATACAACCTACATTCCAAACAAAATTATAATTTTCTAAATACATACGGGTAATTACAATACTTTCGGCCACAGTTTCCAAATTTATCTCCTCTTGAATTTATTTCATCAAAACAAGCAAATGGAGCACCTCTAGATGCTAAAAGGAAAAAAAGAAACTTAAGTAAGTAAATTACAACACACAATTCCAATTATCATGATAGAAATAATAGACACAGTCTGGAAATTATAATGTTATCCCTAGGAAGGTTTATAACTACCTCGCATTAAAAAGTTGCTGGGGATAGATCAAGATTAATTACTCAAATGGCTATATACTATTAGAAAAATCAGCAGTCATTGCCTCTCTATTCCTCTAAACTGTTTATGCTCTGCCTTAGTTATCTACCAAATGTGAAAATAAAGTTTGCTCTTACTACAAAAAAAAGAGGAAAGAGATGGGATTTATAATGCGATACTGATAAGAAGCCCAAAGAGCATTTGATTTAACTCTTCCTATTCCACACTAGAGTCCTCAGCTGTGTTCCCTAGTATCCTAACAATCACTAAACAAGAACTATTGAATTTTAAAATTAGGAAGGATGTGAATGTTCATCTACTTTGTCCATTTAAAATAGTTCTATCTAATTTTAAGATCATGAAAAATTAGAAGATATTTAAAGCTGCCCCATCACTTTGACTTGATTTTAGAGGTGGGCAGTGTTGCTCATTTTAATCACATGTAATAAGAACTGAGATCTTTTGTTGTCACTACTTTTAATTGACAAGGGAATTCTCCTTAGCAATTTCACAGATTTTTATAGTTGGAGAACATGATCTATAAACTTCACTCTCTCTCCTGAAATTTTGTCATTTGCAACAATATGGATGGACCTGGAGGGTTAAGCTTAGTGA
This sequence comes from Neophocaena asiaeorientalis asiaeorientalis, assembly GCF_003031525.2. Lineage (NCBI taxonomy): Eukaryota > Metazoa > Chordata > Mammalia > Artiodactyla > Phocoenidae > Neophocaena > Neophocaena asiaeorientalis. The sequence continues at coordinate 4,308,476 of NW_020175192.1, forward strand.
AAGTCATATAGAGAAAGAAAAATACTGTATGTTTTCACTTACATGTGAAATCAAAAAAATAAATAAATAAAACAAGCAAATGACTGTAACAAAAAAGAAGCAGAATCACAGATACAAACTAGTTACCAGTTGAGAAAGGCTTTTAGGAGTGGCAAATTATAGGAAGGGGATTAACAGTTACAAACTACAAGGTATAAAAATAAATAAAACATATGAATATAACATATACCACAAGAAATGTAGCCTATATTTTGTAATAACTTTATATGGAGTATAATTTATAAAAATATAAAATCAGGAATTCCCTGACAGTCCAGTGGCTAGGTCTCTGCACTTTCACTGCACGGGGCATGGGTTTGATCACTGCTCGGGAACTAAGATAACACGTGCCACATGGTGCAGCCAAAAATAAATGAATGAGTGAATAAATAAATAAATAAAATCACTATATTGTATACCTGAAACTAACATAATATTGGAAATAAACTATACTTCCATAAAATAAAATAAATTACTGAATTAGAGGAGACAAAAAATAGAATGAAAAGGAATGAAGAAGATACCACCTGACCTATGGGGTACCGTCAAACACATCACTGCAGTCCCAGAAGGAGAAGAGAGTGAGGAAGGGATAGAATGCTTCTTTAAAGAAATAATGGATGATAATGTCCCATGCCTGGGAGGGATTTGGATATCCAAGTTTATAAAGCTAATAGATCACCTCAAAATTCAACTCAAAGTAATCTTTTGCAATGCACATAATCATAAGACTGTCTAAACCAAAGACAATGAGATAATTATAAAAGCAGCAACAGAAAAAAATTTTCTCATACAAGGAAACTCCCATAAGGATATCTAAATTTCTCAGTAGAGACTCTGTAGGCCAGGAGAGAATGGGATGATCTATTAAAACTGCTAAGAGAAAGAAACTGTCAAACAAGAATGTTTTAACCAGAAAAGTTGTTAATCAGAATTGAAGGGGAAATAAAGACTTTCCCTAAGAAACAAAAACGGAGGGAATTCACCACCACTAAACCTGTCTTATAGGAAATGTTGAAACGAGTTCTACAAGCTGAAGTAAAGGGATGCTAATTAGTAACATTAAAACAAATGAAAATGTGAAACATACTGGTAAAAACAAGCATAAAGTCAGATTCAGCATGCTCTAATACTGTAATATGGTGATGTGTCAACTTCTTGATTCTAATATAAAAGTTGGAGGAAGAAAGTATTAAAAATAGCTATAGCTTCAACAACTTTTAGTGGGTACACAATATGAAAAGATGTAGTTCTCAGTACAAGAAAAATTGTAACTATACATGGCGATAGATGTTAACAACACTTATTATGATCATTTTGCAATATTTAAAAGTATTGAATCACTATGTTGCACAACTGATATTAATATAATATCATATTTCAATTATACCTCAATTAAAAAAAATGTAAATGGTGACATCGAAAATATGAGAGGGGATAAAAGGATAGAGTTTTTAATGTGATCGAAGATAAATTATCATATGTTTTATGTGAGCCTCACGGTAACCACAAAGCAAACACTTGAAGTAGATACAGAAAAGATAAACAGAAGGGAATCAAAGTATACCACTATAGAAAATCATTAATTTACAAAAGAAGGTAAAAAGAAAAGAATAAAAGAAAAATAGAGTTACAAAACACAAAACACCCAGAAAACAACAAATACGATGGCATTAGTTGACTGTTAAGTAACGGTAATTCTTTAAACATTAATGAACTGAATTCTCCAGTCAAAAGACATACGGTGGCTGGATAGAAAAAAAAAAAGACCCTATTATGCGGCCTACAAGAGACTCAGTAGAGTATTAAGGACACACAGAATGTCAAAAGTAAGACATGGTAAAATATATTCCATGCAAGTGGAAGCCAAAAGAGAGCAAAGGTAGCTATATTTACATCACACAAAATAGACTTCAGGCAAAAATAGAAACAAGAGACCAAGATGGTCATTATGTAATAGTAAAGAGGTCAATTCATCAAGAAGATATAACAATCATAAATATATATGCACTCAACAATAGAGCACCTAACTATATTAAGCAAATACTAACAGATATGAAGGGAGAAATAGACAAAAATACAACAATAGTAGGGGAACTCAACACACCACTTTCAACAATGGATAGTTCATTCAGACAGAAAATCAACAAATAAATGTTGGACATGAACCATACATTAAACCAAAGGGATCTGACAAACATTCAGAAGATTCCATCCAACAGCAGCAGAATTCACATTCTTCTCAAGCACACATGGTACATTCTCCAGCATAGAGCAGTGTTAGGTCACAAAACAAGGCTTAGCAAATTTAAGAAGACTGACATCATAGTAATTATATTTTCTGACCACAAAGGTATAAAACTAGAAATCAATAACAGAAGTAAAGCTGGAAAATTAACAAATATGTGGATATTAAACAATATGCTCCTGCACAACCAGTGGGTCAAAGAAGAAATCAAACAAGAAATCAAGAAATATCTTAAAACAAACAAAAATATAACATATGAGAATCTCTGGGATGCTACAAAAGCAGTTCTAAGAAGAAAGCTTACAACAACAAATGGTACATTAAGGAAAAATAAGGATCTCAAGTAAAGAACCTCACTTTACTTAACAAGGAAGTAGAAAAATAACAAACTAAGGCAAATGTTAGCAGAAGGAAGGAAATAGCAAACATCAGAGCACAAATAAATGAAATAGAGACCAGAAAATAATAGAAAGAAATGAAGAGCTAGTTTTTTGAAAAGAAAGATTTGACAAAACTTTAGGTAGACTAAATCAGAAAAAAGAGAGGGCTCAAATAAATAAGAGAATTTAAAGAGAAAATATTACAACTGCTACCACAGAGGACAAAGGATCTTGAGAGACGATTATCAACAATTATAAACCAACAAACTGGACAATCTAGAAAAAATGGATAAAATCTTCAAATACATACAAACTACCAAGACTGAAACATGAAGAAATAGAAAATCTGAACAGACTAATTACAAATAAGGAGGTTCAAAAAACTTCCAACACAGAAAAGCCCAGGACCAGGTGGTTTCACAGGTGAATATCAAACATTTAAAGAAGAATGAATGTCCATCCTTCTCAAACTCTTCCAAAAGATTGAAGAGAAGGAAACACCTGCAAACTCAATTTATGGGGCCAGCATTATCCTGCTACCAAAACCAAAGTGTAAGGATACTACAGACCAATAACCCAATAACCCCAATAAATACAGAAAATTACAGACCAGTAACCCAATAACCCCAATAAATACAGATGCTAAATTTCTCAGAAATATTAGCAAACCAAATTCAACATCACATTAAAATAATAATTCACCATGATCAAGTGGGATTTATCTCTGGGATGCAAGGTTGGTTCAACGAATGGAAATCAATAAATGTGATATGTCACATTAATAGAATGAAAGATAAAATTATATGATCATCTCAATAAATGCATAAAAGGCATTTGACATAATACAACATCCTCTCATGGTAAAAACTCTCAACAAATTGGGACTGGAAGGAACATACTGCAACACAACAAAGGCCATATATGACAAACTCACAGCCAATGTCATACTCAGCGGTGAAAGGTTGAAAACTTTTCTTCCATGATCAGGAAAAAGACAACAGGGCCCATTCTCACCAGTCCTACTCAACATAGCACTGGAAGTCATAGCTAGAGCAATTCGGAAAGACAAAAAATGAGAAGCATCCAAATCAGAAAGGAAGAAATAAAATTGCCCTTGTTTGCAGATGATATGATCTTATATACAGAAAATCCTAAGACTCTACAAAAAAATTCTTAGAATAAACAAATTTGTTTAAGTTACAGGATACAAAACATATATGAGACAGTTGCATTTCTGCCCACTAATAACTAAACATTTGAAAAAGAAAAAGAAACAAAGAAACCAATCCAATTTACAAAAGGATTTGAAAGCATAAAATACTTAGGAATAAATTTAACAAAGGAGGTGAAATACCTGTCCACTGAAAACAAGGCTTTGACGAAAGAAATTGAAGAAGACACAAACAAATGGGAATATATCCCATTATCATGTATTGGAAGAATTAATATTATTTAAATGTCTGTATTACGCAAAGCTGTCTATAGATTCAATGCAATCCCTATCAAAATTCCAATGGCATTTTTCAACAGAAATAGAAAAAACAATCCTATCATTTTTGTGGGGCCATAAAAGACCCCATATAGCCAAAGCAATCCTGAGAAAGAAAAATAAGAATCCAGGGCCTTCACACTTCTTGATTTCAAATTACACTAAAAGTTTTAGTAATCTAAATATGGTATTGCCACAAAAATAGACACATAGAACAACGGAACATAGTTGAGAGCCCATAAATAATCCCCCACACACAGTCTACTAATATTTGACAAGGGAGCCAGGAAACTCAATAGGGAAAGGAGAGTCTACCCAATTAATGCTGTTGGGGAAACTGCATAACCACATGCAGAAGAATGCAATTGGACCTCTATCTTACACTGCTCAGAAAAATGAACTTGAAATGGACTAAAGACTCAAACATAAGACATGAAACAGTAAAACTTCTAGAAGAAAACAGGGAAAGAGCTCCTTGACATTTATCTTGGCAGCAGCAATTTCCTGTGACACCAAAAGCAGAAGCAACAAAAGCAAAAATAAGTGAGACTACATCAAACTAAAAAGCTACTGCATAGCAAAAGAAACAAGTAATAAAATAAAAAGAAACCTACAGAAGGGGAGAATATTTGAAAATCATATATGTGATAAGGCATTCATATCCAAAGCACATAGAGAACTCTTACAACTCCATAACAACAACAACAAAGATTCGAAAATGCACAAAGGATCTGAATAGACATTTTCCATAGAAGACATGCAAGTGACCAATAAGTACATGAAAAGGTGCTCAACATTATGAATTACCAGGAAAATCAAAATCAAAATCACAGTGAGACATCACGTCACACCTTTTACTTTTGCTATTATCAGAAAGATAACAAGTGTTGACAAGGATGTTGAGAAAGGGAAAACTTGTATACTGTTAGGGGGAATGTGAATTGGTGAAGCCACTACGAGATTCCTCAAAATCTTAAAAATAGAACTACCACATGATGCAGCAAACCCACTTCTGGGTACACGTCAAAAGAAATTGAAATAGGGATCTCAAAGAGACATCTGCACTTCCATGTTCATTGCAGCTTTATTCACAATATCCAAAATATATAAACAATTTAAGTCTTCAGCAATGGATGACTGTAAATAAAATATATATGTATAACGGATACCAAAAAACTCCTAGAGGAAAACAGGGGGAGAACACTATTTGATATAAATCGCAGGAATATTTTTTTTTTGATTCATCTCCTAAAACAAAGGAGATAAAAGCAAACATAAACAAATGGGACCTAATTAAACTTAAAAGATTTTGCACAGCAAAGGAAACCATAAACAGAATGAAAATACAACCTACAGACTGGGAGAAAACATTTTCAAATGATATGACAGATAAGGGGTTAATATCCTACATATATAAAAAGCTCAGACAACTCAACATTAAAACAAACAAACAAACAAACAACCCGATTAAAAAATGGGCAGAAGAACTGAATAGAAATTTTCCCAAAAAAGAAATGCAGATGGCCATCAAGTGCATGAAAAGATGGTCAACATCGCTAATCATGAGGGAAATGCAAATCAAAACCACAGTATCACCTCACACTGGTCAGAATGGCTATCATCAAAAAGAAAATGAATAACAACTGTTGGAGAGGATGTGAAGAAAAGGGAACCATCGTACACTATTGGCGGGAAAGTACACCGGGGTAGCCACTGCGGGAAACAGTATAGAGGTCCTAAAAAACTAAAAGTAGAACTACCATACGACCCAGCATTTTCACTCCTGGATATATATCCAAAAAAACCCCCACAAAAACATTAATTCAAAAAGACACATGCCTCCCAACGTTCACAGAAGCACTATTTACAATTGTCGAAGCAACCAAAGTGTCCATCAACAGTTGAATGGATAAAGAAGACGTGGTGTACGAGTACACACACACACACACACACACACAATGGAATACTACTCACACATAAAAATGAATGAAGTTTTGCCATTTGCAACAACTTGGATGTACTTGGAGGTCACTGTTAACTGAAATAAGTCAGAGGAAGACAAATACTGTATGATATCACTTATATGTGGAATCTAAAAAATATATCAAAGTAGTGACTATAACAGAAAAGAAGCAAACTCACAGATACAGAAAATAAACTAGTGGTTACCAGGGGGACAGGCAAGGGGAGAGGGTCAATATAAGGGTAGGAGGTTAAGAGGTATAAATTAGGTACAAAATAAGCTACAAGAATATATTGTATAACGTGGGGAATATAACCAATATTTTATGGTAACTATTAAAGTAGTATAAACATAAAAAGTGTGAATTGCTATATTGTACACCTGTAACATCTATTATTACTGTATATCAACTATACTTCAATTAAAAAATTAAGGAGAGGGGCTTCCCTGGTGGCGCAGTGGTTGAGAGTCCGCCTGCCGATGCAGGGGACACGGGTTCGTGCCCAGGTCCGGGAGGATCCCACATGCCGCGGAGCGGCTGGGCCCATGAGCCGTGGCCGCTGAGCCTGCGCGTCCGGAGCCTGTGCTCCGCAGCGGGAGAGGCCACAACAGTGAGAGGCCTGCGTACCGCAAAAAAAAAAAATTAAGGAGAGAGAAAATCTCTCCAGACAAACAAAAGCTGAAGAAGTTGATGATCACTAGACTTGCCATATATGAAGTGCTGAAGTGAGTGACATCAGCACTGTGTTGGCAGAAGGGATCCTTCCTTTTTGTCCTCCCGCTTACAAAAAATCCACATACATTTACTACCTATGAATTCTATTTTAGATGCTCATGAAAGCAGAGGATGGGAGGAAATAGTTCCCAAGCTTCAAGAAATTAAAGATTTAGATCTAACTATACAAAATATGATGATAAAATGGTAAAACATGGGCTTCAGAGTAAGGAAATTATGCAATGAAGCTTTAAAAAATATGGAGCTGGATTATTTTAAAGAAATTTTAAAAGAGGTAGGTACTATATATCAAATAAATTGGTTTTTGTTTTCTACAAATTTTTATTGTGTTAAAATATACATAATGTTTACCAATTATTTTTAAGTGTTCAGTTCGGTGGTCCATTGTGCATTCACACTGTTGTGCAACCATCACTACCATCCATCTCCGTAACTTTTTATTTTCTAAAATGGAAATTTTATACCTATTGAATAACAACTCTCCATTCTTCCCTTCCCCAAGCCCCAGCTACCCCCATTCTACTTTCTGTATCTGTGATATTGATTACTAAGTACTTCATTTCAGTGGAATCATACAGCATTTGTCTTTTTGTAACTGGCTTAGTTCATTTAGCATAATGTCCTCAAGGCTCCTCCATGTTGTACTTTGTTGCAAAATTTCCATCCTTTTTAAGACTAAATAATATTCCATTGTGTATATACACCGCAGTTTGCTTTATCCATTCATCCACTGATGGACATTTGGGTTGCTTCCAAGTTTTAGCAGCTGTGAATAACGCTGCTATGAACATGAGTGCATAGATATCTCTTCCAGACCCTGCCTTCAATTCTTTTGGGTATGTACCCAGAAGAGGAATTGCTGGGTCATATGGTAATTCTATTTTTAATAATCTGAGCAATCTCCATACACAGAATAGTGGTGATGCCGTTTTACGTTCCCACCCACAGTGCACAACTGTTGCAATTTTCCCTCATCCTCATCATTTGTTGTGTTCTGTTTTTTTGACAGCAGCCATCCTAATGGGTGTGAGGCGGTATCTCATAGTTTTGATGTGCATTTCCCTAATGATTAGTGGTGTTGAGCTTCTTTTCATATGCTTATTGGCCATCTGCATGTCTTCTTTAGAGAAATATCTATTCACATCATTTGCCTGTTTTTGAATCGGGCTGTTTGTTTTCTGTTGCTGAGTTTTAGGAGTTTTCTATATATTCTGGATATTAATTTCTTACCAGATGTACGATTTGCAAATATTTTCTCTCAGTGGAACTACAAAACAGCCAGAAAGCAATTAATGAGATGGCATCTGGTAAGTCCTTATATTTGGGGTCAGATAATTCCTTCTTATAGGGGCTGTTTTGTGCATGGTAGGATATTTAGTAGCAACCCGGACTGCCACCCTCTAGAAGCCAGTATCAGTTCCACCCCAGCTGTGAAAACCACAAAGGTCTGCAGGCGTTGTGTCTGGAAGGAAAAGGCCATGGATGCTGCTAAAAATGCTAAAGTACACGGGATCCCACACCCCCTCACAGCAAGAACTGCCCAGCCTAAGATATTCACAGTGCTGAGGTGGAGAAACCCTGACGTAACTGTTCGTTTTGCACTCACATTGCTTTATGTGTCAAAACAAAAAGAGCAATGCTCTCCTGGCATCAGCAAGATGACTCCTTAGGAGATAACATTCCTTTCTCAATCCTGTAAGGGTTTACGATGAACCACTACTTGTCTTCTACACGCAGATCTGGACTATGTATACTGTCAGTATGTTACTTTCATGTATAACCCTTTGTCTTGAAAACATATATAACTTTGCCTTGACCTCTAATGGGCAGAACAGTTCTCAGAGCTTTTTGGAAGACTATCTCCTGGGTTATAATCCTCAGATTGGCTTGAATAAAATTCTCTATTTCTTTCTTAGGTTGACTATTACTTATTTTGTCAATATAATCTTCCAAGAAGCTGCATTTCCACTTGAGGTCTCTCCCTTGTGCAAATAAGGATTCCTTATAAATTCAGAAGTTTTTTCTCAGAATCAAGAAAACTTTACTTCTTTTAACACTAATATACATTAGGCCTACAAATAGGATACACTTATTTTAAAATTACACTTACATTTTTGTTTTATAGCATTAAATAACAGAGCTTGGGATCATCAGAATTTAGGAACTAAGAAGAAAATAGTGGTCATTACCTCCTCCAATTAATTTTCTGCACTGTCTGGTAAACGACCGACATCGTCCTTTATAACAGAAGGAGTTACCCGAATCACAACTCTGTCCGTCACGTGCATAAGTGTCAGGCACACAGTGTGCGTTTTTCCCATCACAGAATTCTAGAAAATCACATTCATCAACTATTTTCCTACAAGGTGTATTAACTGGTTTTATCTGGAAGAGAAAAGAAACATAAGAAAAAAATTACATATAAATGATACCCAAGTTTTTTCTCTTTCAGGCTTGAAGTTTCCATCCATTTTTTCTGAGTTGCTAAGAGCAATGAGGAAATTGTCTTCTTGTTAACCAGTTAAGCATTGCACAGACATTTAGGTGACTGAATTTGCTGTGCTAAAGGAGTGGGTATTGCTTGTGAGAGATATGAGAAACTCAAAGATAAGCAGACTACCATAATTACAAAAAAGAAAGTAGAGCTAAATGATTATTATAAAAATTACTTTCAACCCACTAAGGATATGCTCACACGGGCAGACTCTGGTTTCTCCATATGCCATCCTTAAAGCAGAAATCAGCAACCATTTACAAAACAATAAATATCCCTCATAAACATTTAGAAAAAAGTTTGCAGAACACATAAGAGAAGGTTTGTTTCATGTACCACATTGAAAACAATTGTAAAAAGTAACTTGTCCAATTATATATCTCTGATCTCTTCAGTGTTCACTGTTAGCTCATAGCTTCCGGGGTTCCCTTTATGCATATCTGCTTTTGAAAACAAACACATAAATACCATGACTGCAAACCCTTTCCTCAACACAAGTCCCAATTTCTTAGAGCTATCATCACTATCGTACACAAACTAAGTCAAATTTGTTCTGGCTTCAAAGGTCCTAGAGACCCAGATTATATAACATTCACTGCCCCGCCTCTGAAAGAGGGTTTCTAGATAGTTTTCTCATTTACAACAAGTATCTGCTACCTGCAGCAAATCTGACACAAGTTCTCCAAGAGATGGGTGGGAAGACAAAACAATACTTGTGTTACCCAAGCTTATAGAGTTAGCATTCAAATCAAAACAAATAATCAAAATTGTTTTCAAAAGAAAATACATATAATGAGAAAGTATTAATATTTGTTTCTTCAGAATATACTTTCTTTTACAAATGTGTATAAATGGCAATCTTCCTTTTATTCTAATTTCTTTTACCGTTAAAACTTTATTTTTTACAGCTGTTTAAGGATCACAGGAAAATATGAGGAGAAAGTACAGAGATTTCCCATATAACCCCTGCCCTACACATGCAAAGCAGGTATTACTAGAGTGGCACATTTGTTGCAACTGATGAACTTACACTGACACATCATAATCATTCAAAATCCATGGTTTATATTAAAGTTCACTCTTGGTGTTTCACATTCTACAGGTTTAGACAAATGTATAACGACATGTATCTATTGTTGTGGTATCATACAGAGTATTCGCACTACGCTAATAATCCATGCTCTTCCTAGTCATCCCCCCCTCAGTGCCTGGCAACCACTGATTTTTCACTGTCTCCATAGTTCTGCCTTTTTCAGAACGTCATATAGTTGGAATCATACAGTATATAGCCTTATTAGAGTGGCTTCTTTCACCCAACTTCTTTTTCAATACTTAAATACCCAGATCCTTAAATGCCCTTTGAACCAAGCTTTATCACTGTACTTGCTCCTCCATTAAAGTGTGTTTATTTTCCTTTCCACGGCTCTCTAATTCCCAGACGACCCTAAAACATTAAATCTTCTGGCTCCTTGTTCCACATTATTTTCTCCTAAAATATTTTTATTTTGTTTTTCCTTGTAATTTTAAATTTATTTTTATTCTTGCCAAGACTATCAGTCTGCATATGTAATGTATAATTCATATACAGGGCTGTGTCCCTTTACACAACTGAACCAGGGATGAGTGAGTTAATTTACTGCTTCTGACCATCATATCAGCCTTAACAGCATAGTAAAAAAATTACTGTGTATTTCAGAAAAATCATAGTCTGGGCTATGTCCCTTTCCATAATTGGGCCCAGGAACTAATTAGAATCATAAATACTATCCCAGTCTCAACAGCAGTTGTTCAGGTATCCTTGTGGACATGTGAATCTTGTTTGTGCAGCAGAAAAATATTTCCTTTTGGCACACGGATGACACTACATAACTATACTAGTTGTATTTGACAGGTTGGTTAATTTTTTTTTAACATGTTTATTGGAATATAATTGCTATACAATGTTGTGTTAGTTTCTGCTGTATAACAAAGTGAACCAACTATATATATATACATATATCCCCATAACCCCACCCTTTTGCCTCTCCCTCCCACCCTCACTATCCCACCCCTCCAGGTGGTCACAAAGCACGGAGCTGATATCTCTGTGCGATGGCAGCTGTTTCCCACTAGCTACTTATTTTACATTTGGTAGTGTATATGTGTCAATGCTGCTCTCTCACTTCATCCCAGCTTACCCTTCCCCCTCCCCATGTCCTCAAGTCCACTCTCTACATCTGCGTCTTTATTCCTGTCCTGCCCCTAGATTCATCAGAAACCTTTTTATTTTTTTAGATTCCATATATATGTGTTAGCATACAGTATTTCTTTTTCTCTTTCTGACTTATTTCACTCTGTATGACAGACTCTAGGTCCATCCACCTCACTACAAATAACTCAATTTCATTTCTTTTTATGGCTGAGTAATATTCCATTGTATATATGTGCCACATCTTCTTTATCCATTCATCTGTTGATGGACACTTAGGTTGCTTTCATATCCTGGCTATTGTAAATAGTGCTGCAATGAACATTGTGGTACATGACTCTTTTTGAATTATGGTTTTCTCAGGGTACATGCCCAGTAGTGGGATTGCTGGGTCATATGGTAGTTCTACTTGTAGTTTTTAAGGACCCTCCATACTGTTCTCCATAGTGGCTGTATCAATTTACATTCCCACCCTCTCCAGCATTTATCGTTTGCAGATATTTGATGATGGCCATTCTGACCCGTGTGAGGTGATACCTCATTGTAGTTTTGATTTGCACTTCTCTAATGATTAGTGATGTTGAGCATCTTTTCATGTGTCTGTTGGCAACCTGTATATCTTCTTTGGAGAAATGTCTATTTAGGTCTTCTGCCCATTTTTGGATTGGGTTGTCTGTTTTTTTGATATTGAGCTGCATGAGTTGCTTGTATATTTTGGAGATTAATCCATTGTCAGTTGCTTGATTTGCAAATATTTTCTCCCATTCTGAGGGTTGTCTTTTCGTCTTGTTTATGGTTTCCTTTGCTGTGCAAAAGCTTTGAAGTTTCATTAGGTCCCATTTGTTTATGTTTTTATTTCCATTTCTCTAGGAGGTGGGTCAAAAGGATCTTGCTGTGATTTATGTCATAGAGTGTTCTGCCTACGTTTTCCTCTAAGAGTTTGATGGGGTCTGGCCTTACCTTTAGGTCTTTAATCCATTTTGAGCTTATTTTTGTGTATGGTATTAGGGAGTGTTCTAATTTCATTCTTTTACATGTAGCTGTCCAGTTTTCAAGGCATCACTTATTGAAGAGGCTGTCTTTTTTCCATTTTATATTCTTGCCTCCTTTATGAGAAATAAGGTGATCATATTGCATGGGTTTATCTCTGGGCTTTCTATCCTGTTCCATTGATCTATATTTCTGTTTTTGTGCCAGTACCACACTGTCTTGATCACTGTAGCTTTCTGGTATACTCTGAAGACCAAGAGCCTGATTCCTACAGCTCCATTTTTCTTTCTCAAGATTGCTTTGGTTATCCGGGATCTTTTGTTTCCATCCAAATTGTGAAATTTTTTGTTCTAGTTCTGTGAAAAATGCCATTGGTAGTTTGATAGGGATTGCACTGAATCTGTAGATTGCTTTGGGTAGTATAGTCATTTTCACAATATTGATTCTTCCAATCCAAGAACATGGTATATCTCTCCATCTGTTTATATCATCTTTAATTTCTTTCATCAGTGTCTTATAGTTTTCTTCATACAGCTCTTTTGTCTCCCTAGATAGGTTTATTCCTAGGTATTTTATTCTCTTTTTTGCAATGGTACATGGAAGTGTTTCCTTAATTTCTCTTTTAGATTTTTCATCATTAGTGTATAGGAATGCAAGAGATTTCTGTGCATTAATTTTGTATCCTGCTATTCTAATAGTTTTTTGATTGGCTCTAATAGTTTTCTGGTAGCATCTTTAGGATTCTCTATGTATAGTATCATGCCATCTTCAAACAGTGACAGTTTTACTTCTTTTCCAATTTGGATTCCTTTTATTATTTTTCTTCTCTGATTGCCAAGGCTAGGACTTCAAAAAGTACGTTGAATTAAAGTGGCGAAAGTGAAAATCCTTTTCTTGTTCCTGATCGTAGATGAAATAAATGCTTTCAGTTTTTCACCATTGAAAATGATGTTGGTTTTGGGTTTGTCATATATGGCCTTTATTATGTTGAGGTAGGTTCCCTCTATGGCTTTCTGGAGAGTTTTTATCATAAATGGGTGTCGAATTTAGTCAAAAGCTTTTTTTGCATCTATTAAGATTATCGTATGGTTTTTATCCTTCAATTTGTTAATATAGTGTATCACATTGATTTACATATCCTGAAGAACCCTTGCGTTCCTGGGATAAACTCCACTTGATCATGGTGTATGATCCTTTTAATGTGCTGTTGGATTCTGTTTGCTAGTATTTTGTTGAGGATTTTTTTGTGTGTGTGACATCTTTGTGTGGTTTTGGTATCAGGGTGATGGTGGCCTCATAGAATGAGTTTGGGAGTGTTCCTCCCTCTGCTATATTTTGCAAGTGTTTGAGAAGGATAGGTGTTAGTTCTTCTCTAAATGTTTGACAGAATTCGCCAGGGAAGCCATCTGGTCCTGGGCTTTTGTTTGTTGGAAGATTTTTAATCACAGTCTCAATTTCAGTGCTTGTGATTGGTCTGTTTTTATTTTCTATTTCTTCCTGGTTCAGTCTCAGAAGGTTGTGCTTTGCTAAGAATTTGTTCATTTCTTCCAGGTTGTCCATTTTATTGGCATATAGTTGTTTCTAGTATCTCTCATGATCCTTTGTATTTCTGCAGTGTCAGTTGTTACTACTTTTTCATTTCTAATTCTGTTGACTTGAGTCTTCTCCCTTTTTTTCTTTATGAGTCTGGCTAATGGTTTATCAATTTTGTCTATCTTCTCAAAAAACCAGCTTTTAGATGTACTGATCTCTGCTATCATTTCCTTCATTTATTTTTCATTTATTTCTGACCTCATCTTTATGATTTCTTTCCTTCTGCTAACTTTGGGGATTTTTTTTGTTCTCCTTTCTCTAATTGCTTTAGGTGTAAGGTTAGACTGTTTATTTGAGATTTTTCTTCTTTAGGTAGGATTGTATTCCTATAAACTTCCCTCTTAGAACTGCTTTTGCAGCATCCCATAGGTTTTGGTTCATTGTGTTTTCATTGTCATTTGTTTCTAGGTATTTTCTGATTTCCTCTTTGATTTCTTCTGTGATCTCTTGGTTATTTAGAAGTGTATTGTTTAGCCTCCACGTGTTTGTATTTTTTACAGTTTTTTTTTTTCCTGTAATTGATATCTAGTCTTATAGCGTTGTGGTCGGAAAAGATACTTGATATGATTTCAATTTTCTAAAATTTACCAAGGCTTGATTTGTGACCCAAGATATGATCCTGGAGAATGTTCCATGAGCACTTGAGAAGAAAGTGTATTCTGTTGTTTTTGGATAGAATGTCCTATAAATACCAGTTAACTCCATCATGTTTAATGTGTCATTTAAACATTGTGTTTCCTTATTTATTTTCATTTTGGATGATCTGTCCATTGGTGAAAGTGGGGTGTTAATGTCCCCTACTATTATTGTGTTACTGTCGATTTCTCCTTTTATGGCTGTTAGTATTTGCCATATATATTGAGGTGCTCCTATGTTGGGTGCATAAATATTTACAACTGTTGTATCTTCTTTTTGGATTGATTCCTTTATCATTATGTAGTATCCTTCTTTGTCTCTTGTAATAGTCTTTATTTTAAAGTCCATTTTGTCTGATATGAGAATTGCTACTCCAGCTTTCTTTTGGTTTCCATTTGTATGGAATACCTTTTTCCATCCCCTCACGTTCAGTCTGTGTGTGTCCCTAGGTCTGAAGTGGGTCTCTTGTAGACAGCATATATATATGTGTCTTGTTTTTGTATCCATTCAGGCCAGTCTATGTCTTTTGGTTGCAGCATTTTAATTTATTTACATTTAAGGTAATTCTCAATATGTATATTCCTATTACCATTTTCTGAATTGTTTTCAGTTTGTTTTTGTAGGTCTTTTCCTTCTCTTGTGTTTCCTGCCTAGAGAAATTCCTTTAGCATTTGTTTCAAAGCTGGTTTGGTGGTGCTGAATTCTCTTAGCTTTTGATTGTCTGTAAAGGTTTTAATTTCTCCATCGAATCTGAATGAGATCCTTGCTGGGTAGAGTAATCTTGGTTGTAGGTTTTCCCCTTTCATCACTTTAAATATGTCCTGCAACTCCCTTCTGGCTTGCAGAATTTCTGCTGAAAGATGAGCTGTTAACCTTATGGGGATTCCCTTGTATGTTATTTGTTGCTTGCCCTTGCTGCTTTTAATATTTTTTCTTTGTATTTAACTTTTGACAGTTTGATTAATATGTGCCTTGGCGTGTTTCTCCTTGGATTTTTCCTGTATGGGACTCTCTGCCTTTCCTGGACTTGATTGACGACTTCCTTTCCCATGTTACAGAAGTTTTCAACTATAATCTCTTCAAATATTTTCTCAGACCCTTTCTTTTTCTCTTCTTCTCCTGGGACCCCTATAATTTGAATGTTGGTGCATTTAATGTTGTCCCAGAGGTCTCTGAAACTGTGGTCAATTCTTTTCATTCTTTTTTCTTTATTCTGATCTGCGGTAATTATTTCCACTATTTTATCTTCCAGGTCACTTATCCGTTCTTCTGCCTCAGTTATTCTGCAATTGATTCCTTCTAGAGAATTTTTTATTTTATTTATTGTGTTGTTCATCATTGTTTGTTTGCTCTTTAGTTCTTCTAGGTCCTTGTGAAATGTTTCTTGTATTTTCACCATTCTATTTCCAGGATTTTGGGTCATCTTTACTATCATTACTCTGAATTCTTTTTCAGGTAGACTGCCTATTTCCTCTTCATTTGTTTGGTCTGGTGGGTTTTTACCTTGCTCCTTCATCTGCTGCATATTTCTCTGTCTTCTCATTTTGTTTAACTTACTGTGTTTGGGTCTCCTTTTCGCAGGCTGCACGTTTGTAGTTCCCATTGTTTTTGGTGTCTGCTCCAGTGGGTGAAGTTGGTTCAGTGGGTTTTGTAGGCTTCCTGGTGGAGGGGACTGGTGCCTGTGTTCTGGTGGGTGAGGCTGGATCTTGTCTTTCTGGTGGGTAGGGCTGTGTCTGGTGGTGTGTTTTGGAGTATCTGTGAACTTAGTATGATTTTAGGCAACCTCTCTGCTAATGGGTGGGGTAGTGTTCCTGTCTTGCTAGTTGTTTGGCATGGGGCATCCAGCAGTGGAGCTTGCTGGCCATTGGGTGGAGCTCTGTCTTAGCACTGAGATGGAGATCTCTGGGAGAGCTCTCGCCCATTGATATTACATGGGACCAGGAGGTCTCTCGTGGTCCAATGTCCTGAACTCGGCTCTCCCACCTCAGAGGCTCAGGTTGACACCAAACCGGAGCACCAAGACCCTGTCAGGCACACGGCCAGGTACGTGGGGATTTTGTTGCTTTTTGGGAAGTCTGAGGTCTTCTGCCAGCGTTCAGTAGGTTTCCTGTAGGAGGTGTTGCACATGTAGATGTACTTTTTATGTATTTGTGGGGAGACAGGTGATCTCCACGGCTTACTCCTCCACCATCTTGAAGGTCCCCAGGTTGGTTAATTTTTAAAGTTACTATTAATATCAATAACTAATCCTATACTATGTCCAATAATGGGAAAGAAGAGGAGAGTGGCATCATTAAGGTGGGAGAATAGGGGATTCCAGGCTGCATACTCACACAGAAACAACTACCATGGATAAGAATACCTTTATGGGAGTCCAGGAATCCAACAAAAAGGTTCCAGTCCCCTTTTAGAGTAAAAACATCTGAGAGTAGATGCATTGAAGTGGGTAAGAACAACAGTTCCTCTTGACCCACATCACCCCTTCTCCAAGGTGGTCTGTGACTTCTCCAAGAGGAGAAAGTGAAAGTGATGTAAGGAGCCTGGTTTCCCCCAGCCTTGTGAGACACTGGCCACGAGGCCCACTTTTGTCTTCCCCCACCCAGAACACTGAGCGGATTGACAGTCTGGAGACACATACGAGTAGGGAGAAGGGATGGGTGCTCACAGCAACAATGTATGGATCACAGCAACCAGCCATGTATCCTAATAACTGGCTCGCAGGCTCCTGCAAGAGCCCTCCATATGAACCAATAGGATGCCTCACCTGAGGACACCCACAACTAGCCAAGAGAACACCTACTCCACACAAACCCGTATAGCCAGCACCCACACTCTCCAGCAGATGGTGCACGCAAGCCTCCAACAGTGTGCAGAATGCTGCGGAGGACACATGGATATTAGCAGCTGCCTGGACTCTGCTGAACTCGGGGAAGGTGCACAACTTTGAACACTTCAGGGCACAGCCTTAAGGAAAATAAATAGGAGGCTTTCCACATTCATACTGGCTTTGCAAGACTGAGAGAAAGCATACAATCCTAAACTTTCCCACCATGAGGGAATAAGAGGAATGGAGTATACACACCCATAGAAAAGGTCTGAGAGACCCTCAGAACTCTAGCTGGGCTGACTGGTGCCTGACTTCTTTCTCTCCCAAGGCCAGTTACTAAACACTGGAGGAGATGGCGACTTCTTCAAATGTGAAGACAGCAATGCAAGGCATCAAGGAACATAAAGAATCAAGGAAACAAGACACCACCAAAGGACTGAAATATATCTCTGTGGAAGACCCCAAAGAAATGAAGATGCACGAATTGCCTGACAAAAAAAATTAAAAATAATCATCATAAGTTCAGTGAACTATGAGAGAGAATAGGCAAATCAATAAAAATCAGGACAACAATACATGAACAAAATGAGACATCTAACAAAGAGAGAAAATTTTTTTTAAGAACTAAATAAATTCTGGATCTGAAGAATGAAATGACTGAACTGAAACTTTTCATATAAAAAGCTACAAAAGCACAGTTGATCAAGCAGAAGAAACAGTGAATCCAAAGACAATTATTTGAAGTTATCCAGTTGGAAGAACAAAGAAGAAAAAAGATAAATTCTATGGTGTATAAGGAACATTGTCGAAAGAAACAACCTATGCATATGGGAATCCCAGAAGGAGCAAAGAGAAAGGGCCGAAAGCTTACTTAATAAAGAAATACTGACAGAAGAGGAAAGAAACTTATCACAAGGGAATCCACATAAGACTGTAAGACTACTCAGCAGAAACCTTGCAGTTCAGAAAGTGGGAAGATATTTTCAAAGAAAAAAATCTGCCAACCAAGAATACTATAGCTGGTAAAGCTGTCCTTCAGAAATGAAGAAGAGATAAGACTTTCCCAGAAAGACATATGCTGAGGAAGTTCATCACCACTAGACCTGTCTTACCAAAAAAAAAAAAGGCTCTTTAAAGAAGGTTCTTCAAGTCAAAATGAAAACATGCCAAATAGCATCATGGAAACATATGAAAGGATAAAATCCACTAGTAAGTAAGTATTCAATAAAATTCAGATACTCCAATACTATACATAATATAGTGGTATAGTAAATTACTTTTAACTCTGGTATAAAAGTTAAAAGACAAAAGCATTAAAAATAACTGTAGCTGCAACAATTTGTTCATGGATACACAATATTTTTAAATGTTAAAATATGACTAACAGCATGAAATGTGGGGGGAGAGAAGTAAAAGCTTAGAGTTTTTGTATGAAATTGAAGACATTATCAGTTTAAATAGGCTGTTATGACTATAAAATGTTTTGTGTAAGCCTTGTGAAAATCACAAAGAAAATACTTTTAGTCAAAGCACAAAATATAAAGAGAAATGAATCAAAGCATACCACCACAAAAAAAATCACAAAGTAAGACTGTGAGAGAGGAAAAATGGGACAAAAGAACTACAAAACAAACAGAAAGCAACACTATGGCAATAGCAAATCCTTCCTTATCAATAATTACTTTGAAAGTAAATGAATTATATTCAACAATCAAAAGACATTAGAGTAGATGAATGAATAAAAAACAAAATTCAACTATATGCTGCCTATAAGAAACTCATTTAAGCCTTCAGGATACAAATAAACTGAAAGTGAAGGGATGGAAAAAAGTAGTTCATGCAAATGGCAATCAGAGAGAGCAGGGAGGCCACATTTATATCAGATAACATAGACTTTAAGAACTTAAATAAACAATATTTATAACAATCACAAATACATAAGCACCCAACCTTAGAATACATAAATATACAAAGCGAACATTAACAGAACTGAAGAAACAGTCACAAATACAGTAATAATAATGGGTGACTTCATTACCATACTTTCAATATTGGTTAGATCATCCATAACAGAAAAATCCATAAGAAAACAATGGACTTTAACAATATTATAGACCTAATGGACCTAACAAACATACACAGAATGTTCCATCCAATAGCAGCAGAATACATATGCTCCTCAAGTGCACATAGAACATTCTCCAAGATACACAGCATAGGCCAAAAACAAGTCCTAACAAATTTAAAAAGACTGAAATCATATCAAGCATCTTTTCCAACCACAATGAAAGAAAACTTGAAAATTCACAAATTTATGAAAATTAAACAATACACTACTGAAAAAAACAATGTGTCCACATAGAAATTAAAAGGAAGCAAAAATATTTTGAGAAAATGAAAAATGGAAATAACAACATTCCAAAACCCAAGGGATGCAGAAAATTTACTTCTGAGTGGAACTTTCATAATAATAAACACCTATATTCAAAAAATGATCTCAGACAAACAACCTACCTAACACTTCAAGGAACTAGAAAAAGAAGAACCAACTAAGCTCAAAGTTAGCAGAAGGAAGGTAATAATATATACTAGAGCAGAAATAAGTGAAATAGAGATTTGAAAAACAATTTTAAAAAGTGACAAAAACTAAGAGCTGGGTTTTTGAAAAGATAAAATTGGCAAACTTTTAGCTAGGCTAATTGAGAAAAAAAAAGGGAGACAATTCATATAAATTAAAAATGAAAGAGGTGGCATTGTAACAGATAGCACAGAAATACAAGGGATTATAAGAGACTACAATTATAATCAAATTTTATAAACTAGAAGAAACCTAGAAATGATCTTCCAAGATTGAATCATGAAGAAATAGGAAATCTGAACAAACCAATAATGAGCAAACAGACTGAGTCAGTTATCAAAAACCTCCCATAAAAGAAAAGCCTAGGATCAGATGGTTTCACAGTTGAATTCTATCAAACATTGAAGGAAAAATTAAGGCCAATCCTTCTTAATCTCTTCCAAAAAATTGAAGAGGAAAAAACACTTTCAAACTCATTTTACAAGGCCAGAATTACCCTCAGACCAAAGTCAGACAAAGACACCACAAGAAAAGAAAACTATATGCCAAAGTAGTTTTGACCTGATGAACAGTCTGATGAACATAGATGCAAAAATCCTCAACAAAATACTAGCAAACCAAGTTCAACGGCACATTAAAATGTTCATACACCATCATCAAATGAGGTTTAGCCCTAGGATGCAAGGATGGTTGAACATACCCAAGTCAATAAATACCATACACTACATTAACAGAATTAAGGATAAAAATAACATGATTATCTCAACAGATACAGCAAAAGCATTTGCCAAAATTTAATATATTTTCATGATGAAAAACTATCAACTTAGCTATAGGAAGGAATGCACCTCAACATAATAAAGGCCATATATGACAATCCCATAGCTAACAAGCCAAGGATGCCCTCTCTCACTACTCCTGTTCAACTTAGTACTGCAAGTCCTAGCCAGAGCAATGAGGCAAGAAATAAAAGACATCCAAATTGGAAGGAAAGAAGTCAAATTGTCTCTGTTTGCAGATGACATTATGCTATATATAGAAAAGGTTAAAGACTTCACCAAAAAAACTTTTAAAAATAATAACTTAATTATTTAAAGTTGCAAGATACAAAATCAACATACAAAAATAGTTGTGCTTCTTTACAGTAAAAATGAGCTATCTACAAAACAAATTAAGAAAAAATCCTATTTACAATAGCATCAAAAAGAGTAAAATGCTTAGGAATAATTTTTATTAAGGATATATAAGATCTGCACATTGAAAATTATAAAACATTGATGAAGGAAATCCATGAAGAAAAACAAGTAAATGTAAAGATAGCCTTTACTGATTTTTCTTTGTGTCCTTTGGCTTTAATAAATCATAGTCATGAGTAAGCTATATGCTGAGAACTGTGAGTTCTATACTGATTCATTAAACCTAGAGATACTACTGGGGACCGCCGAGAAAGGAAAAAATTGCCATCTTAACAATTCTGAGTCTTCCAATCCATTCACATGGAATATTCCAACTTCACTTAGATTTTTTTCTTTTCCTCAAAACTGTGTTAAGTGAATCTGTTTTGCATTTCTTTTATTAAGAGTATTCTTATGCTACTGTGAATGGAATTGTTTTTCTAATTTCATTTTCAGATTGTTCACTGCAATTACATAGAAATTCAATTCATTTTTGTATAGTGACTGTGTATCTTGTGACTTTTATAAACTCTTTTGTTTTCAAAGCTATTTTTGATGAATTCCTTAGGATTATTACATACATGCAGGATCATGTCATCTGCAGAGAGACGTGTACTTCCTCCCTCCAAATTGGACGACTTTTATTTCTTTTTCTTACCTGACTGTACTTTCTACAGTCTCTAGTACAGCATTGAATAGAGGTGATGAGAGCCTACACCTCCTTGCTCTGTGTCTGATTTTAGGGGGAAAGTACTCAGAATTTTGTTATTAGTATGATGTTAGCTGTAGGTATTTCATAGATGACCTGTATCAGGTTAAGTTTCTCCCTATTTATAATTTGTGCATAATTTTATAAATGAGTGGTTATTACATTTGTTATATCCTTCCACTGAATCTTCTGAGATGATCATGTACTTTCTTTTCCTTTATTTAAATAATATAGTGTGCTACATTAATTAAACAAACTTGCAGTACTGAAATAAATCCCTCTTGGTCATGGTGGCATTCTTTTCATATTTCTGGATTCTGTTTGTAATTTTAAAAGGGTTTTTGCATTGACATTCATGAGGAATATTGGTCTATAGTCTCCCTGTGAGGCTTTCATCTGGTGTCAGGGTAATACTGTCCTTTAAAATGAGTTATTTTTCTTATTTATTTTTTTAAAATAAATTTATTTATTTGTTTTTGGCTGCATTGGGTCTTTGTTGCTGTGCGTGGGCTTTCTCTAGTTGTGGTGAGCGGGAACTACTCTTTGTTGTGGAGCACGGGCTCTAGGTACATGGGCTTCAGTAGTTGTGGCACGCAGGCTCAGTAGTTGTGGCTCACGTGTTCCAGAGCACAGGCTCAGTAGTTGTGGTGCACAGGCTTAGTTGCTCCACAGCACGTGGGATCTTCCCAGACCACGCTCAAACCCATGCCCCCTGCATTAGCAGGTGGATTCTTAACCACTGCACCACCAGGGAAGCCCTAAAATGAGTTTTAAAGTATCCCTTTCTCTTATATTTTCTGGGAGAGATTGTGGTGTATTGCTATTGTTTCTTCTTTAAATGTTTGGTAATATTCACCAGGGAAGTTATCTAAATCTGGGCTTTAATTTGTGGAAAGATTTTTAAATAATCATCTTAAAGAACCTCGATGAAGAAATGTAAGAGAACATAGGTAGATAACCAGAGGAAATTGAAAAAACTGCAAGAGCAAAATGGAGGAATAAAGAAAGTGTAACCATCAAAAAGAACCAAACAGAAATTGTAGAGTTGAAGAAAACAATAATAAAAATAAAAATTTAATAAAAGACTTCAAAAGCAGAATCAATCACACAGAAGCAAGAGTAAGTGAACCTGAATATTGTTTATTTCCAATTATCTAGTAGAGAAACAACAACAACCAAAAATAATAAAAAAGCAAAGAACACCTACCTGAATTATGGTAGCTTATCAAGCAAATGAACATTCATATCATGAGAGCTCCTGAAGGGGAAAACAGAGAGAAAGGAGCAGAAAGATTTTTAAAGAAATAATAGCTGAAAACTTCCCAAATCTTGGGAGACATACGGACAGCTAGGAACAGAAGGCTAAAAGGTCTCCAAGCAAGAAAAACCCAAAATATATTCCCCTAAGACAAATTATAACCAAAATGTTAAAAGTCAAAAGAAAATTTTTAAAGCAGCAAGATAAAAATTACTCACTACATATAAAGGAATCCATAAGGTTATCAGTGGATTTCTCTGCAGAAATGTTGCAAACCAGGATGGAGGGGGATGAAACATTCAAAATACTAAAAGAAAAAATTGCCAACCAAGAAAACTATACAAGGCAAAGTGTCCTTCAAAAATTAAGGAGAGATAAAGACAATTCCAGACAAATAAAAGGTAAGAGGGTTCATCACCTCCAGACCTGCTTATAAGAAATCCAACAAGGAGTTCATCAAATTATAAGAGGACACTAAGTCATGAAAATATATAAAAGTGTAAAACTCACTGGTAAATGTAAATATATAGTCGAATTCAGAATATACTAATACTGTAATCATGACAAATCACATTTATCTCTACTACAAAAGTATTATGAAATAAACATAGTTATAATAATTTGTTAATGGATTCACAATATAAAAAATACAAAGTGTGATATTAAATGCATAAAATAAAGGAGGAGGAGAATTAAAAATGCAAAGCTTTTGTATTTATAGAAGATGGGTTGTTATTAGCAGCTTAAAATATACTGTTATATCTATAAAATATCTTCATAAGCATCATGGTATTCACAAAGAGGTAATCTGTAATAGATACACAAATTAAAATATATCACTACAAAAAACAAATCAAAATGGAAGACAGAAAAGAAAAAGGAACTTTAAAAAACAGAAAACAACTAACAGGATGGCAATAGAAAGTCCTTACCTATCAATAATTACTTTAAATGTAAACAGATTAAGTTCTCCAATCAAAATATACAGAATGGAAAATGGATAGAGAAAAAAAAAAGATTCAACAATCAAGAAACTCAATTTAGCTTTAAGAATATGCCTAAGCTGAAAGTGAAAGGAAGAAAAAGATATTCCATGCAAATGCTAACCAAAAGAAAGCAGGGTTTACTGCACTTATATTAGACAAAATAGACTTTCAGTCAAATCAGTCACAAAAGACAAAGAGGGTCATTATAAAATGATAAAGGGATCAATCCATCAAGAGAACATAACACTTGCAACTATAAATGCACCAAATATTGGAGCACCTAAAAACTTTAAGCAAATATTGACAGACTGAAGGAAAAAGTAGACAACAATACAATAACAGAAGGGGACTTCAATACCCTACTTTTAACATTGGATAAATCAACCTGAAAGAAAGTAAGAAAATAGCAGACCTGAATAACATTATAGATCAAATAGACCTTGAGACATATATAGGACATTATTTCCAATGGAAAAAAATACAAATTCTTCTCAAAAGCACATGTATCATTCTCTACAATAGGATATATGGTGGTCACAGGCAAGTTTTAAGAAACTTAAGACTGAAATAATATTTTGTGTATTTTACAGTGTTATGAAACTAGAAACTAATAAAAGAGGAAAAAGTGGAAAATTCAGAAAATGCAGAATTAAACAGAACACTCCTGAACAACCAATAGATCAAGGAGAAATAAAAGAAAAATCAGAAAGAATCCTGAAATAGAGAAAAACAAAAAAACAATATACCAAAATATATGAGATGCCACAAAAGCAGTTATAAGAGTTACGTTTATTGCAATAAATGTCCACATTAAAAAAGGGAAATATCTCAAATAAACAACCCAACATTACACCTAAAGGAATAAGAAAAGGAGGAAAAAAGTAAACCCAAAGTTAGCAAAAGGTAGAAAAGAACAAAGATTAGAGGGGAAATAAATGAAATAGAGACTAAAAAGAAAATAGAGAAGATCAATAAAACTAGGAGTTGGATTTTTGAAATCCAAAATGGCAAAACTTTAGTTAGACTAACCAAGTAAAAAAAAGACAGGCCTCAATAAAATAAAATTATGAATGAAAGAAGAGACACTAAATTTGATACTGTAGAAATACAAAGGATCATAAGTAGCTACTATGAAGAATTATATGCTGACAAAGTGTGTGACCTAGAAGAAATGTGTACGTTCCAAGAAACACACAATCTACCAAGACTGAATCATGAAGAAATGGAAAACTCGAACTGACTAATCATAACTATAGGGACTAAATTTGTTTTTAAAACCTCCTAAGAAAAGCCCAGGACCAGATGGTTTCATAAGTGAATTCTATGAAATATTTAAAGAAGAATACTAATCCTTCTCCAACTCTTCCAAAAAATTAAAAAGGAGGGAATACTTCCAAACTCGTTTTCCAAGGCCAGCATTACCCCAGTACTAAAGACAGATAAGGACACCAGAAGAAAAGAAAATTGCAGGCCAATATCCCCGGTGAATACAGATGAAAAACATTCTGAAGAAAATGCTAGCACAACAAATTCAACAGCATATTAAAAGGATCAAACACCATGGTCAAGTGGGATTTATACCTTAGATGCAAGAATGATTCAACATACAGGTATCAATAAATGCAATACACCCCATTAATAAAATTAAGAGTAAAATTCATATAGTCTGCTGAAGAGATGCAGAAAAAGAAATTTGACAAAATTCAACACCCTTTCATGATAAACACTCAAAAAATTGGGTATAGAAAGAACATGTCTCAACATAATAAAAGCTATATAGGACAAACTTTAGCTAACATTATACCCAATAGTGAAAAGCTGAAATCTTTTCCTCTAAGATCAGGAATAAACGGAGGTATCCAATATCACCACTCCTATTCAGAACAGTACTGGAAGTTCCAGTCAAAGCAATTAGGCAAGAAAAATAAATAAAAGGCACTCAAATCAGAAAGGAAGAAGTAAAATTGTCGCTGTTTTCACATGACATGATCTTATATACAGAAAATCCTAAAGAACCACACAAAAAAAAAATCCATTAGAACTGATACACAAATTCAGTAAAGTTGCAGGATACAAAATCAAACTACTAAAATCATTTTCATTTCTATGCATTTATAACAAAATATATGAAAAAGAAAATTTTTAAATCCTACTTATAATAGTATCAAAAACATTATATTACTTGGGAATAAATTTAACTTTTAGACTTTATATGATGAAATTATGGCTGAAAACTTCCCTAACCTAAAGAAGGAAACAGATATCCAGGTAAAGGAATCACAGAGAATCCCAAACAAGATGATCCCAAAGAGACCCACATTAAGAATTATCATAATTCAAATAGCAAGAGTTAAAGATAAAGAGAAAATTGTAAAGGCAGCAAGAGACAAAGTCACATACAAGGGAAGCCAAATAAGGCTTAGCTTATTTTTCTAAAGAAACTTTCCACCACAGACGAGAGTGGTATGATGTATTTAACGAGCTGAAAGAAAAAAAAAAAAAAACTACAACCTAGAATATTCTACCCTGCAAGGTTATCATTCTGAATTGAAAAAGAGATAAGGCTTTTCCAAGACAAGCAAAAATGAAGAGTTCATCACTACTAAACCAACCTTACAAGAAATGTTAAAGGATCTTCTTTAAATGAAAAATAAAAGGCTACAACAAGAAATAAGAAAATATAGGAAGTGAAAAATCTCCCTGGTAAAGGCAAATATATAGTTAAGGCAGTGTATCAACCACTTAAATAATCTAGTATCAAGGTTAAAAGACAAAAATTGTAAAAATCAACTATAGCTACAATAAACATATAAGGGATAGTCATGAAGATGTAAAATATGACATCAAAAACACAAAGTGTATGTGGGGGGAGGGTAAAAAATGTAGATCTTTTAAAATTGTATTTAAATTTTGAATGACTATCAGTTTAAAACAAGTAGGTGTAGCTATACGTCGACATATATGAACCCCATGGTAACCCAAATCAAAAACTACAATAGATATACAAAAATTAGAGAGAAAGGAGCCCATACATAACACTAAAGAAAATCATCAAACTGCAAGGGAAGAAACTAAAAGAGAAAGAAAAGAGAGAAGAATTACAGAAACAACCAGAAAGCAAGAAATAAAATATCAGTAAGTACATAGCTATCAATAACCCCTTTAAATGTCAAAGGACTAAATGCTGCAATCAAAAGGCTGACTGGATAAAAAAAAAAAACAAGACGCATCTATAAGCTACCTATAAGAGACTCAATTCAGAGCTAAAGACATACGCAACAATCTCATCTACCATCACACTAAAAAGAATAAAATACCTAAGAATAAATTTAACCAAGGAAGTGAAAAACCCATACTCTGAAAACTATAAGACATTGATGAATACATACAAATAAATGGACAGATATACCATGTTCATGGATTGGAAGAATTAATGTTAAAATAACTGTACTACCCAAAGCAATCTACAGATTGAATGCAATCCCTAGCAAAATACTCACGACATTTTTCTCAGAACTAGAACAAAGAATTCTAAAATGTGTATGGAACCACAAAAGACCCCTAGCAGGCAAAGCAATCTTGAGGAAAAAAAGAACTAGAGTTATCACACTCCCTGACTTCTATTTTACAAAGCTACAGCAATCAAAACAGTATGCTACTGACACAAAAACAGGTATATATCAATGGAACAGAATAGAGAGCTCAGAAATAAATCATACACATATGGTCAATTAATCTATGACAAAGGAGGCAAGAAGGTATACAATGGTGAAACAACAGTCTCTTTAATAAGCCATGTTGGGAAAACTGGACACCTCCACCTAAAAGAATGAAATTTTTGTATATGATGTGTGTATATCACATCATATACAAGAATAAACTCAAAATGGATTAAAGACCTAAATGCAAGACCAGAAACCATAAAACTCCTACAAGAAAACATATGCAGTACACTCTTTGACTTTGAATTTAGCAATATTTTTAATGGATCTGTCTCCTCAGGCAAGGGTATAAAAAGCAAAAATAAAGAAATGGGACTCATTCAAACAAAATCTTCTACACAATGAAGGAAACCATCAAGAAAACAAAAAGGTAACCAACTGAATGGGAGAAGATATTTGCAAATATGTTTGTTAAGGGGCTAATATCCAAAATATAAAATGAACTCAGATGACTCAATATTAAAAAAACAAGCAAGCAAACAAAACAAAAACTTGATTTTATTTTTTTCCCTTTTTTTAAATTTAATTTTTATTTTAAAATTAAAAAAAAATTTTATTGGGGTATAGCTGTTTTACAATGTTGTGTTAGTTTCTACTGTACAGAGAAGTGGAGTTCCCTGTGCTATACAGCAGGTTCTCATTAGTTATCTATTTTATACATATTAGTGTACATATGTCAATCCCAATCTCCCAATTCATCCCACCCCCCCTTTTCACCCCTTGGTGTCCATACATTTCTTCTCTACTTCTGTGTCTCAATTTCTGCCTTGCAAATAGGTTCATCTGTACCATTTTTCTAGATTCCACATATATGCCTTAATGTATGATATTTGTTTTTCTCTTTCTGACTTACTTCGCTCTGTATGACAGTCTCTACTGGTCAGAATGGCCATCATCAAAAAATCTACAAATAATAAATGCTGGAGAGAGTGTGAAGAAAAGGGAATCCTCTTGCACTGTTGGTGGGAATGTAAATTGATACAGCCACTGTGGAGAACAGTGTAGAGGTTCCTTAAAAATCTAAAACTGGAATTACCATATGACCCAGAGATCCCACTACTGGGTATATACCCAGAAAAACCATAACTCAAAAAGACACATGCACCCCAATGTTCACTGTGGCACCATTTACAATAGCCAGGTCATGGGAGCAACCTAAATGCCCACTGACAGACGAATTGACAAAGAAGATGTGGTACATATATACAATGGAATATTAATGAGCCATAAAAAGGAACGAAATGGGGTCATTTGTAGAGACGTGGATGGACAACTTGATTTTGAAATGGACAGAGAGCCTGAATAGGCATCTTTCAAAAGACACACAGATGGCCAACAGGCACATGAAAAGATGTTCAACATCACTAATCAGGGAAATGAAAATCAAAATCACAATGAGATATCACCTCACACCTGTCAGAATGGCTATAGTCAAAAAGGCAACAAATAGCAAGTGTTTACAAGGATGTGGAGAAAAGGGAACCCTGGCACACTATTGGAGGGAATGTAAATTGTTACAGTCACTATGGGAAACTATATGGAGGTTTCTCAATTAAAAATAGAACTACTTTGATCCAGGATATATATCTGAAGGATATAATACCAGTGTCTTGAAGAGGCAGGTGTACCCCCATGTTCATCGCAGTATTACTCACAATAGCCTAGATATGGAAATGACCTAAGTGTCGAGCAACAGATTAATGTATTAAAAGAAATGTAGTGTGGAATAATATTCAGCCATAAAAAATAAGGAAATCTTGCCATTTGCAACAACATGTAGGAACCTGGAGGACATTATGCTAATTGAAATAAGTCAGACAAGAGAAAGAGAAATACTGTATAATCTCACATGTGAAATGTAAAAAAGCCAAACTCCTCAAAGCAGAGAGCAGATTGGTGGTTGCCAGTGGGTGCTAAGTGAGGAAAATGGGAAGATGTAGGTTAAGGGTACAAATTTTCAGCTATAAAATGAAAAAAATCTGGGGATCTAATGTACTGCATGGTGACCGTAGTTAACAATAATGTTATTATATACTTAAAAGTTGCTAAGATAGTAAATCTTAAATGTTCTCAGTATGTGAAGTGGTGGATGTGTTAACTCACCTTATTGTGGTCATCATTTCACAATACATACTTAGAGCAAATCATTACGTTGTACATCTTAAACTAAAGAATTATATGTTGACCATATCAATAAACCTGGGGAAAACTTTTTTTTTTGGGGGGAAAACTTTTTTTAAAGATTAAATCATGCTCTTCCTCCCGTCTTAAGAATATGTGCATTTACCTTTGTTCAGAGTTTGTTTCTTTCTCCTTAGGGTTCCAATGGATTATGCTGGGTGTTGGGCAATTTTCAGGAGCTCGTTAAATGCTTTCATTAAAAGGAACTGAATGGTTGTAACAGTAACTGAATGAATTGTGAAGGTAGAGAGGATTTTTACCAGAAGACAGTAAAGAGAAGTTAGCCAACAAAAAGAACTAATCTAGGGGCTTCCCTGGTGGCGCAGTGGTTGGGAGTCCGCCTGCCGATGCAGGGGACGCGGGTTCGTGCCCCGGTCCGGGAGGATCCCACGTGCCGCGGAGCGGCTGGGCCCGTGAGCCATGGCCGCTGAGCCTGCGTGTCCGGAGCCTGTGCTCCGCAATGGGAGAGGCCACAACAGTGAGAGGCCCGCATACCGCAAAAAAAAAAAAAAAAAGAACTAATCTAACTTCCTGTCCCTATGTTAAGTATGGCCTTATAAAATAAGAATTTAAAAAGGTTGCCCAAGATGTATGTTGATCACAGAGAAATCCCAGTGGGTACAGGAAAGATTTGTAATGTGGTATAGGAATGGGAAGTCAAATCAGGAGAGAGAAGCATCACACATTATGTACAGGAGAGTCCTAGAAATGACAGATTACAGAGTGGACTGAAGTGTGACAGGGGCTCCAATGCTGCTTGCATATAATAAGATGGGAAGGACTGCATAGAGTAGTGACATGTTTTCCATCTCCTTGGAACAAGTATTTCAAGAAATTTAATGATGGGACTTCCCTGGTGGTGCAGTGGTTAGGAATGCGCCTGCCAATGCAGGGGACACGGGTTCGAGCCCTGGTCCAGCAAGATCCCACATGCTGTGGAGCAACTAAGCCCATGCGCTACAACTACTGAGCCTGTGCTCTACAGCCTGCAAGCCACAACTACTGAAGCCCACGCACCTAGAGCCTGTACTCTGCAACGAGAACCCACCGCAACGAGAAGCCCACACACCGCACAAAGAGTAGCCACCACTCGACACAACTAGAGAAACCCCGCATGCAGCAACAAAGACCCAATGCAGCCAAAATTAGACAAATAAATTTAAAACAAAAAGAATTCGCCTGCCAATGCAGGGGACACAGGTTCGAGCCCTGGTCCAGGGAGATCCCACATGCCGCAGAGCAACTAAGCCTGTGCACCACAACTACTGAGCCCGTGTGCCACAACTACTGAAGCACGTGCGCCTAGAGCCCATTCTACACAAGTGAAGCCGCTGCAATGAGAAGCCCGCGCACCACAATGAAGAGTAGCCCCTGCTCACCACAACTAGAGAAAGCCCGCATGCAGCAACGCAAGACCCAACACAGCCAAAAATAATAAATAAATAAATTTTTTAAGAAAAAGAAATTTAATGCTAACATATAAAATACAGATTGCCTCCTACCTTGCAATCTCGTGTGCAGCATTCCCCCGAACCACATGTTTTATTTTTTTTCTTTGTACATGTTCTAGGATCACAGCAGTTTGGATGTGTACAATTCTGGAAACAAATGCTTTGTTACTCAGTCATGCATGATTAGGTACAATCAAATAAAACTGCAATACAGAATTTATTTACGAAGTATAAGCATTTCTTAAAAACCAGTTTCAGTAATCCCACTCTTTACATGAGACTTATTGAAATCAACATCTCAGCCAGTAGGTTGTAAAAGAAATGTGTCATTTCACTACATTCCATATAATCTGAACAATATTAACATAACTACTGTGGAGCCAAAAACTTAGAGGAAACAGTTATTAGATTTCTTGTTAGCTACCATTCTCTTCTAAATTTTTCCTATATTCTTGCTTTCATAATAAATCTATTTACACACTGCCAGCATGCAGACTCTCAGCTTCTGTCTGAAATGGCAAACCCCCAAACTTCTGCCCCCAGAAAAGTGGTCCCAGAAGCCAGTCTGGTCTGTCCAGATTTCACTGGGATGCTGGCCCCATATGTACTTGTATTTTACAAGATTCAGTGCCTTCAATCAACCTTTCCAGTCTTCAGTAGCGAGTTTGTTTTAAACTCTGTAATTTACCAATATTAGAAGTTTGAGTTTCCTGGTGTTGTGTTTTTTCTTACTGGTATTTTTTTGTTTGTTTTTGCTTTTATTTTTGTTTTTGCGGTACGCGGGCCTCTCACCGTTGTGGCCTCTCCCGTTGCGGAGCACAGGCTCCGGACGCACAGGCCCAGCGACCATGGCTCACGGGCCCAGCCGCTCCGCGGCATGCGGGATCCTCGCGGACCGGGGCACGAACCCGTGTCCCCTGCATCGGCAGGCGGACTCTCAACCACTGCGCCACCAGGGAAGCCCCTTACTGGTATTTTTAATTGGTATTTTCAATGAACAGCTTCACCACAGGCAGCAATATTATACTTTAAAAAGGCTGCTTATTTCATCTATTGACTCGTGTATTCATGTACTCAAAGTTTAAATATTCCTTTGTTAGCTTTTTTTCTTACTGTATCTCTTAATCAAATGTTTGGTTATTCTAGTTTGGTTTTTTTTTCTTTTTCAATACAACTCCATTTGTAAGGGCAGACTTTCTTAAGAATAGAATGCTCTGGCTATTTCAAAATGGTTCCTTTTCCCCTCCCTCTGCCAGAAGCATTAGACTTCTCTCCAGTATTCACTGTGACAAACAGTTCAAGTTTCTGCAGGTACAACTCATAAAAGTGTGCGGACCTTCTTATGATTGGGTTCCCCTGGAGTTTTAAGCTATCAGAGTTCTACACACTGAGACTCCAGACATTTGTCAATTCCAGTTCAGGTTTTCCTACCCAGATACTGGTTCCCAAAAGGTTTTAGCTTGTGGGTTGCCATTCTATTAAGTTGTGATTCTCTGCATTCACCTGTTGGTTTTTCCAATTTGTGGGGCAGTGGTCTGCTCTGTGACCTCACATCTCTGATGGATGCAAGAAGAGCTATTTCTTTTCCAAGTTGGTTAGCTTTTTACTTGTAAGGACTAAGTGGTGACTTCTAAACTTCTCACATGTCAGACCAGAAACCATAATTCTTGTCTTTCAATGTATTTGAATAAAAGTCCTTTGAAAGCTTTTGAATCTCCCATTTCAGAGTCTATCATTTTATTTTTCTTCACAGAGCCTAAAAGAAAACATTTCTAAATTTGATTAAGTACAACTTTACACATTTTTCTTTAAAACCTCATTCTTATTTGCCTTATCTAAGAAAGTTCTGCCTATCACAAAGTCAAAAAGACTGTCTCCTGTATTTTACCCTAAGAGCTTTAGGATTTTCACTTTTATATTTAGGTCTTTGATCCATTTCAAGTTAGTTTTTGTGTATGGTGAGATGTCAAAGTTTTCTTTTTATGTACGTGGATATCTAGCTCATACAATACCTTTGCTGGAAAGGTTTTCTTCACCCATTTAACTGCCTTAACACCTCTGATTGGCAGAGAATCAACTGATCTTATAAATATTTTATATTTGGATTCTCTATACTGTTTCATTAAGGGATATATTTATGCTTTGGCCAATACCACATTATATTGATTATTTATGCTTTATAGAAAATTTTGAAATTTACAGAAAATTAGTGTATGTGCTCCACCTTTGTTCTTTTTAATTGCTTTGTCTATTCTAGGTCCTTTGCATTTCCATATATATTATAGTATCAGCTTGTCAATTTCCACAGGACGATGGTGGGGTTGGGATTGGGATTGTGTGGAGTGTTGATGTAGAGCTGACATCTTGGCAATATTGTGTCTTCCAATCCATGAAAGTGGGATATGTCTCCCTCTCGATCTTCTTTCATTTCTCTGAGCAATGTGAGTTTTCATTTTCATTGTACGTCTTGCACGTATTCTGTTAAATTTATCTCTATTTCATGTTTTTGAAACAATGTATATGGAATTGTACATTTTAGTTCATTTTACATTTGTTCATTGTTTATACATAGAACTCCATGGAATTTGGGTTCACATGCATTCATTAATTAACTTTAGCAGACTTTGGGGGTAGATTGTTTAGGATTCTCCAATCACGTGGCCAAGTTGAATTTGATTAAAGACAGTTTTAATCTTCCTTTCCATTCATTGTGTGTTTCTTTTTTGTGCCTTATTGCAGTTTCATTGTGTTTCATTGTGTTTCTTTATCTTCCCTTACTGCAATGGCAGGAGCATCCACTGCAGTGTTGAAGGGAAACATAACCTGTCCATACAAAACTTTTTTTCCATATAATAGCAAACGATGCATTTTGCTATACAGTCTATAGTCTTTAGATGTTCTTGTCTTTTTGTTACTGCTTGTTGTTAAAAGCATCTTTCTTCAACTCCTTATACACTCTTTGTGGTCACTAATTATAAGATTAGAGCTGATGCATACACTCAAGAATTTAGGAAGGCAATATTTGAAGACAAATATTAACTAAAGGATGTTTGCTTCCCACTTCAAAAAATGGCAAAATTAGGAAACTTAAAGGCTTCCATCTTCCCCAAAGAAGGTGTTTTTCAAAATTTTTCTACTAAAAGACAAGGTCTTCTTTTCCACCTCGTACTCACATATACGGGAAATAAAAAATATTTTTGAAAAAATTTCCACTAACCTGTAAAGTGCCGCAATCACATTCTTCACCCGATTCCAACTTTCCATTGCCACACACCTTCCACTGTTTGTAAACTGGCCCAACAGGAAGGATTTTACGAAGACATTCAAGGCCAGAATGTGCAGCAAAATATTTAAAGTCATCCAAGCTACAAGTGCTAAAATCCTTTATACCCCCAGATAGCCTAAAATATATTAGAAAAAGGGTATGACAAAAATTATTGCTGTATAACTCTACATTTCTCCTAATGTATGATGTTTTGAAGAGAGATTTAAAGAGCATTATTCTCACAGATAACAATAAGCACACTTTTAAAAATATAAAAGTATTTAAAAATACTAACATTTTTAACACACTTTTTAAATTTCACCAAGAAAATTCTTGTAATGAAAAAAAATTCCAAAATCTTTTGCCATTCATCCTGTTTTAAAGAAGACCAATTATTTACCTATCCTAAAATCTTTATTAATTGTTTAAACATAGGAACTGTGTTACTCTTTATTTACCTTCTTACTGCCAAACAACTGAATTAAAAATTTTTGGCCTCAGTATTTAATATACTTTTTATTTATTTAATATCATTTTTGTATTTTTTCTGTAAATATCAATATGAACATTTCTGTATTATCTCTAAAAGTATATTTTAGATCTTTTGCTCTCTGTAATCAGGCATTTTTCAAACAAGAATCTGTTGTTTGATTTATACCATGGGAGGGACAAGAGGAATACCTGTCCTGATGGAGTGAGAAAGTTGTTAGTAGTCTGCTAATGTATCAGCATCCAACTAAAACCCTAGAAAGAATACAATTTAAGAGTAAAGACTACGCCCTAGACCAGTAGCTGACAAACTTATCTGTGAAGGGCCACACAGTACATATTATAGGCTTATATGCCATATGCTCTGTTGCAGCTACTCAACTCTGCCACTGTAGTGCAAAAGCAGCCATGAAGAACACGTAAAACAGTAAGCCTATAAAATGAATTTACAAAACAGGTAGGCAGCCAAATTTAGCCTATAGATCATTGTTGGCTGACCTCTGCCCTATACTAAAATCTACTCTGTATCAGTCCTAACAGTTAGAGTCTAAACTCAAGCCCTGACAACATCCCCAGAGGAAACCAAGTTTGGAAGTTCAGGCCTGCCATTTTAGAGGGGTTTGGAAATGCCTTGAGTTTTCTATAGACTCATGTTAACAAAGTATAAAACCGAGCACATAAAATTTAAAATGATTACCTAATAATTGAATTGCCCGGTAGAAAAAGAATCAATGCTTTTCAGAGGAAGGTAATGAGAATCTAGGCTTTCTATTGTACTATCAAACAATATCCAATATGCTACTACTAATAATAATCATACAAAG
The DNA here is from genome assembly GCF_003031525.2 of Neophocaena asiaeorientalis asiaeorientalis. NCBI lineage: Eukaryota > Metazoa > Chordata > Mammalia > Artiodactyla > Phocoenidae > Neophocaena > Neophocaena asiaeorientalis. The sequence continues at coordinate 4,344,697 of NW_020175192.1, forward strand.
AATAAGAAAATGTAAACCACAGTCAATAAAAAAGCAGTCAATGGTAAGCAACACTGAGATGGCCCAGGTGTTAGATTTGGCACACAAATACTTGAAAGGAACCATTATAAATATATTCAATTAATTAAAGAAAAATTTTAAATAATTCAGAGAAATTACAGCCTTACAGAGTGCACACTCAAAAGAGAGTGCATATCATCCAATTTACCTAATGTTCTAGGGCCAGTAAAACTAATTGTAGTGATAGAAATCAGATCAGCTGTTGACTGGCGTAGGGTGGAAGGTAAAAAGGACAGCCAAGGATCACAAAAGAACTTTCTGTGGAAATGGAAATGTTGCATAGCCTGATTGACACTGGTTCAGTAATTTGTATATATTTATCAAGAATCATAAACTTGTACACTTAAAGTGTACAAATTTTATTGTGGACAAATCGTACCTCAAAAGCTGATTTTTTATAGTGTATACAAATACAACACTCAAAAAGATGATGAAAGAATATTCCTTTGAGAAACAATTTCACACAGAGAAGAAGTAATTTACTTATTATCTACTTTGTGCCTTCACAGATATTTGGGATAACATAGATTCAGTCATCACAGGACAAAATGAAATAATAAGAATACTGAGCTAAAAGGTCATTATTGGAAACATTTACCGAGCACTCTTCTAGGCAACTGGTGTGTAGTGAAACGTAGACCAAGTGCCTGCTAGGGGCAAAAAGTATGAACATCAGGAAACAGGTATATGAAATAAGTCAGATAGTTATTGGAATGATGAAGAAAAATAAAACAACACAATTTACAGGGAATAAAAGACACTGTTTTAGAAGAGAAGACATTTATTTAAAAAAAAAAAAACTATAGCTAAGATTGGGAACAAGGCAAGGGTACCCACTCTCACCAGGTCGATTCACATTGGGCTGAATTTATTTCAAGTGCAATTAAGCAAGAAAAAGGAATTACGCACAAGTAGATGGAGAGGAAAACATAAAACTGTTCTTATTCATGGACAACAAGGTATTGTTTATAGAAAATCTTAAGTAATCAACAAATAAAATCTGGAATTTCTGTTGAGTTTAGGAAGTTTGTGGCACACAAAGTCAATATACAAAAATTATATTTCTATGTACTAGCAATGAGCACTCTGAAAATGAAATTAAGAAAGCAGTTCTTTTCAAAATAGCAAAAAAAGAATAAAATGTTTAAGAATAAATATAACAAAACAAGTACAAGACCTCTAAACTGTAAAATACCATACATTGCTGGGGAAAATTAAAGACCTAAATAAATGAAGACATATACCAGATTCAAGAATTAAAAGACTCAGTATTGTTAAGATGGTTACTCTCCCAAAATTGACTATTTATAATACCCAAGATATGGAAGCAACCCAAATGCCCATCCACAGATGAATGGATAAAAAAGATATGGTATGGAATATTACTCAGCCATAAAAATGAATGAAATCTTCCATTTGCAGCAACAAGGATGGATCTAGAGACTATCATTCTAAGTGAAGTAAGTCAAACAGAGAAAGACAAATACTGTATGGTATCGCTTACATGTGGTAACTAAAAAATAATACAAAAGAACACATATGCAAAACAGGAGTAGACTCACAGATATAGAAAACAAACAAGGGGTTACCAAAGGGGAGAGGGAGGAGGGGAGGAGCAAGTTAAGAGTAGGGCATTAAGAGATATAAACTAGTATGTATAAAACAGATAAGCAACAAGGATACAGTATATATATATAGCACACGGAATTATAGCCATTAACTTGTAATAACTTATAATGGAATATAATCTGTAAATATACTGAATCACTATGCTGTATACCTGGAACTACCATAATGTTGTAAATAAACTATACTTCAATTTTTAAAACTCTCAACAGTTTTCATAAAAATTGGAAATTTGATAATAAAATAAATATGAAACTACAAAGGACCTAGAATAACCAAAACAATTTGGGAAAAGATGAAAAAACTTGGGGATTTGTACTACCTGATTTCAAAATTGTTTTTAAAGTATTATCAATGATACTAAAATTTTTAAAAAGCCTTTTTCTTCAGTAGTCTCTCTCTCAGTGGAGCATAGTTTTACTTATTTGTGACTTGATGTCTTTCTAAATTAAAAAAAGATACATTTTTAACTTGAATTGTACTGTTCATCCTTATATTGTATAATGCCAGTATCAAGGCATTTAACTTTAAATAGAATCACTAAAATCACACAATTCATATGGCTTGTCCCCAGAGGGTACCTTCAATCTAGCCAGCAGAGAAAAATACAAGCCAGACTCTGGAAGGTAGGAAGGAGGAAGAGAATGTCCCCAAGCATGGAGAGGCCTGAGGGAGCGCTGGGTCTATTTTGGTGTGTGTTCCACCTGCACTTGAAAAGAATGCGCATCCTAGTGTAGGATATAGTGTTCTATAATTGTCAATTAATTCAGTTTGGTTATAGAAATATAAAGTCCCTAACCAAAAAAAAATTTTAAAGTATAGTTTAATAAAGAAAATGATCTTACACAGCTTTTGGTGACATTGTGCAAACATCTCCTGAACAGTGGCAGATCTCAGTATTATCATAACTCATTCCCATGTTAAGGCCAAGCAACTGCACAATACTGAGAGCATATGACTCCAAGGATAAACCCTCTGAATACTAAATATAAGGAAAATAAAAGAAAAATAGTTAGCTAAGAATCTTATTCAGTTATAAAAAGTTACTTACTATAATCAAAAATTCATATATAAAACTCATTTTTTTAAACATCTTTATTGGGGTATAATTGCTTTACAATGGTGTGTTAGTTTCTACTTTATAACAAAGTGAATCAGTTATACATATACATATGTTCCCATATCTCTTCCCTCTTGCGTCTCCCTCCCTCCCACCCTCCCTATCCCACCCCTCTAGGTGGTCACAAAGCACCGAGCTGATCTCCCTGTGCTATGCGGCTGCTTCCCACAGGAATAAAGACACAGACCTACTAGAGAATGGACTTGTGGATATGGGGAGGGGGAAGGGTAAGCTGTGACAAAGTGAGAGAGTGGCATGGACATATATACACTACCAAGCATAAAACTCATTTTTAAAATTCATTAATGCATCCAAGATACTTAACGTAGACACAATTGTACTAGTTATGTAAGTATTATTAAACACGGATGGATGAGTAACACTACAGTTTAATTTCAAGATACTATTACATAATGACAATACCAGCTATCTTAGCAAATCTAATAGAGTTTAAACACCACACTATATCGCTTCTTTGAATTATTTTAAACAAGATGCTTTTAATCTTTTTTTTTAATAATCAATCCTACATTCTCTTTGTAGTATACAGTCTCTAAAATGGGTCCCAATGATCCCTGCCTCCTGGTATTTATGATCCTGTGTATCCCCACTCCATTGAGTGTAGGCTGGACTTACTGACTTGCTTCTAATTAACTGAATATAGCAGAAGTGATGGGTCATCATTTCCAAGATAAGTTATTTAAAGACTGACTTCTTGGAATCTATGTCTCTCTCTCTCTCTCATTCGCTCTGGGGGAAGGTAGCTACTTTGTTATGAAGTAGGCCTGTGGAGAGGTCCTCGTGAGTGAGCTTGGAAACTTTTTCTGAGGTCTTCCAATAGTCACATGACTGAGCTTGGAAGCAAATCCCCTCTGTGTTGAACCTTGAGATAATTACAGCCCTAGCTGACATCTTGTTTTCACCCACTAAGCTGCTCTTAGATTCCTGACCCACAGAACTGTGTTGTTTTCACGTGCTAAGGTTTGGTACAATCAGTTACATAGCAATAGATAACTAATACACCCTCAATAGGTATTGTTGTTTTCCTTTGAAACATTTCTATTATCTGCACAGAAGTTTATAGCAGCTTTATTCATAACTGCCAAAACTTGCAAGCATCCATGATGTCCTTCAGCAAGTGAACGGATAAACTGTGGCATGTTTCAGGCAATAGAGTATTATTCAGCACTAAAAAGAAATGAGCTACAAGGTCATGAAAAGACACAGAGGAAATTTAAATGCATGTTACTAAGTGAGAGAAGCCAACCTGCAGAGACTATATACTATATGACTCCAACTATATGACATTCTGGAAGAAAAGTTATGGAGACAAAAGATCCACGGCTGCAGGTGGGGAGGGGAGAAATTAACTGGCAGAGAGCACAGAGGATTTTTAAGGCAGTGAAAATACTGTGTATGATACCATAATGATGGACACATATCATTATCTGACCAGATTCGTAGAAAGTACAACACCAAGATTGAACCCTAAGGCAAATTATGAACTTTGGGTGATTTTTAATGGGTCAATGTACGTTTATCAATTGCAATAAGTATAACCCTCTGGTGAGTGATGGTGATAACGAAGAAGGTTATGCAAGTGTAGGGGCAAGGGATACATTGATAATCTATGCACCTTCTTCTCAATGGTGCTGTGAACCTAATACTGCTCTAAAAATAGTATTTTTTAAAAAGTTGTTGGTACTTGATGGACCAAGAGCAAGATGGCATTGTGAGGGAGTGGCAAGTAAAGCACAGTTCAGAGGAGAAGATTAACTGACCCATGAAGATGTTTCTAAGTTTCCATTCCACATATTGCCCTGGGTCGCTTGTCCTTCAACCACAGCCACTGAGAGGTAGAAAACAACAATCAGCTGACGCATCAGACACTTCAGTCCACCTTCAGAGGGTAGAGAGTAATTTTGTTTACTGGAAGACTGCTTGAACTCAAGCAATCCCTCCTTCCTGCACCCCAGCTTTTGATCAAAAGCAGTTCTTAGGACCAAACAGAAGCCCTTGCCAGGACACACTTTATTCCCTTCACAGTTACAGACAATATTAATAGTAACCAAGGAACACATTTAGTTTCTCAGAAGACACAATGCCACTCTATTGGAAAAGGCATTCAATGTAACTTTCATTGTCCCCAACAGGTCCCAGATAGCTGGTTCAATTGAGAGACATAACGGTTTCCTTAAATAATTCCTTTTCATATCCAACAAATGGACCCCTAAATGGGCCAAGCTATTGATGTCTCTTAATTCAAGGACCCTTGTCTGACACACACTTCACACAAACTTTAAAACATTTTTCCCTTTTCCTTCCCTATATTTAAAGGGGCTTATGTCTGGCCTCCATGTATATAAAGATTCACTGTATATGAGTCCCTTTAATTATGTCTCCCCTACTGTTGTAAATATTTTATTATCTTGCCCCATCCCATAAGGGTTGGAGACCAGATCCAGGTACATACCATCCTGAGGTCTATTAACCATAGATTTCCTCCTGGTCCAGGCAGCTGCTAATTTGACATGAGACCCATTTGAGCCTAAACTTCCACCACCACAAAAACAAACAAATGAAAAACAAAAACAAAAGCCTCTCAAGTGCAGCTGTACAACATTCTGTTGACTGTTCATCTCATTACCATTGGTCTGAGTGTTTTTATTGGTTTGCAACCTGGAGGCCCAAATTCTCCAAGTAAGCCATTATTTCAGCCAGACGTGGCAAATGCTGAGGCCCACATGCCACTGAGTTTGGATAATACAAACCTTACAACCAAAAGACTTCACCAGCTTGCCTGTCAACAACCAAACCAACAACTGAGGCAAAAGGCCCATACTGACCGGCTAAATTAGGGTTCCTGCCTCCAGCATAATTATGGAGCCCTAAACACAGGCATAAATATTTTAAATGGCAAACAACCTGACCTCCTATTAACCACATACACCAAAATCGGGTCATAAAATCTAAAACCTATTTATAACAGAACTCTTCTCATCACCTAATAGGGCAAGACCCTAGACTGTTGGACACTTTTAGATCCAGCCACAGCTAACTTGGGCTGTGCCAGTCAGGCTCTGCACAGATGTCAATATCACTTCTGCTCGCTGTGCACCCACAAGCCCCTTGAGTTAACAGATATTTATAAATCGAAGTCACAGGCCCAACGTTGCCTTCAGATTACACAAGTACTTCAGCACCATTTTAATACCACAGAGCCACAAAAATAAAACCTGCATTCATTCAAGTGGGTATCAGCTGAAAAAGGATATCCTAGCACTACACCCCAAACAACATTGCCCTGGCCCAGGAACTCACTGCTAGAGACGTTATTACCTCAGATGACATCACTCCAGCTTAAGACCTGCCTGTTGGAGATGACTCTGCATCCTGCACGGAGACAGCTTCCCCTCAGACACTAAAACTTCCATCCCAGGAAGGCTCATGGACTGCCTCTCCCAAGGCACAAATTGCACACAAGAAATGTACTGGTTTTCTTACTTCGATATTAGGGACTCTATTAGTGTTTCCTGAGCAGCTGTCTGTGTAGCCCATGACAAGGGTATACGTATTTGTCCTCTGTCAAACCATATATCCCTATACTCCATGTCTATCTGTGCCATTCTAAACACTGGTGGAGACTATTGCTTTCCCTAGGAGTCACCTGCCTTGTATCATGAACCCCTGGACCCTAGGGAGAGGACCACTCACTCCCCAGTCCCTTCTCCTACTACTCCCACCCTGCATCTCTGACCATGACTACAACCATCTCTTCCCTTTGGGTACATATAAATACCATCAATCTTTATATATACTTTACCAAACTAATCAGCTTGATACTCTCCAACAACATAAACTGCCTGACTTGCCACTTTTACCCAAAAATACACCAGGATATTATTGTCAAGAAACACACATACAGAATTTTTAACACAATTTACAACTGCACAAAGATGCTCTTAGAGACTCCAGAAATTTCAGATCTATTTCCTTGGCTAATGTTATACAAATGGGAAATTTAGTTATGAGCTGGTCTACAAGAATTCCTTATACGTCTACTTCTGTTTCTCCTTTTTACTCTCATAATAAAATGTTCTCTATGCTGTTTAGCCAAACTTATGCTCTACTCCCTAAAAGTGTCTTATTATGCCAAAGGTTTGATCATATTTCAAACCACAACAGGACTAACTTTATTAACATCACATTTTCTGTATTCCGAAGCTTTCATATCTAGGGCCTTACCAACCTAGAGGACTGCCCTTCTTAGGGTTATCCAATTACTTCAGATAGTAGACAACTCACCTTTCATATGCAAACCAATCAATCCAGAGCCCATATACCCTACCACCTGATAGTCTGATAAAGTCTGCTTTATCAGACTCACATACACCAGGCCACTATCCACCTGCCAAAATCACACCAGGGCTAGGTACCAGACAACTAAGGACAGCCTCTATGCATCATGGACTGCTGAAACTAGCCAACCCTAGACCTGCTTACCCTGTCTCTCCTGTTTCTTCCCAAAGAAACCACAATAGAGGCTCTTGCCCACATTTGCCCTCTATCTCCTATGCTTCCTGACCAAACCTGGTGCTTCCTTATGTGGCCTCCGCATGGCATGGCATATTTCTTATTTCTAGGGAACTGTAAGTATGATAAATTTCTTCCTGAATGACAGTCATTTTCATGTCTGCATGTATTTCCATACCTGATGAAAACATATCCCAGGTAACCTTAAAAAAATCTTTCAATCTAGATTAATTTCTCCTACTTTAGTTAAGTTAGTTTACTCTAGTCAATTCAAACTAGATTACAAAAAAATTAGTTGTAAATGTATACTGTAAACTCTAGGGTAACTGCTTAAAGATTTTTAATGTAATTGATGTTCTAGAAAGGAGAGAAAATGGAATAATATAAAACCACAGAAGGCAATTAAAACCACAGAAGGCAGAAAAAACAAAAAGGAGTGTGGAAGATTTCAAGAAGAAACAAGAAACAAGGATAATGAATAGAAAACAGACAAAATTCAACATCCATTTATGATTTTTAAAAACTCTCAGGGGTGGAGGAAACATACATCAACATAATAAAGGCCATATACGACAAGCCCACAGCTAACATCACACTCAATGGTAAAAAGCAGAAAAGCTATTCCTCCAAGGTCAGGAATAAGACAAGAATCTGAACTATCACTACTTTTATACAACTCCTAGCCAGAGCAATTAGGCAAGAAAAAATAAATAAAAGAGATCCAAACTAGGAAAAAAGAAGTAAAACTGTCACCATTGGCAGATAACATGATATTATACAGAGAAAAATCTTAAAACTACACACACACATACACACACACAAAAACCTGTTATAACTAATATATGAATTCAGTAGAGTTTCTAGACCCACAATCAATACAAAGAAGTCTGTTGTGTTTCTGTACATTAATAATGCACTATCAGTAAGAGAAATTAAGGAAGCACTCCCATGTACAATTGTATTAAAAAGAACAAAATACCGAGGAATAAATTTAACCAAGGATATGAAAAAACTGTACACTGAAAACTAGAAGATGGTGATGAAAGAAATTGCGGAAGACACAAATAAATGGAAAGATATTCCACACTCATGGACTGGAAGAATTAAAATTGTTAAAATGTCCATTTTACCCATAGCCATCTACAGATTCAGTGCACTCCCTTTCAAAATTCCAATGGCAATTTTCACAAAAATAATACAAACATCCTAAAATTTGAATGGAAGCACAAAGGACCCCAAATAGCTGAAGCAATCTTGAGAAATAAGAGTAAAGCTGGAGGTATCATGCTCCCTGATTTCAAATTATACTACAAAGCTGTAGTAATCAAAATAGTATTAAATTCTATATTTATGGTGATAGACGTTAACTAGAATTTTTGCGGTGATCATTTTGCAATATATACAAATACCAAATCACTCTGTTTTACACCTGAAACTAATATAATGTATGTCAATTATACCTGAATTAAAAAAAATGTTTTAAACAATATGGTACTGGCACAAAGGCAGACACATAGATCAATGGAACAAAATATAGAACCCAGAAATAAACCCACACTTACACAGTCAACTGATCCATGCCAAAGGAGGCAGTAATATAAAATGGGAAAAAGACAGTCTCTTCAATAAATGGTGGTGGGAAAAACTGGACAGCCACATGCAAAAGAATGAAACTGGACCACTGTCTCACACCATACACAATAATTAACTCAAAATGTATTAGAGACTTGAATGCAAGACCTGAAACCATAAAACTCCTAGAAGAAAACATAGGCAATAAGCCCCTTGATATTAATTTTGGTGATGAATTTTTAGATCTGACTCCAAAGCAAAGTCAACAGAAGCAAAAATAAACAAGTGGGACTACAGCACACTAAAATCCTTCTGCACAGCAAAGGAAACCATCAACAAAATGAAAAGGCAGGCTACTAAGTGGGAGAAAATATTTACAAATCATATCTCTGAAAAGGGGTTAATATGTAAAATACAATACTCATACAACTCAATAGCAAAAAAAATAAATCAGATTAAAAAATGGGCAGATTATCTGAATAAACATTTTTCCAAAGCAAACATATAGATGGCCAACAGCTACATGGAAAGATGCTCAACATCTGGGTATATTCCCAAAGGAAATGAAATCAATATCTTGAAAAGATATCTGCACTCCCATGTTCACTGCAGCATTATTCAAAACAGCCAATATATGGAAACAACCTAAATGTTCAATCATGCATAAAGAGAAAAAAGACAAAAAAAAAAAAAAAAGACGGCATGGATGAACCTGGAAGACATCATCATTCTTAGTGAAATAAGCCAGATACAGAAAGATAAATATGTATGATCTCACTTATATGTTGAAACTAAAAAAGGCAAATTCATAGAACCAGAGAGTTAGAGTGGTCGTTGTCAGTGACCAGAGGATGGGTCAAAGGGTATAAACTTTCATCTTTATAAGATGAATAAGTTTGGGGATATAATATACAGCAATGTGCTTATAATTAATAATACTTATTGTATACTTGAAATCTGGTAAGTGAGTAAATCTGAAGTTTCTCACCAAAAAACAAACGAAAAAATGGTATCTATGTGAGTTGATGTGTGTGTTAACTTGATTGTGGTAATCATTTCAAAACGTATACAAAGATTAAATCTTCACATTTTACATCTTGATAAAAATCATGTCATACAACCTAAATATATATAATTTTTATTTTTCAGTAAAGCTTGAAAATAAGATGTACATAAAATAAATGGAAGACAAAGTAGATTAAAAATGAAAAATTTCACAAAAGCATTGGAATTTATAAACAAAATAAATTAAAAACTGTAGAACTGGAATAAAAGGAATATCTGAAATAGCAGAATAGAGTATTACTGAACAGAATTAAAGATCACAGAAAATACTCAAACTGAAGAACAAAACAAACTGAACAAAAAAAGAATTAAAAAAAAAGAACAATAGTGACATATGGTGCATCTTTTAAAGGACTAATATATGTTAATTAGAGCCTAACAAGAAAATGTGAAAGATGATGGGACAAAAATAATATCTGAAGTACAATTATAATGGTTGAGAATTTTCCAACACTAATAAAAGACATCAGGCAATATCTTCAAGAAACCCTACTAACACTAAAGGAGAAATACAAAGAAAAATGAGTCTAGGTCCATGATGTCTCTGCAAGAACTGTCTTATTTCCAGCTCATCCTTGTTCTAGGATGTAGTTCTTCTAATTCTCAGTGAAAAGTGTCACAATGATGCTTAACATTAACTGGCCTTGATCTCCCACTTTTTGCTCCTCTCGACCTTGAGTCTGTCAAAAATAACCTTGGTTTAGTGCCCTCAGTCATCTGGTTGAAACAAACAAAAATTCCCTGATGGAAGGTAAGAGCAACTAGACTCTAAATTATTTACGTGAATAATTTTTAAATGGCCAAAATGCAATTACAAATAACCATACCCAAAAAGAAAAAAAATACAGCATGAATGAGAATTAACAGGAGTGCCAGACAGCAGAAAACCAACAGGGGCTCGACGTATTTAAACTATCAGATACATTATTTAATTTAACTATGCAGTATAAAAAGGCAAAATACAGTATAGCCTATGCCATGGTCTGTTGTAAAAGTAAAACATAAGTATATGCCTATATTTCCATAAGAAACATTGGAGAAATTTCATAAGAATCTGATGAAATGGGATGATGGATGATTATATGAGAGAATAAAACTTTTCAGATTATACTGCAAACCAGAAGAGAGTAAAGTGGCATTTGTACTAAAAGAAAAATTTTGGTAGTCTAGGGTTCTATAGTCCAGTGAAAATAATCTGAAAAATAAAGTAAAGTAAGATATCGTCAAATAAATGAAAGCTAAGAGAATTCAATGTCTGTAGATCTAACACTACAAAAAAAATCATTAAGTAAATTCCTCAGAATGAAGGCACATGATTCCAGATGGAAATCTGGATCTGCACAAAGATTGCAAAATGCTACAAATGGCAAATGAGTAAAAGAAATACACAATACTATTATTTCTTTTCCTAATTCCTTCAAAAAGCATTTGACAATTTAAAGGGGGAAAATCATAATTGTATTACAGGGATTATGTATATGTAGTAGTAAATATATGGAAATTCAACAAAAAAAGGAAACGTGTAAAATGGAATTATAGTACTGTAGAACCCTTACATAGTGATATAACAGCACATCCAATAGACAGTCATATGGTAAAGACATCTATTTTACTAGGACTAAAAGGGAGAAGGTAGGAAAGGAAGATCAAAGGAGAAAAACAGAAGCAACAAATGGGACACAAATAACAAGATGGTAGCCCTATACCCAAACTTAATAATTATATTAAATGTGAATGGACTAAATATTCCAATTGAAAGCAAAGGTTGTCAGGATGGATTTGACAAAACAAATGTAACAATAAAAACAGATGCACTGATTATAGAAGAGGCACTCTAAGTATAAAGTGGTAAATGGTAGTGGTAGTTAGAAGTAAAAAGGTGGAAAATATTTATATACCATGCAAGCATCATAAAGTTGATGATGCTGTATTGATGATACATTTCACAATGAAAAAAAAGAGTCAATGTATCAAGAATATGTAGCCATCCTAAATATTTATACACTTAAAATTAAAGCTTCCAAGTATGAATCAGAAATTGGCAGAACTAATTGGAAAAACAGGTAAATCCACATTTATTAGAGCCTTTAACACTAATATCTCACTAGTTGAGAGAACAAGTTGACAAAAGTCAGAAACACTGTTAACCAACTAGACATAGTAAATACTTCTAGAATACTATACCTAACAACTGCAGGATGAATACACATTTTTCTCAAGCACAGTTGAAAAAATAGGCCAACATACACTATATGCTAGGGCATAAAGCAAGTCTGAATAAATGAAAAAGGATGAAAATAGTACAAAGTATATTCTCTGACAAGTGAATTAAAGTATGAAAAGTCAGCAAAAAGATAATGCACAAATATTTAGAAATTTAGCAACACACATGTAAATCTCATAAGCCAAATGAGAAATGAAAGGGAAATAAGAAAATACTTTGAACAATTAGAAAGCATCAAAATATCTAGAATACAGCTAATTTTACACAAAAAAGAACTCATAGCTTTAAATCTCTATAGTTTCTAAAGATTTAAAATAAATCTATAATCTAAATTTCTGTTTTTAAAAGCCAGGAAAAAAACATTATAGAAGAAAGAAATTAATAAAGAGAAAGAGTCAATTAAGTAGAAAACAAACATCAGAGAGAATCAACAAAGTCATAATTTGGTCCTTTAAAAAAATTAAAGAGTTGATAAACCTCCAGGAAACCAATCTAAAAGTAGGATAAGGAAGAGGAGAAATATCACTACAGATCCAACCACAGAATAAGAGAATACTACGAGTAATGTATACCGATCAAGTTGATTACACAGATGAAATAGACACATCCCTTGAAAAACATAACTCACAAGTACTTACACAGGAATATATAAACAAATTGAATATACCCATAACCGTGCAATAAATTGATTTCTAAATTTAAAGATTTCCCACAAAGAAAGCTCCTTCCCTACACTGTTTCACTGGTGAGTGCAGGAGCAACACAAGGATGTCCTTTCTCATCATTTCTATTAAACACTGCCCTGGAAGTCCAAGCAAGGTAAATAAAGAATGTGAAAGAAGCAGTAAAACTGCTCACAGACATGAGGGCATTTAATGAAAACCTAAAGGAATATGCCCCACAAAAAGATAGTGATGTCATCAAAATGGAGACATCCCTGACTTCAGTCCCCCTCACAAGAAGACCAACTAACAACTATCCTTAAATAAGACACCACTGTGAAAATCCCAGAAGCTGGGGGTGAGGCTGAAGCATGTCCCTGGAGCACAGACTAAGAAAGACCACATTAGAAGGGTAAGAGGAGCATGAGAAAGAAAAGAGGAATGGCTCCACTCTGACTACATTGCCTTCCTCAGGCACCGCACCAAGAGGGGCCCCCAGACCTACAAATCCTCCAATGAGGAAACAAGAGCCCAAGCTGGAAATCCAGCTCCCACAGCATTGTGGAACACTTCCTAGGAGGTTCAATGAGGTCGAACCTCACAGGATCCCTGGGGGAATCTGTGGGGTTTGACCACTGGTAATCAGCTTGAGATGGGAGAAGAGGGGGGACAGGTGTATAGCAACCAGTGCACACATCTTGGCAGATCACAGTTCTGCTTGCAGCAGTGCCTGAGCAGAGATCCCAGCCAGTGGCTCTGCCCATCTTTAGAGCTGAGCCAGTGGCCCTGTCTAGCCAGGGAGCTTGGTTGGCGGTTCTGCCTAATTTGAGTGCCCAGGCAATAAGCCAAACCATACCAGCCCTGGACCCCATCCTATAGCCATGCTTGAGCAGAGAGCCAAGTCAGCAGTCCTGCCAACAGTTAAGTATAGCCTATGGCCCTGTATAATAAGAGAGCCTGAACAATGACCAAAGATATCCTTGAAACCCAGCCCATGGTATCAGCTAGCAGCAAAGCAGAGCCTAATGGCCAGCTCCAGCCTATCGCCTTGCCTGACTGCTGAACAAAGCCTGCAGATTCAACCAGGCAGGGAGCCTAGCCAGTGACCCTGCCCAATTGTGGAACATAGCCTCCAGGCCCACCCAATGCAGAAGCCTGGACAATGACCCTGCTCTGATGCGCAGTGCAGTCTCTAGAGGCTGCACTCTGGAAGCCCCTACTGACAAGAGTGCCTGCCCAGGGACCTTGTCTAACAGCACAGCACAGCCAGAGACCTACCTGATCATGAGGTCTAACCTGGGGCCCTGCAAACTTGGGGGTATAGCTTGGGCCTCACCTAATTTCAGAGTACAGCCTAAGGCCTTGTCAACCACAAAGCCCTGCCTAGAGCTCTACAAAGTACTGCCAGTAGCACTATCCAATCACTGAGAAGACACTTACAACTCACCAGACCAGGAATGATTGTGGAGCCCAGCCATGGCCCTATCCAACGGCAGAGTCCAAACAGTGGCACCACCTTAAAAGGAAACACAGCCTATGACCTCGTCTGACCAGATGTGATTGCAGAGCCCAGTTAGTGAAGGCCCACCTGACCATGCAGCAGAGCCAGCAGCCCAACCTAATCAGAGAGCACACCCAGTAGACCTGCTTGAATGCAGAGCCCAGCCAGCAGGCTCACTCAGCCACAGTGTCTAGCCAGTGACAAGTCTGCTGACCACAGAGCACAAGTAGTGCCCTCACCCAAATAGAGACCCCCGCATAGCAGCAAGCCCCGCATATCCATGACACTACCAGCTGACCCATACGATAACCCATGTGGTGAAGGTCTATGCCTGCTGAAGTGAAGCTGTAAAGTGTGGAAGAGGAGAATGCTTGCTAAAGTGCACAGATACCAATGCAAGGAATCAAGGATCATGAAGAATCAGGAAAACATGACACCACAAAGGAAACTAATAAAGCTCCAATAATTGAACCTAGTGAAATGGAGATGGATAAAATGTCTGAAAGAATTTAGAGTAATCCTCAAAGAATTTCAGTGAACTACAAGAACTAACAGCTACACAAAATTAGGAAAACAATGCACGAGCAACATGAGCAGTTCAACAAAGACATAAAAACCATCCAAAAATAATCAAAGAGAAATCCTAGAGCTGAAGTATATGATGACAGAAATGAAGAACTCAACAAAGAGCTTCAACATCAGACTAAACTAAGCAGAGAAAAGAATCAAAGAACTGGAGGATAGGTCATCTGAAATAATCTGGTCAGAGGAGCAAAAGGAGAAAAGAATGAAAAAGGATGAAGAAACCCTACAGGTTTTATGGGACATGATCAAAATAAATAATATATGTATTATGGGAATCCAGAGATAGAAGTCTATTTAAGGCAATAATGGCTAAAAACTCCCCAAACATTGGGAGAGAAACAGACATCTAGATTCACGAGGCCCAAAAGAACCAAATATGCTGAGTCCAAAAAGGGTTACACCAAGACACATCATGATAAAATTGTCAAAAGAAAGCAGCAAACGAAAAGCAACTTGTCACATAAAAAGGGAATCTCCATAACTGGATTTCTCAGCAAAAACTTTGTAAGTCCACAGAGAGTGGGATGATATATTCAAAACACTGAAAGAAAAGATGACTGTTAACCAAGATACTACACCAGCCAAAGCTGTCCTTAAGAAATTTAAGATTTTCTCAAAAACCAAAGCTGAGGGATTTCATCACCACTAGACCTGTCTCACAAGAAATGTAAAGAGGAATTCTTCAAGTAGAAATAAAAAGATGCTAAGTAACATCATAAAAACATACAAATGTGTAAAACTCAGTGGTAATGGTAAATATAGAGTCAAAGTATTCTCTAATATGGTAATGGAAATACATAATTCACTTACAACTCTCATTTAAAAGTTTACAAACATGTTAAAAATAACCATAACCATAACAATTTGTTATTGTATACATGAGATAAAAAAGATGTAAATTTGAACACCAATAACTTAAAATGCAATTGCGGGGAAGTAAAAGAATAAAGTTTCTGCTTGCTATTAAAGTTAAGTTGTTATCAGCTGAATATAAGATGCTACCAATGTATTTTATATAAGCCTCATGGTAACCAAAAAGGGAAAATCTGTAGTAGGTACACAAAATATTATGAAAAAGAGGTCAAGCCATACCACTACAAAAACTCATCAAGTCACAAAGGAAGACAGCAAGAGCAGAAACAAGAAATAGGCAAAACAGTCAGAAAACAATTAACAAAATGGCAATAGTAAGCTCTTACCAATCAATAATTACTTCAAGCATAAATGGATTAAATTCTCCAATCAAAAGACACATAATGGCTAAATGGATTTTTGAAAATCCAATGATATGCTTCCCACAAGAAACTCACTTAGCTTTAAGAATATATACATAAAGTGAAGAGATGGAAAAAATATTCAAGGAAATGGTAAGCAGAAGAATGGAGGGAGAGCTATACTTATAATACACAAAATAGACCTTAAGCTAAATATGGCCAAAATAGACAAAGAAGGTCATTATATAATGGTAAAGGTATCAATTCATCAAGGAGATTTTAAAATTGTAATTATTTATGCACCCAATATCATAGCACCTAAATATATTAAGCAAATACAAAAAACTAAAAGGGGTAACAAACAGTAATATAATAACTGTCAGGGATTTTAATACCTCACTTTCTATGGTAGACAGACCATCCAGATAGAAAATCATGAAGGAAACAGCGGGCTGGAACACTATACACCACATCGACCTAAGAGACATATATATGGAACATTCCATCTGGCAGCAGAATGCACATTCTTCTCAACTGCACAGAGAATATTTTCTAGATTAGATCATATGTTAGGCCACAAAACAAGACTATCAAAATTATATCAAGTATCTTTTATGAACACAATGGAAATGAACTAGAAATTAATAGCAGGAAGAAAGCTTGAAAACTTACAAATACATGGAAACTGAGCAACACACTCCAAATAACAAATTGATTAAAAAAAAAAGAGGAAAGGAGAAATATTTTTTAAATCTTGAGACAAATGCAAATGGAAAGACAATATATCAACACTTAAGGGATGCAGCAAAAGCAATTATAGGAGGGATGTTAATAGCAATAAATGCATACATCAAGAAAAAATAAAGATCTCTAGAGAGTCAAGATGGTAGAGGAGCAGTAGGACGTGGAATTCATCTCTCCCCGCAAATGCATCAAGAATACATCTACCAATGGAACAATTCTCACAGAGCACTGGCTGCACACTAGCAGAGGACCTCGGACACCTAAAAAGACAAGAAAGATCCTGTGTAACCAGGTAGGACGAAAGAAAGAAGGGAAAAGGAAGAGGAGTGGAAGCAGGATGGGACCTGAAGCCCTGTGAGGGGAGCTGAAGGAGAGGAGAGGTTCTCACATCCAAGGGAAGCCCCTCAGCAGGGACATCACTGGGACAGAAGGGGAGCTTTGGGGGCTACTGGAGGAGAGTGCAGCAACCAGTCTGTGGCAGGCAGGACAGAGTGAGACCTACACAGATGGTCCATGCCACAGCCCTGCGCATGCCAGCCTGAGACATGTGTCCGCTGGTGCAGATGGGGGATAGGTGCTGGAACACAGGGTTTGGAGAGCAGACCAGGGGAGGGCACTGCTCCGGCTATGAGTAAATAGCCTGAGCGGTGGGAATAAGGAAGTCTGCAACCAGTAATTCTTGTGCAGAAAACACCAACGGCCATAGAAGCGAAGCGCCATTGTTGAGTGACTCACAAGGGGCAGGGCCGCCACTGCAGCCTCACTACCCACGTGCTGGCCCTGACTCCCCAGGCACTAGGAAGGGCCCCTACCAGGGCCAGCTCTCTCACACCTGCGGCCGCTGGCTCCCCCGCACATCCCATCGCTGCTGGCCCCATCCCTGCAGGGACCCCACAAGGGCTCCTGCGACCCCAGCCGCTGCCACCTCCATGCCCCCTTCTCACTTGGGTGAACTCGTGTGCTCCAGGGCAGCCTCAGGAGCAGACCCCTGTGGGTAGCCCACACACAGAGTTGGGCTGAAACCACAGCTGTACCCCAGGGGTTGTGCAACTAAGGAAGAAAAGCTGAAATCTCTCCTTGCAGCTGAGCAAACTGCAAATTGACTCTCCTGCGACCAGCTTTGCAAACTCAGTACCTACAGAACATCTGAATGGACGAGCGCTCCTGCAGCCAAGACGGGTCCAGCTTAAGCAGCTGTAGGCTTTGTGGGCACATGCATGTGGGGGGCTGGGGCAGGCCAGAATCTGAGCTGTCCCCGTAGCACCCACAGCAGGTCCAGATCCATGATTACTGCAGTCCTGGGGCCTGACTTCAGTGGATCTACTCTGGTGGCCTGGTGAAAACAACTTCCGAGAGACACCAGGGCCAACTGCCGGCATACCCACAGTTAAGGTGGGGCTGAGAGCAGTGCCAACAGCAGTGTAACTTGTGAGCTCGCACAACGGGTGAAAGGTGACACAACAGATCATACCAACAGGTGAACAGCTCCAGAGGAGGAATACTCAGTGGCTTCCCACCCCCAGCAGGAGTGCTCCAAACCTGCCTACCTCACATCATGGATCAGAAACACAGCTAAGAAGCAGATCTGGGGGCTCTACTCCAACAACTAGGGAGCAGACCCTGCCCTACCAGGGCAGTGGCAACCACAAAGCAAAGGGGAGGCCCTGCGCAATATCCAGTGCAGGCTCTGGTCACCACCACACCAGTCACACCTCCTGTAAAGGGGAACATGGCCAGCATACACTGAGGAAAGAGATGGAAGACATCTATATGAAAAACAACGCTCACACCAAAAAATATTAAATCCACACAGGCTACACAGGGACATTCCCATGTAAGATAGCCCTCCAACACAGTCTGAGGGTCTGGCATCGGGTGGAAGAACCACCAGAGCCTCTAGCCTTGAAGGCCAGCAGAGCTTGAGTGCAGAAGCCCCACACGGCGGGGGAAAGAGAGACTCCACTCTTGGAGGGGGCACACAAGGTCTCAAGTGCACTGGGACCCAGCACAAAGTAGTACCTCCACAGGAATCTGGGCTACATCTACCTAGGGGTCTTGGAGGGTCTCCAAGGGAGGCAAGGTCGACTATAGTTCACCGTGAGGGCAGGGACACAGGTAGTGGAAGCCCCAGGGAATAATGACTGGCGTGAGCTCTCTCGGAAGTCCACATTTCAGCAACAAGACCCGGCCCCATCCAACAAATTGCAGGCTCCAGTGCTGGAAAGCCTCAGGCCAAACAACTATCAAGACAGGAACACAGCTCCACCCATCAGAAGACAGGCTGCCTAAAGTTGTACTGAGCTCACAGCCACCTCAAAACACACCCCTTAACATGGCCCTGCCCATCAGAGAAACAAGACCCAGCTCCACCCACCAGAGGGCAGGCAACAGTCCCTCCCACCAGGAAGCCTGCAAAAGCCCCTGGACCAATCTCACTCAACAGGGGGCAGACACCAGAAGCAAGAGAAACTAGGGTCCTGCAGCCTGTGGAAAGGAGACCACAGAGAAATTTAGACAAATTACCAGTGGCATTTTTCACAGAACTAGAACAAGAAATTTTACAGTTTGTATGGAAACACAAAAGACCCTGAATAGCCAAAGCAATCTTGACAAAAATGGAGCTGGAGGAATCAGCCTCCCTGACTTCAGACTATACAAAAAAAGCTATAGTAATGATACTGCTACAAAAACAGAAATATAGATCAATGGAACTGGATAGAAAGTCCACAGATAAACCCATGCACCTATGGTCACCTAACCTATGACAAAGGAGGCAAAAATATACAATGGAGAAAAGACAGTCTCTTCAATAAGTGGTGCTGGGAAAACTGGACAGCTACATGTAAAAGAATGAAATTAGAACGCTCCCTAACATCATACACAAAAATAAAATGGGTTAAAGACCTAAATGTAAGGACAAATACGATAAAACTCTTGGAGGAAATCATAAGCAGAACACACTCTGACACAAATCGCAGCAAGATCTTTTTTGATCCACTTCCTGGGGTAATGAAAATAAAAACAAAAATAAACACATGGGACCTAATTAAACTTAAAAGCTTTTGAACAGCAAACGAAACCATATACAAAACTAAATGACAATGCACAGAACGAGAGAAAATATTTGCAAACGAAGCAACCGAGAAGGGATTAATCTCCAAAATATACAAACAGCTCAGGCAGCTCAATATCAAAAAAACAAACAACACAATCAAAAAATGGGCAGAAGATCTAAGTAGACAGTTCTCCAAAGAAGACATACAGGCACAACAGGCACATAAGGAGATGCTCAACATTGCGAATTATTAGAGAAATGCAAATCAAAACTGCAAAGAGGTATCACCTCACACCAGTCAGAATGGCCATCATTAAAAAGTCTACAAACAGTAAATGTAGGAGAGGGTTTGGAGAAAAGGGAACCCTCCTACATTGTTGGCGGGAATACAAATTGGTAAAACCACTAAGGAGAAGAGTATGGAAGTTCCTTAAAAAAAAAAAGAGAGCTACCCAGCAATCCCAATCCTAGGTATCTATCTAGAGAAAACCATAATTCGAAAAGATACATGCACTCTGATGCTCATTGCAACACTATTTACAATAGCCAGGACATGGAAACAACCTAAATGTCCACCGACAGAGGAATGGATAAAGAACATTTGGTACATATATACAACGAAATACTACTCAGCCATAAAAAGGATGAAATAATGCCATTTGTAGTGACATGGATGGACCTAGAGATTGTCATACTAAGTGAAGGAAGTCAGACAGAGAAAGACAAATACCATATGATATCGCTTATATGTGGAATCTAAAAAAATGGTACAAATTAACTTGTTTATAAAACAGTAAGAGAGTCACAGATGTAGAAAAGAAACTTATGGTTACCAAGCAGGAAAGGGGGGTGTGACAAACTGGGAATATGTGCTTGGCATATACACACTACTATATATAGAATATATAACTAATAAGAACCTACTGTATAACACAGGGAACTCTACTCAATGCTCTGTAATGACCTATATGGGAATAGAATCTAAAAAATAGTGGATATATGTATATGTGTAGCTGATTCACATTGCTGTACAGCAAAATCACAAGACTGTAAATCAACTATACTCCAATAAAAATTAATTTTTAAAAAAAGATCTTGAATAACCTAATTCTACTGTTCAAGGAAGTAGAAGAAAGAACAAATCAAGCCCAGAATTAGCAAAAGCAAAAACATAGTAAAGATTAGCACAGAAATAACTGAGATAGAGAATAGGAAATCAATTAAAAAAATTTTTAATTAACAATTTTTTCTTTGAAAAGATGAACAAAATTGACAAAACTTTAGCTAAAGAGAACTCAAGTAAATAAAGTTATAAATGCAAGAGGAGAATTACAGCTTATAATACAAAATTACAAGTAATCATAAGAAACTACTATGATCAAACACCAACAAACTGGATAACCCAGAAGAAATGGGTAACTTCTTAGAAACATACAATCTACCAATACTGAATCCTGTATAACTCGAAAATCTGAACAGACCATCAATGAGTTGAATCAGTAAGCAAACGCCCCCCAAAAAAAGAAAAGCCCAGGACCAGACTGTTTCACTGGTTAATTGTACCAAACATTTAATGAATAATTAATGCTAATCCTTCTCAAAATCTTCCAAAAAACTGAAGATGACATAACAACCCCAAACTCATTTTAAGAGTCTATTACTACCCTAATACCAGAGCCAGATAAGGACACTACAAGGAAAGAAAACTATAGGCCAATATCCTTAATGAATACAAATGCAAAAATTATCAACAAACTACTAGCAAACCAAATTCAAGCATGTTAAAAGGATCATATACCAAGGTCCAAGGTCAAGTGGGATGCATCCCAGCAAGAAAAAAATGGTTCAACATATAAAAATAAATGAATATGAGGCACCACATGAATAGAATGAAAGAAGAGAATCATATGATCATCTCAAAAGATGCCAAAAAAGCATCTGACAAATTTCAACATTCCTTCATGATAAACATTGGGAATAGAAGGAATGTACCTCAACATAATAAAGATCATATACAACAAACCTATGGCTAACATCATACTCAAAGGTGAAAGGTAAATCTTTTCCTCTAAGATAAAGATCAAGACAAGGGTGGCCACTCTCACCATTCCTATTCAACATAGTTAGCCAGAGCAACCAGGAAAGAAAAGGGTATAAAAGGCAACCAAATAAGAAAGGAAGAAGTAAAATTATTTGTTTGCTGATGACATAATCTTTTATGGAGAAAATCCTAAAGACTTCACAAAAAAACTATTAGAATAAACAAATTCAATAAAGTTTCACAATACAATACCAACCTACAAACTGATATATTGTGTTTTGATATATTAACAATGAATTAACAGAATATAACAAAATAAATCAATCCCATTTACAACAGCAATGAAACAACAAAATGATTTGCACAAAGAAAACTATAAGACTGTGATGAAAGAAAGTGAAAAAGGGAATTCTCTGGTGGTCCAGTGGTTAGGACTCTGCGCTTCCACTACAGGGGGCCTGGGTTTGATCCCTGGTCAGGAAACTAAGATCCCACGAGCTGTGAGGGAAAGAAAGAAAGAAAAGAAAGAAGGAAAAGAAGGAAGGAAGGAAGGAAGGAAGGAAGGAAGAGAGGGAGGGAGTGAGGGAGAGAGGGAGGGAGGGAGGGAGAAAGAAAGAAAGAAAGAAAGAGAAAGAAGAAAAAGAGAGAAAGAAAGAAAGAGAGAAAGAAAGAGAGAGAGAGAAAGAAAGAAAGAGAAAGAAAGAAAGAAAGAAATTGAAAAGGACACAAATAAATGGAAAGATATCCCACGGACTGGAAAAATTAATACTGTTAAAATATGCATATTACCCAAAGCCATCTATAGATTCAATGCAATCCCTCTCAAAATTCTAATGACATTTTTTCATAAAAATACAGAAAACAATCTTAAAATTTGTATGAAACCACAAAAGACTCCAAGCGGCCAAAGCAATCCTGAGAAAGAAAAACAAAGCTGGAAGCATCACAGTTCCTGTTTTCAACCTATATTAAAAGGCTATAGTAATCAAAAAGTATGGTCCTGGAATAAAAGCAAGTGTTGGGAAAACTGGATATTCACACGTAAATAATGAACTGGACCCTTGAATTACACTATTCACAAAAATTAACTCAACACGGACTAAACACCTATATGTAAGAAGTGAAATCACAAAATTCTTGGAAGAAAACAGTGAGAAATCTCCTTGACATTGGTCTTAGCAATGATTTTATAACTATGACAACAAAACCACAAACAAAGGCAAAAATAAACAAGTGGGACTACAGCAATATAAGAGTTCTGCACATCAAAAGAACTGATCAAAATGAAAAGGCAACTACAGAATGGGAGAAAATATTTACAAACTATATATATGATAAGAGATTAATATCCAAAGTATATTAAGTCATATAACTCACTCGCAAAAACTAAATTATCTTATTAAGAAATGGTCAGAGGACCTAAATAGACATTTCTCCAAAGAGGATATTCAAATGGCCAACAGGTACATGAAAAGGTGCTCAACATCACTAATCATCAGAGAAATGCAAATCAAAACCACAAGTGAGATCACCTCACACCTGTTAGAATGGCTATCATCAAAAAGATAAAAGATAACAAATGCTGGCAAGGATGTGGAGAGACTGGAACCCATGTGCACTGTTGGTGGGAATGTAAATCAGTAAAACCACTATAGAAAACAGTGTGGAGTTTCCTGAGAAAAGTTAAATATAGAATTATCATATGAATCAGCAATTCTACTTCTAAGTATATATCTGAGGAAATGAAATCACTGTCTCAAATAGGTCTTTGCACCCCATGTTCACTGCAGATTATTCACAACAGCCAAGATATGGAAACAACCTAAGTGTCCACTGACTAACAAGCAGATAAACTGTGAGATGTGTGTGTTTAATAATCATGTATATATGAATATTATTCAGTCATAAAAAAAAGAAGGAAATCCTGTCATTTGACACAACATGGATGAAGTCAGAGGGCATTACTCTAAGTGAAATAAGTCAGACAGAGAAAGACAAATACTACATGATCTCAGTAGGTGGAATCTAAAACAACTGAACTCATAGAAACAGAGAACAGATTGGTGGTTGCCAGGGCGAGAGTTGGGGGTGGGAATGAGTGAAAGTGGTTAAATGGTACAAATTTCTAACCTGGGGATACAATGTAACTATAGTTAACAATACTGTATTGAATATTTGAAAGCTGCTAAAAGAGTAGGTCTTAAAGTTTCTCAACACACACACAAATGGTAACCATGTGAGATGATGGATTATCAAATATATACATATATATATATATATATATATATATATATATATATATATATATATATATATATATATATATATATAAAACCTTATTGTGGCAATCATTCTGCAATATATACATATATCAAATCATTACATTGTACACCTTAAACTTACACAATGTTATATATCAGTTGTATCTCAGTAAAACTGGAAAAAAGAGTGGGTCTTGTAAAAAATAATAAACAGAAACCTCAATTAGAGTCAGGCTACCAGAAGGGGAACTCTCACAGCCTGGAAGATAGCAGAACCCAACAGGAAAAAGAAAGACTTCTCTTCTCCTTTCCTGGCAAGGACTCAGCCAATAAAAAGCCATGGACACTTTGTTTACTATAGCTCCCTTCAACTTTCTTTTTCCCCCTTTATAAAAGGGGAAAAAGTGTTGTTTCCCTTGCCATGAGAGGATATGCACCTGGCTAAACATGGTTGCAGACCCCGAATCATAATTCTCTGCTGATTCTGAGTAAACCCATCATTTCTGGAGAAATCTGGCAGTCTATTTGTTTTAGATCAATAATCTCATAATGTAAGTTCAGCAAGGTTACTGAATATTTACAAAAATATATAAAAACTGGCCGTATATTGATATACACTAGCAATGAGAAACTGGAAGATGAACTTAAATGATCAAGACCAGTTGCAATAGCATCAGAGCATATAAAATACCTAAGAATAATTTTAGCAGTATATGTATTAAACCTCCACAGAGAATTTTTAAGACCTGAGTTAATGGAGAGATAAATCATGTTGGTGGACTGGAAGATCCAACATTATTAAGATATCGATTCTCCCCTAATTGATTCATAAATTACACACCATCCCAATCAAAACCTAAGTAAGCTTTTGTGTATGTGTAGAACTAGACAACCTGATTCTAAAATCTATATGAAAATGCAGAGTTATATATAGACATACATAGTATTGACAAAGCACAAAGTTGGATAGCTTTAACTACCTGATTTCAAAATATTTAACAAAGCTACCACATTCAAGGAATTGATTCTTAACCTAAAAAGAAAATTTTAGAATATTATGATTGGTGTCTATCATTTTAAAATTTAATCTTCATACTCTTTGTTGTTGGAATAAACAAAAAATGTATTTTTATATTGATATTTGTATTTTAATTTTATACTGGCTTTTTATAGCATTCTTCCTTAACTCATATTTTTCCTTTACAAATTTTTATTACAAAAATTCCAATCAAACTTAAATTCTGAAGAATGGCACCAGGAAAACACATACTAACCACTTATATTCAATAATTCCTATCATCTGCTTTATTTTCTTCACACACACATGATCTAAACATTAGTTCTCAGCAAAGAAACATTGTTTTCAGGAGGATTCACAATAGTGACAAAGACCTGGACAATTGCTGACAGTCTTTCCTGAGGCTTTGGCTGAAAGGGGACCGACAGCAAGGACTGAAAATAAAACAAATTCCTAGGGAATATCTGATTCTTCTTTATGCATGGTGACAAATAACCCCTAGATATGGTTTTAGATTTATCTAATCAATCAATATGTCTTTTATACTAATGGTAGCAAGTACACACCAGTACAGATTTTAATTCTGTCTAATCTGTCAATGACAATTTGATTCACTGTACATGCTACTAAAAGTCAACTAAATATACAAATGGGTCAGTATAAAAGTCATAGTGTAGCCTTATTTTTCTGAAACACTGTCAAGTTCGCTCCCCTTGCTACATTTTATATAGCTTGTTGTAAAAAGAACATAACTGTAGAAAAAGCTCATTCCCATTTTCCAGAAAACAGTAGATTATGAATATTTGATGGCTGTTCCTTCCTACAATAGTCTGCTCCTCACAAACATAATAAAGAATTGAATGCAATAATAAAAGTTACCTTGAAACAATACTACAATGAACGTCACTTAACAAAAAGTACATGAATGTATACCAATTATTAATTTTGAGGAAAATACTGATTTTAATTTTTTGATATTTATTTTTTATTTGATATTTATTTTTACTGTTGTTTATTTTTATTAATTTTGAGGAAAATGTTTAATAATTAACATTAAAATCACACTGATTATATAATAACTATTGACGCAAGCATACCACTGCTCAAAACAAACAGACTTACAAAGGCCAAATGTTTTTTAAAACAATATGAAATTATGATCAGTTGACTTTATAAATATTCTGACTTTTAAAGCAATTATATACCGCTTAATTTTTATACTCTTAATTAGTAATAAAAATACTATTAAAGGAAGAATAAACTAAGTAATATATATATTCTTGCTTTAAAATATTTAGGAAATTTTGAAACATGAAAATAATGAGAGCAAATTTGATAGTAATTACATACCAAAGCAACTCCTCCAGCAAAATTCTTATCACATATTTTTGCAGGATGTGTGGCTCCTATAAAAGTAGGACTTTTCTGGAAGCTAAAAAAATAACAATTTTCCTTATAATTACATTTCAGTGGTATTATTAATGATAATCAGATCAAACACAAGAATGTAGAGATAACAGGTAGTAAAAGTTTATTAGCCAAGAGACATCAAAAAATTATATCACTCATAATTAACCTCCTTTAGTTATTTTAAAACTTTTATGTAATTTTACTTCTTTCAGGTAATTTTATGTCGTTTGATAAAAGATTTTAAGTCTTACCTCACATTAGCTACTTGAGGACAAAGAAGTTAACCTACATTTTTTTCCCATCCCATGGTGTCTACCAAATTTACAGAACTCAGTATACATTAAGTAAATGTTTATTTTTCATAATTAACATATAAAATCATTTTGGGTTATTTCTTTATACAAATATGAAATACTATACTCACGCAAATAAGTATACAGTATGATGAGGCCGGGAGAGAAATTCGTATTTCCATTCTAAAAGTCTATATAATATATGATTAGGATGACTTGTAGTAGAAATTTTGTTTTTGTTTGACCAAATCTCTATGGAAGATATTTTAACAGTCAGTTTTAACTGGGTAAGCATCTAAATGGAGAAAATAAATGAAATTTTTAAAATAAATTTGAACATTATATTAAATTTTTGTAAAGGTATACTTAAGACGTTTAATTCAATATTTTGAATGTGGAAACTCTTCAACAGCACAGCAAAATACTATACATATCAATTCATATTACCTATAATCTTACAGAATATATTTAAAAAGTAGTTTTAAAATACTTACAGTGTTAACAAAGCCAATGATCTGAATAACCTTCTGTGTTACAACTTTTACATCAGAGCCCATGTAATCAAACTGAAAAAGATAACTTATTGTTAAAAAATAGCGGATACCATTAATATACCACATAACCTTTATATCTATAATATGCTATATACTAAACTAGCCAGAGGGCTACATTCCAACTGAAATCCAGGAAATGCATATTTACATTTGTACATGTAAATGTATAAATAATAATTTATTTAAATAAATTAATTAAATGTATAACTTTATTTATATGAGATAAAAATATTTGATAACATTTAAAATATTTAAATAATGTTTAATGCACTTGTAGCATTACTTATAAAAATTGAATCATAAATTTTTAAAATGTTATTTCAAAATATACTTATTTCTAAAATAATACATATAATCACAAACCAAAAAATATATGTATAAAGAGGGAAAAATCTTTAATAAAAGGTTCACTGTTGAAGTGATCATGGATACTGTGTTAGGTTACATCCTCTGATATCACCACGTTAACTCATGTTACTCATGCTTCTTTATTCCAATAAGCTCTTTCTATTTCTCACTGCTTAAAAATGCCAGGACAATATTAAAAAGCAATGGTGATATCAGCAATGTGAGCTTTGCTCCTGATTTTTCACTGGAAAATCTCAAATATTTCACCATTAAGTGGTGTTCAGTTTAAGATGAGTATTCTAGATCATGTTGAGAAACACCTACTTATAAATCTTCCTACTTATAAAACTTTTGTTAAAAATGAAGTTGAATTTTTATCCAAAGCCTTTTTGAAGCATACCCAAAATGATAATGTCTTTTGACCTACTGATGGAATACATTTCATTAATACTTTACTTAATATTAAACCATCATTATACTGTTTGATCAAAACATTACATTCTATTAATATACTATCAAAATTAATATAATATTTTGTTTAGAAGTTTGTAGCTTTCAGAACAATGGGCCCATTGGTCATGTGTGCATGCATGCATCCTTTGTCATAACTGAGCAAATGAATGTTGCTTACTAAATATTAAAGCACTACCTAAAATTAAGTTGCTTGTTTTTTCTACATCCTAGAATTGTATTAGCTTATGAATTATATCTTCCTGAAACATTTTTTAAAACTCTCCTTTAAAAGTATCTATACTTAACACTGGCAACTGACCCATTCAAATTCTTTTTATTTCCAGTTTTTTGAAATATAATTGACATATAAGGTTGTGTTAACTTTAAAGTGTACAATGAGATATTTGATTTAAATTCTTATCTCCAATGGAGAATTCATGAAATTTGCATTTGTTTGTTTGTTTTAATCTCCCCCAAGGACAGAGTTATACCATCTTAACCCTTTTCACACCATAACATGTTTTCTTCCTTTTTGCTTAATTACACTTTCTACCTACTTATTTGCCTTTTCAACAGTTTGTGAATTTACTTACCCATTTTAATGTTTCTGTTTATCATCAACTTATCAAGTATTTTTCCTTATTTTTCTAATATAAAATTATTTCAAGAATATGAATTTCCTCTCCGCTTAGTTTTTATACTATCCTCTGCGACAGGTATTATCTGTATTTACCAATATTCAGTTCTCTTCTAACTCAAGAACCCTTCTTTTAAAGGTAGGCATGGGCAGGTGATTCACTTTGGCCAATGCAATGAGGGCAAAAGTGATGCATGCCACTCCTGAGAAGTATTTCCTTATTGTAGCTCATGTCTCTCTGGTCTGCACTTCTATCCGTTTGGCAATTGGAAAAGAAACTATCAATCTAGAAGTGCCAAAAAATCTAAGCATTCTCTAGTGCTGAGCCAACACATGGAAGACTGCTGCCCTGGAGAGTCAGCCAGGAGCATGGTTGACATTGATTGAATGAATGAAACTTAAACTGTTTAGCCACTAAGATTTGGGGAGTGTTTCTTATGAGAGCATAACCTAGCCTCTTCTGATTAATACACATCCACCTAATTTTTAAAACATTATATACAATTCATTAATTTCTAAATAGCTAAAAACTATAGTTTTTCTTTTCTGCCTTGAAAAATTATTCATAATTGTATTTAATTTTTTAATTTTATTATTTTTGCCTTATCTCTTTTTATTCTTTTTTTTAATATACTGTGATAAAGCTTTGGCAAAATGTTTTTTTTAATAAATTTATTTATTTTCTTTTTGGCTGTGTTGGGTCTTCGCTGCTGTGCGTGGGCTTTCTCTGGTTGCGGCGAGCAGGGGCTACTCTTTGTTACAGTGTGTGGGCTTCTCATTGTAGTGGCTTCTCTTGTTGTGGAGCACAGGCTCTAGGTGCATGGGCTTCAGTAGTTGTGGCACGTGGGCTCAGTAGTTGTGGTTTGCAGGCTCTGGAGCGCAGGCTTGGTAGTTGTGGCACACAGGCTTAGTTGCTCTGCGGTATGTGGGATCTTCCCGGGTCAGGGCTCAAACCCATGTCCCCTGCATTGGCAGGTGGATTCTTAACCACTGCGCCACCAGGGAAGCCCCTGGCAAATTGGTTTTTGCTCTTACAAAACTATTGGTGTTTTCCTTGTGACCTATAGATGACTACATTTGCATGTATTTTCTATATATATCTATAGACATTTGAATGTATGTGGTACCCCTTCATAAGGTACAAAGGTCAATAAGTGTTTAGTAAAACAAGCTGATAATTTGATCTTTATATGTTAACATTTATTTTCTATCTGTTAAAGGCTAACAGAAATGATTGAATGTACTCCAGTATAGTTTTGGTTTCTGTTAGATTCTTCTGATTACTTCCAAAGGTTTTCTTTTTATACTTTCAACATAATTCACTCAGCACTAAATGCTTATTATTAGAAATTCATCTTTAACTTGAACTGTAACATTCAATATAAAATATTCCTTTAATTCTTCTATTTACATTTTTTTTTACCCTGAACTTTATCTATTAGTAATATCATCCTGATTTTCTTTTTTTATGGTAAATCTTGCACATTTTTGCTGGTCTTTTAAGAAATGTTTTATACCTAACAGTGTCATTTTATTTTAAGTTGTCTCATAAATGTCATCTAATTTGAGATCCTTTGCACATTTTAATGGGAATATTTAATCCATTCCATTATTGTAATCAATGAAGCTGACTTACAGTTTTGTTTTTCCTATTCATGTCTTCACGGTATTTCCTTTTGATTTTTGCTATGTTATAAGAGAATATTTGGAGGGGGGAGGTTCTATATGATTTCAAGGTTATATCTTCAGGATTTTATATTCAGATATGTTTAAACATTGTGCAACAAGTTTCTCCATTTTTATCAACTGGACTCACCTATATAAAAAGGCCTTAACTCCTTATGAGGTGAAAATCAAAAATTTTGAGGATTCATCAGGATTCAACTCTTTTTTCCAAAATGCATATTAACTCTTACTAGGATGAGGCTGAATATGGTTATATAAATAAGGCACTACTACATCCTGCCAACTGACTGAATGCATACATTGCCTTTCTCTTTCTTTCTGACTTAGTGATAAAGTTGGTATATATAATTGTTTTGAAGTGTGTGTTTTTTAGTGCTACCCAACTCTTAAATTTTTAGATCCAATTTATTGAGGTATAATATATATACAATTAAATTCCCCCATTTTAAGGATTCATTAATTTTGACAAATAGCACTTACTTTATATTCTGAAAAAGTTCAACCTAAAGAAAATATAAAATTCAAAGACTATCCATATATCCTTCACACAGATTAATGTATTATTAATATTTGCCACATTTTGTTCTTTCTATATATCTTTATCTACCTGTCTATGGTTTTTACCCACAACTGGTGTGTCTTGGAAAAGAGATCACACATAATTTGCCATGCTAAGAAATGGCTCTCAGACACTTAGATTTTAAAGAACTTCTTTTTTTAAACTAGAAAAAGAACTTAGATTACTAGCTTTTTATTGTGCTAAAAAAGACAGTAAAAACTGTACCATTCATATTAGTGCCTCATTTCCTAAGCAAGGACATAATCACCCAGTAAAGGTTAGTTCTTTAAATGAATAAATTTAGCTTTTTGAAAAATTCAGTCTATTTTTCTTATTTTGTCTAATTTGGCTGCAGAGGGGCCCTGGTCCTCAGTCCCAAGTTTGAGAGCCACTGTCCAGAGAAGTAGACAGAACAGATAGTGAAGCAAAAAATAAAAGTATGGATCTGGGCATAAATTGTTCATTTGGTTGAATTATATGGTAGTAAGTTACAAACATTTCAAGATGTAGTTCCTAAGAATAAGGACATTCTCCTGTTTGCCTACTAGACCATTATCATGCTCAAGAAACTTAACATTAATTCAATAATATTAAATATATTATAATATCTGTAATAATTAATAACTATACATATCATATACATTTACATAGTATCTATATGTCATATCTAATGATATATAATTTCAAATAAAAAATATTTCTGGGCAAAGAAGCTAATCCATAGATTTGCCTCATGCTGAATACAGCCTCCAGCCCTGCCAATAGAGAAACCTAACCAGAGCTTCTGAATCTCAGTAGCCCACCCTGCAGCTCCAACTACAGTGGCACTTGAGCAGAGAGCCCAGCCAGTGGCTCTCTGTCTGCAGAGCCAAGGCAGTGGCCCTGACTGTCCAGGGAGCTTAGAGTACAGTCCTTCTGATTTGATCCAAAAATATAATTTCCAGTCCAGGGCCTGTTTTGCAGCTCAGACTTGGCAAGAAACTCATTTACAGCCCTGCCCAAACATAAACACGTCCTCCAGCCCAGCCTGACGAGGAAACCTGACTGAAGATCTGGGAATCTCTGTAGCCCATCCTGCAACTCCAATTAGAGCAGCCCTTGAGGGGAGAGCCCATCCAGCTGTCCTATCAATCTGCAGAGCTAGGATGGTGGCCCACCAGGCCAGTGAACTTTGTGCATAGTTCTGCTTAATTTGATCCACCCCACAAAAGACTGGAATTGGGACCTAGCCTACTGCTGAATACAGCCTTCAGCCCACCCGACCAGGGACTGTACCTGAGTATACAGGATGCTGTGTAGCCCATAATATAGCTCTGCTTACAGGAGCACTGAACGGAGAACACAGCCCATGGCTTTCTGCATCTACAGAGCAAAACTGGTAGCCCCATCTGACCAGGGAATTCAATGCACAGTGTTGTGTGATTCAAGTCCTCAAACATGAGCCATGGAGGCCATGGGGCTCATTCTGCTGCCACACCAGGGCAGGGGAGCTAATTCATAGGCCTGCCTACTGCTGCGTATAGACCCAGTGCTGACCATCTAGAATGCCTGACTAGAAAATCCAGGCAACTGTGGAGCTCATCCTACAGCTGCACATGGGCAGAGAACTAAGCCAGGAGTCCTATATAACTGTTCTTAGCCAGCACCCTTCCCATGACCTCAGTGCTCAAGCAGTAGCCTCACCCAAAAATAGACTCTGAGAGCAAACCCCATCTACCCAAATACACTACCAGCTGATACTCCCAAAGCCTCAAATTAAGTTTAATGGTGAAGGACTATCTCTGCCAAAGTGAGCCTATAAAGTCTGGAATAGAGACAGCCAATTCAAATGCTCAGATATCGAGTCTGGAACACAGACAGCTAATTCAAATGCTCAGATATCAATGTGAGGTATCAAGGATCAAAAAACTCAGGAAGACACCTGATGACACCACCAAAAGAAACTAACAAAGCTCCAATAATTGCCCCTACTGAAATGTCAGACAAAGAATTCAGAAAAATGATCTAAAGAAGTTTAGTGAACTACAAGAGCACAAAGACAACTAAAGAAAATTAGAAAAACAATGCATGAACAAACTAAGTTCAACAAAGAAATAGAGATCAACAAAAACAAATAGATATCTTAGAGCTGAAAAATATGATAACTGAACTGTAGAATTAAACAGAGAGTTTCAACAACAGACTCAACCATGCAGAATAAAGAATCAGTTATCTACAAAACAGGGCATTTGGCATTATCCATCCAGAGTCCAAAAGAAAAAAGAATGAAAAAGAGTGACGAAAGCTTATGAGACTTACGGAGAACAATAAGAAGAAACAATATCTATAATATGGAAAACCAGAAAGAAAGGAAAAAGAAGAAGGGACAGAGGGTATATTTAAACAAATGATGGCTGAAAACTTCCCAAACATGTGAAAAGAAACAGGCATCCACATCAATAAGGCCTTAAAGATCCCAAATAGGGGTACACCAAGACACATTATAATTAAATTGTCAAAATTCATAGACAGGGCTTCCCTGGTGGCGCAGTGGCTGAGAGTCCGCCTGCCGATGCAGGGGACACGGGTTCATGCCCCATTCTGGGAAGATGCCACGGAGCGGCTGGGCCCACGAGCCATGGCTGCTGAGCCTGCGCGTCCGGAGCCTGTACTCCGCAACGGGAGAGGCCACAACAGTGAGAGGCCTACGTACCGAAGAAAGAAAAAAAAAAAATCATAGACAAAGAGAGTTTCTAAAGTAGTAAGAGAAAAGCAACAAATCACATATGTGTAACACTTTATGAGGAACGTTCATAAGGCTAACAATAGATTATTCAACAAAAATTTTTCACGCCAAGAGAAAATGGGATGATACATTCAAAATACTGAAAGAAAAGTCTGTCAACCAACAACATTAAAGCTAGCCAAGCCGTCGTACAGAAATGAAGGAAAGATACTTTCCTAAACAAAAGCCAAGGGAGTTCATCACCACTTGACCTGACTTCCAAGATATGCTAAAGGGAATTCTTTGAGTCGAAATAAAATTATGCTAATTAACATCATAAAAACATCTGAATGTCACAGAAAACTCACTGGTACTGGTAAACATATAATCAGAGTTACATTCTCTAATGTGGCAATGGTTGTGCATAATCACTAACAACTCTAGTTACAAGATTTTCTTTTTAGTATTAAAAATAACCATATCTAAAATACTGTTATTGTATATACAATATTAAAACTGAGTAAAGTGTAATACGAATAACCTAAAATTTGAAGGGGAAGGTAAGTAAAAATGTAAAGTTTAGGAATGCTAGGAAAGTTAATTTGTTAATTTGTTATCATTTTAATTTAGGAGGCTATATCCTTAACTCAGGGGTCAGATTGACAAACTGCAGTCCACAGGCCACATATAGCCTATTGCCTAATTTTCTATGATTCTCAACCTAAGAATATTTCTTATTCTCAGTTGCTTTGATGATAGGGGAATGCTAACTGTGAACACCAAATAAGCAAAATATTATCCCTTCAAAACAATTTCATTCTCATTAGTAGACTAATATACAAAATTATTATACTCAATTACTATTATTATATTTTGAATTTTTGTCACTAAAAATTCTAGGAATTTTAAAAAATAAAATATGGTGCTACAATATTTTATGTAAACCTCATGGTAACCAAGAAGGAAAAACATGTACTGTAAGTCCCCTACATACGAACCTTCAAGTTGTGAACTTAGAAAGATGCGAGCATGCATTCCCATGTCAAATCACGTAAGTTAGTTCATGTGTCTGGCGTACAATGTCACGTGCGTGCATCCTCTACAAGTGGTCGTGCTTTTGTGTACTTTACTGTACAGTACTGTATAGAGTATAGTACTAGAGTATCTTTATTTCAAGCCCAGGATGTCCAAATGTAAGTATAAAAGCAGCAGTGATGTAGCTGGTACTGATAAGAAGCACCAAGCAATAACGATGGAAACAAAAGTGAAAATAATTGAGAGACTGGAGCAAGGCAAAAAGATGGAATTGGAGGCCCAGAGAAAGGATGAAGAGAGACAAGAGGAAGAAGAAGTAACTGAAGAATAGAAGAAATTCAGGATGCAGGAAATGGCAAGGGGATTTTCTTTATTTGAGGAGGCACTGTTAGTTTTTGAGGCACAGGACCCAAATGTAGAATGGTACACGAAGGTTGCAGCAGCCATTCAGAATCCAATCCACTGCTACCATGTCATCTATGACAAGAAGAAAAGAGCTACTACCTAGGCATCACTGGATTTTTTCAAGAGGGTAGACAGAATTGAATCCAGCAAGGAACCAGAACCTATGCCATGAACCTCAGGTGTGAGTGAAGTTGTAGCTTTCCCTGTCTCTTATTGCTGATGATCCTTCAGGTCTACCATCTCCCACCTCCTCTCCCTCCTCCAGTCCACTGACTCTTCTTGCCTGTTCACTCGATGCCAGCCCCATATGTCAGCTGTTGTACTGGACTACTGTACTTTTCCAGGTACTGTACTATAAGATTAAAAATGTTTTATTTTTTGTGCTTGTTTTTTATGTATTATTTGTGTAAAAAGTATCATAAACCTATTACAGTACAGTACTATATAGCCGATTGTCTTAATCGGGTACCTACGCTAAATTTGTTGGACTTACAAACAAATCGGACTTAAGAATGCACTCTTTAAACAGAACTCATTCGTATGTAGGGGAATTACTGTAATAGTTACACAAAAGAACATGACAAAAATGGTCAAAGCATATTGATACTAAAAGTCATCAAATCACAAAAGAATACAGGAGGATCAGAAGTGAGAAACGATGGCTTTACAAAACACTCAGAATATAATTAACAAAAGTGTAGCAGTAAGTCCTTACCAATCAGTAATTATAAATGGGAATGGATTAAATTCTCCAATCAAAAGACACAGAATGTTAAACAGAAAAAAAGAAGATCCAATAATATGCTGCCTATAAGAAACTCAGTTTAGCATTACAGACAAAAACAGACTAAGAGGGAAGAGATGGAAAAAGAAATTCCAAGCTAATGGTAACCACAAAAAGTCAAGGATAAATAAACTTATGTCAGACAAAATAAAAATTAAACTAAAAATGGTAACATAGAGAAGTGCATTTTATTAATATAATGATAATGATAAAGGGTCAATCCATCAAAAAGATACAACAATTGAAAATATTTATGCATACAACATCAGAGCATGAAAATATATAAAGCAAATACTAACAGAACTAAAAAGGGAAAATAAACAACAATACTTGGAAACTTTGATACCCCATTTTTAACAATGGATATCTTATCCAGCAGAGAATCAATAAGAAAGCAGCAGATTTAAACAACATTATAGCTACTTAACAGCTATATACATAACATTCTATCTGAAAACAGCAGAATACACATTCTTCTCAAGTGCAAATGGGACAATTTCTAGGATACACCATGTAGGGCTACAAAATAAGTCAGCAAATTCAAGAAGATTGAAATCATAGCAAGAATCTTCTCTGATCATAATGGTAACAATCTAGAAATCAATAACAGGAGGAAAACTGGAATACTAAAGAATACATGGAAATTAAACAAAACTCCCAAACAATCAATGGCTCAAATAAGAAAATAACTGGAGGGAAAAGATCTTGAGTCAAATAAAAATGGAAATAAAATATAACAAAATTTATGGGATATGGCAAAAGCATTCTCAGAGGAAAGTTTATAGCTATAAATGACTACACATCAAGAAAACTGAAAGATCTCAAATAAACCACCTAACTACA
Source organism: Neophocaena asiaeorientalis asiaeorientalis (assembly GCF_003031525.2). Lineage (NCBI taxonomy): Eukaryota > Metazoa > Chordata > Mammalia > Artiodactyla > Phocoenidae > Neophocaena > Neophocaena asiaeorientalis. Next base: position 4,381,689 of record NW_020175192.1, read on the forward strand.
TCTCAAGGAACTAGGAGTAAAAGAAGAAGCTCAGCTGAAAATTAGCAGTATGAAAAGTATTAATAAAGATTAGAGAAGAAATAAATGAAAAAGAGAAAAGGAAAATTATAGAAAAGATTAACAAAACTAAGATTTTTGTTGTTAAGAAGGTAAACAAAGTTGACAAATCTTTAGCTAGAATAACCAAGAAAAAAAGAGCAAGGATCCACACCAACAAAATGAAAAATGAGACCATAGCTATCACAAGAGATAACACAGAAATACAAGGATCATAACAGGCTACTATGAACCATTATATGCCAACAAACTGGACAGCCTACAGAAAATGGAAAATTGTTACAAACATACAACCTACCAAGAATGAAACAGAAAGAAATAAAATCTGAACAGATCAATAACTATTAAGGAGATTAAATCAATAATAAAAAGCCTCCCAGTGAAGAAAAGACCAGGACTAGATGGATTCACTGATGAATTTTACCAAAACTTTAAAGAATTAACACTAATTATTTTCAAACTCTTCCAAAAAATCAGAGGTGGGAACCCTCCCAAACTTATTTCATGAAGTGAACATTACTCTGATAACAGAGCCTGAAAGCAACACTACAAGAAAAAAATAAAAACTATAGGCCAATATACCTGATGAATATTGATGCAAAATGGTGAATAAAATTCAGCAACTCATTAAAAGGATCATTCATCAAAATCATTGCATAGCTAGAACAACAGACATAGATCAGTAAGGAAGTAGAAAGACCAATTGTCCTAATAGGTATACAAAACACTAAACTCAACAAGGCAGAACATACAAATATACATTCTTCTAGAGCACACATGAAACAGCGATGCCAGTATCATGGTAACATGAAATGCTCTGTTTGTCTCCCCCCTCAATCACAACCAGTAAAATATCCATAACACAACAAGTTTTCTGTGCCCAACACACCAGGATGCTGGAGAATTCCACACATCTATAAGGTAAAGGTGGGAAGACTGGAACACATAGTGGGGGTGAAACCAGAGGAACAGCAGAGGCACTGCCTGCAATCCCATCTCCCACCCCATAAAGAAAAGTTAAGAAAAGCATTCCAGTGAGTTAAAAAATAAAATTGATGAACAGAATGAGTAATTTACCAAAGAGACTGAAGCTCTTAAAAAATAAAACAAATAAATAAATTCTGGAGCTAGAGAATTCAATAAATGAGATAAGAATTCATTAGAAAGCATTGGAAATAGAGCAGACCATATGGAAGAGAGAATTAGCCAGCTCAAATATAGAAAACTAGAAATGATACAGGTAGAAGAGGAGAATGAAACAAGATGGAAAAAATGAAGAAATCCTGTGAGAACTATCTGATTCCGTTAGGAAGGGCAACATGAGAAAAATGGGTATCCCAGATGGAAAAGAGAGGAAGAAAGGAGCAGAGAATTTACTTAAAGAAATTATAGCTGAGAACTTTCCAAACAAGGGGAAGGAACTGGATATACAAGTTTAGAGAACACCTAATTATATCAATGCAAAATAACCTTCTCCAAGACATATTATACTAAAATTGACAAAGTCAATGACAAAGAACAAATTTTAAAGGCAGCAGAGGAGAAAAGGTAACCTACAAGGAGCCCCCATTAGGCTATCAGCAGATTTCTCAGCAGAAACTCTGCAGGTCAGGAGAGAGTGGAATGACATACTCAAAATATTAAATCTGAAAACCGTCTGCCAAGAATACTCTATCCAGCTAAGTTATCCTTCAGATATGAAGGAAAAATAAAGGCTTTCCCAGACAAACAAAAGCTGGGAGAGTTCATTACCACTAGGCATGTCTTATAAGAAATGTTGAAAGGAGCTCTTCTACCTAAAATGAAAAGGCAAAAGCACACAAAACTTTGAGTAAAATGATATACAGACAAACAGAATTAAAAAACTGCAACTCTGTATTAGAATTGGTTGTTAAGCACTTCATAGAATAAAGGTTAAAGGCAGCTGGGTGGAGTAGAAAATGTCTATAGCTAATTCAATTTGGTAACAAACTCACTACATAAAAAGGGATAGATAATTTGAGATAACAAACACAAAAAGGGAAGAGGAAAAGAATGGAACTCATACAGGCAAATGAAGATATAAGATGCTACCAGCAGAAAAAGAACTATTTTACCTATGAGATGTTTTATACAAACTTCATGATAACAACGAAATATAAATCTAGAACAGAGACATAAAACACAAAAAAAGAGGAAACTGAGAAAAACGTCATGGAAAACCACCAAACCAAAATGACAGACAGAAACACAAGAAAAAAGAAACAATGGAGATACAGAGCAGCCAGAAAACAAAAGCAGCATTATGAAGACCTCATTTATCAATAATCTCCCTAAATGTAAATGGACTGAATTTACCAACCAAAAGACACAGAGTGGCTGAATGGATTAAGAAACAAGACCCAATAATATGCTGCCTCCAGAAGACACATCTTAGCTCTGAAGACAAACACAGGCTCAAAGTGAAGGGATGGAAGAGGACACTCCAAGCCAATGGCAGCCAAAAGAAAATGAGTGTAGCCATACACATAACAGACAAAATAGACTTCAAGCCAAAAAAAGTAACAAGAGACAAAAATGGACGGTATATAATGATAAAAGGAACAGTTCATCAAGAACACATAACCGTTATTAATACGTATGTACCAAACATAGGAGAACCAAAATATATAAAGCAATTATTAACAGACCTAAAGTCAACAAGGAAACAGTGGCCTTAAATGAAACATTAGACAAGGTGGATTTGATAGATTTGTACAGAACATTCCATCTAAATGCATCAGAATACACATTCTTCTCAAGTGCACATGGAACTTTCTCAAGGACAGACCATATGTTGAGAAACAAAACAAGTCTCAATAAATGTAAGAAAATTAAAATCATATCAAGCATCTATTCCAACCACAATGTTATGAAACAAGAAATCAACTACAAGAAGAAAGCTCTGAAAATCATAAATGTGTGTAGACTAAACACCATTCTTTGAACAACTATTGGATCAAAGAAAATATCAAAGGAGAAGTCAAAAATTACCTGAAGACAAATGAAAATGCCACATATCAAAATCTGTGGGATGCGGTACTAAAAGGAAAGTTTATATCAACACCAGATTACCTCAAGAAATTAAGAAAAATCTCAAAGAACCAACCTAACGCATATCTAAAGTAACTAGAAAAAGAAGAAAAAGTGAAGCAAAAAGTCAGTAGACAAAAAAGGAATTAATAAAGATCAGAGCAAAAATAAATGAAAGAGACTAATAAAACAATAGAGAAGATAGATGAAACTAAGAGCTGGTTCTTGGAAAAAAAGAAAAACCTTCAGCTAGACTAAGAAAAAAGAGAGAAACTCAGAGAAAATCAGAAACAAAAGAAGAGAAGTTACAACAGATACCTTAGAAATACAAGGATTATGAGAGAATACAATGAACTGCTATATGCCAAGAACTTTAACAACATACACGTGGATAAATTCTCAGAATTATACAACATTTCAAGACTGAACCATGAAGAAATAGAAAATCTGAATAAACTAATCACTAGTAAGGAGATTGAATCAGTAACTTTAAAAATCTCCCAAAAAACAAAAGTCCACAGTGAAATGGCCACATAGGTGAATTCTACCAGTAAAAGAAACTTTAATATCAATCTTTTCAAACTGTTCCCAAAAAATTAAGGAGGAAGAAATGCTTCTTAACTTATTTTACAAGGCTAACCTTACCCTTTTACCAAAATTAGACAAGTACAACACACAAAAAAGTACATTAAAGCCTAATACCTCTGATGAATATAGATGCAAAAATCCTCAACAAAACATTAGTAAACCAAATACAACAATACGTTAAAAGGATCATACACCATGATTAGGTGAGATTTTTTCCAGGGACACAAAAATGGTTCAACATCCAGAAATCAATTAGCATGATACACCACAATAACAAACTGAAGAATAAAAACCATATGATCATTTCGATAGATGCAGAAAAAGCTTATGACAACATTTAACATCCGTATGATAAAAACTATCAGTAAAATGTATATAATAAAGGCCGTATATGACAAACCCACAGCAAACACTATATTCAATGCTGAAGAAAAGAATAGAATGCTATCCCTCCAAGATCAAGAACAAGACAAAGATGCCCACTATCACACTCTTATTCAACACAGTTTCAGGAAGAGCAATCAGGCAAGAAAAATAAATAAAAGGCATCCAAATCAGAAAGAAGAAGTAAAACTGACCTATTTGCAGATGGCATAATTTTACATATAGAAAATCTGAAAGACCCCACCAAAACCTGTTATAACTATTCAATAAAGTTGCAAGGTACACAATCATTATACAGGAATCTATAGTCTTTCTATGCAGTAACAATGAACTAGCAGAAAGAGAAATTAAGAAAACAGCCACATTTACTTACTTAAAAAAAAGAGAACATACAGATTTGAAAGGCTCCCATGGCCCTCATGGAGTATGATGGATGGATGAGTCCAGCAGTCTCAATGAGTTACTCATCAGGAAAAGGAAGCCTCTCCTCCCAGGTTCTTGTGTGCACTGGGACTGAGAGAAAAAGCGGTGGCTTCATAAGAGCCTGGGCAAAACCTACCTGCTGGTCTTGGAGCATTTCCTGGGGAGGTGGGGGATGGCTTTGGCTCACTTCAGTGACATGGACACTAGTGAGAGAGGTGCCTGGGAGTACTCACTGGGGTGAGCTCTCCTGGAAGTGGCCATTTGACAGCAAGACCTGGCCCCACCCAATGGCCTGTAGGCTCAAGTGCTGGGAAGCCTCAGGCCCAACAACCAACAGAGCAGAAACACAGCCCACCCATCAGCAGACAGGCTGCCTAGAGTAGTCCTGAGCCCAAAGCTGCTCTAAACACACCCCTTGACATGTCCATGCCCACCAGAGGGAAAAGACCCAGCTCCACACACCTGTGGGCAGGAACCAGGCCCTCCCACAAGGAAGCCTGCACAAGCCTCTTAGAACAGCCTCACTCACCAGGGAATAGACACCAGAAGGAAGCGGAGCTACAATCCTGTAGGCTCTCGAACAGAGACCACAAACACATAAAGTCAGACAAAATGGGATGGCAGAGGAATATGTTCCAGACAAAGGAACAAGATAAAACCCCAGAAAAACAACTAAGTGAAGTGGAGATAGGCAATCTACCTGAAAAAATAATTCAGAGTAATGATAGTAAAGACGATACAAGATTTCAAAAAAGAATGGAGGCACAGAATAAGAAGATACAAGAAATGTTTAAGAAAGATCAAGAAGATCTAAAGAAGAGAGTTGAACAATACAATAACTGAAAAGAAAAATACACTAGAAGGAATCAGTAGCAAGATAAAAGAGGCAGAAGAACAGATAAGTGGGCTGGAAGACAGAATGGTGGAAATCACTGCCACAAAACAGAATAAAGAAAAAAAGAATGAAAAGAAATGAGGACAGTCTAAGAGACCTCTGGGCCAACATTAAACAAACCAGCATTCGCATTATAGGGGTCCCAGAAGGAGAAAAGAGAGAAAGGTCCTGAGAAAATATTCAAAGAGATAAGAGCCAAAAACTTCCCTAATACGGGAAAGAAGTCACCCAACTCCAGGAAGGGCAGAGAGTCCCATACAGGGCAAAACCAAGGAGGAACACGCTGAGACACATATTAATCAAACTGACAAAAATTAAAGACAAAGAGAAAATCTTAAAAGCAGCAAAGGAAAAGCAACAAAAAACATACAAAGGAATCGCCATAAAATTATCAACTGATTTTTCAGCAGAAACTCTGCAGGCCAGAAGGGCGTAGCACAATGTATTTAGAGTGATGAAAGGGAAAAACCTATAACCAAGAATACTCTACCCAGCAAGGCTCTCATTCAGATTTGACAGAGAAATCAACAGCTTTACAGACAAGCAAAAGAATTCAGCACCACCAAACCAGTTTTACAACAAATGCTAAAGGAAAAACTCTAGGCGGAAAAGAAAAGGCAACAACTAGAAAAAAGAAAACAAATGGGAAAGCTCACCTGTAAAGGCAAACATGTAGCATAGTCAAGAAATCATCCACACAAAAATATGATATCAAAACAAGCAATCATGAGAAGAGGAGAATACAAATTCAGGATATTGGAAATGCACTTGAAATTAACAGTCAACCAACTTAAAACAAACTTATATATATATAGACCACTGTATCAAAACCTCATGGAAACCATAAACCAAAAAACTACATTAGATATACACACAAAAAATAAAAAGGAATCCAAACACAATATTAAACATAGTCATCAAATCACAAAAGAGAACAAAACAGAAAAGGAAGAAAAACAGCTTACAAAAAAATCCAAAACAATTTTTTAAATGGCAATAAAAATATACATATTGGTAATTATCTTAAATGTAAATGAATTAAATGCTCCAACCAAAAACCAAAAAACTACATTAGATATACACACAAAAAATAAAAAGGAATCCAAACACAATATTAAACATAGTCATCAAATCACAAAAGAGAACAAAACAGAAAAGGAAGAAAAACAGCTTACAAAAAAATCCAAAACAATTTTTTAAATGGCAATAAAAATATACATATTGGTAATTATCTTAAATGTAAATGAATTAAATGCTCCAACCAAAAGACATAGACTGGCTGAACAGATATAAAAAAAAGACCCATGTATATGCTGTTTACAAGACACTCACTTCAGATCTAGAAACCTGTACAGACTGAAAGTGAGGGGATGGAAAAAGGTATTCCGTGCAGATGGAAATCAAAAGGAAGCTGCAATAGCAATACTCATATCAGACAAAATAGACTTTAAAATAAAGACTGTTACAGGAGACAAAGAAGGACACTACATAATGATCAAGGGATCAATCCAAGAGAAAGATATAACAGTTGTACATATGCACACAACACAGGAGCACCTCAATATATAAGGCAAATGTTAAAAGATATAAAAGGAGAAATTGATAGTAACACAATAATAGTGGGGGACTTTAACACCCCAGTTACATCAATGGAGAGATCATCCAGACAGAAAATCAATGAGGAAACACAGCCCTTAAGTGACACATTAGATCAGGTGGACTTAATTGATATCTATACAGTGTTCCATCGAAAAGCAGCAAATACACATTCTTCTCAAGTGCACATGGAACATTCTTGAGGATAGGTCACATCTTGGGCCATAAGGCAAGCCTCAGTAAATTTAAGAAAACTGAAATCATATCAAACATCTTTTCTGAATACAACACTATGAGATTAGAAATCAACTACAAGAAAAAAACTGCAAAAAACACAAACACGTGGAGGCTAAACAATATGTTACTAGACAACCAATGGATCGTTGAAGAAATCAAAAATGAAATCAAAAAATACCTAGAGACAAATGAAAACGAAAACACGATGATCCAAAACCTATGGGACAGAGCAAAAGCAGTTCTAAGAGACAAATGAAAAGAAAAATACACTAGAAGGAATCAGTAGCAAGATAAAAGAGGCAGAAGAACAGATAAGTGGGCTGGAAGACAGAATGGTGGAAATCACTGCCACAAAACAGAATAAAGAAAAAAAGAATGAAAAGAAATGAGGACAGTCTAAGAGACCTCTGGGCCAACATTAAACAAACCAGCATTCGCATTATAGGGGTCCCAGAAGGAGAAAAGAGAGAAAGGTCCTGAGAAAATATTCAAAGAGATAAGAGCCAAAAACTTCCCTAATACGGGAAAGAAGTCACCCAACTCCAGGAAGGGCAGAGAGTCCCATACAGGGCAAAACCAAGGAGGAACACGCTGAGACACATATTAATCAAACTGACAAAAATTAAAGACAAAGAGAAAATCTTAAAAGCAGCAAAGGAAAAGCAACAAAAAACATACAAAGGAATCGCCATAAAATTATCAACTGATTTTTCAGCAGAAACTCTGCAGGCCAGAAGGGCGTAGCACAATGTATTTAGAGTGATGAAAGGGAAAAACCTATAACCAAGAATACTCTACCCAGCAAGGCTCTCATTCAGATTTGACAGAGAAATCAACAGCTTTACAGACAAGCAAAAGAATTCAGCACCACCAAACCAGTTTTACAACAAATGCTAAAGGAAAAACTCTAGGCGGAAAAGAAAAGGCAACAACTAGAAAAAAGAAAACAAATGGGAAAGCTCACCTGTAAAGGCAAACATGTAGCATAGTCAAGAAATCATCCACACAAAAATATGATATCAAAACAAGCAATCATGAGAAGAGGAGAATACAAATTCAGGATATTGGAAATGCACTTGAAATTAACAGTCAACCAACTTAAAACAAACTTATATATATATAGACCACTGTATCAAAACCTCATGGAAACCATAAACCAAAAAACTACATTAGATATACACACAAAAAATAAAAAGGAATCCAAACACAATATTAAACATAGTCATCAAATCACAAAAGAGAACAAAACAGAAAAGGAAGAAAAACAGCTTACAAAAAAATCCAAAACAATTTTTTAAATGGCAATAAAAATATACATATTGGTAATTATCTTAAATGTAAATGAATTAAATGCTCCAACCAAAAGACACAGACTGGCTGAACAGATATAAAAAAAAGACCCATGTATATGCTGTTTACAAGACACTCACTTCAGATCTAGAAACCTGTACAGACTGAAAGTGAGGGGATGGAAAAAGGTATTCCGTGCAGATGGAAATCAAAAGGAAGCTGCAATAGCAATACTCATATCAGACAAAATAGACTTTAAAATAAAGACTGTTACAGGAGACAAAGAAGGACACTACATAATGATCAAGGGATCAATCCAAGAGAAAGATATAACAGTTGTACATATGCACACAACACAGGAGCACCTCAATATATAAGGCAAATGTTAAAAGATATAAAAGGAGAAATTGATAGTAACACAATAATAGTGGGGGACTTTAACACCCCAGTTACATCAATGGAGAGATCATCCAGACAGAAAATCAATGAGGAAACACAGCCCTTAAGTGACACATTAGATCAGGTGGACTTAATTGATATCTATACAGTGTTCCATCGAAAAGCAGCAAATACACATTCTTCTCAAGTGCACATGGAACATTCTTGAGGATAGGTCACATCTTGGGCCATAAGGCAAGCCTCAGTAAATTTAAGAAAACTGAAATCATATCAAACATCTTTTCTGAATACAACACTATGAGATTAGAAATCAACTACAAGAAAAAAACTGCAAAAAACACAAACACGTGGAGGCTAAACAATATGTTACTAGACAACCAATGGATCGTTGAAGAAATCAAAAATGAAATCAAAAAATACCTAGAGACAAATGAAAACGAAAACACGATGATCCAAAACCTATGGGACAGAGCAAAAGCAGTTCTAAGAGACAACTTTATAGCAATACTATCTTACCTCAGGGAACAAGAAAAATCTCAAATAAACAACCTAACTTTATACCTAAAGCAACTAGGGAAAGAAGAAAAAACAAAACCCAAAGTTAGTAGGAGGAAAGAAATCACAAAGATCAAGGCAGAAATAAATGAAATGGAGAAGAAGAAAACAATAAAAGATCAATGAAATTAAAAGCTGGTTCTTTGAAAAGATAAAATTGATAAAGCTTTAGCCATACTCATGAGGAAAAAAAAAGGAGAGGGCTCAAATCAATAAAATTAAAAATGAAAAAAGAGAAGTTACAAATGACAACACAGAAATACAAAGGATCATAACAGACTACTAAAAGCAAGTATATATCACTATAGTGGACAACCTGGAAGAAATGGGAAAATTCTTAGAAAGCTACCACCTTCTAAGACTGAAGCAGGAAGAAATAGAAAACATGAACAGACCAATCACAAGTACCGAAATTGAAACTGTAATTTAAAAACTCCCAACAGACAAAAGTCTAGGACTAGATGGCTTCACAGGAGAATTCTATCAAACATTTAGAGAAGAGTTAACACCTATCCTTCTGAAATATTCCCAAAAAATTGCAGAGGGATGAACACTCTGAAACTCGTTCCATGAGGCCATCATCACCCTGACACCAAAATCAGACAAAGATACCACAAAAAAAGAAACTTACAGGCCAATATCACTGATGAACATGGATGCAAAAATCCTCAACAAAACACTAGCAAACCAAATCCAACAATACATTAAAAAGATCATACACCATGGTCAAGTGGGATTTATCTCGGGGATGTAAAGATTCTTCAATATCCACAAATCAATCAGTGTTATACACCACAAAAACAAAGTGAAAAATAAAAACCATATGATCATCTCAATAGAGGCAGAGAAAGCTTTTGACAAAATTCAACACCCATTTATGATCAAAAACCCTCCAGAAAGTGGGCATAGAGGGAACATACTTCAACATAATAAAGGCCATATATGACAGATCCACAGCAAACACAATTCTCAACAGTGAAAAACTGAAAGCATTTCCTCTAAGACCAGGAACAAGGCAAGGATGTCCACTCTTGCCATTTTTATTCAACATAGTTGCTAGCCATGGGAATCAGAGAAGAAAAAGAAACAAAAAGGAATCATAACTGGAAAAGAAGAAGTAAAACTGTCACTGTTTCCAGATGACATGATACTATACACAGAGGATCCTAAAGATGCTACCAGAAAACTACTAGAGCTAATAATGAATGTGGTAAAGTTGCAGGATACAAAACTAATACATAGAAATCTATTGCATTTCCATACACTAACAACAAAAGATCAGAAAGAGAAGCTAAGGAAACAATCCCATTTACCATCTCATTAAAAAGAAGAAAATACCTAGGTATAAAACTACCTAAAAAGGCAAAAGACCTGTAGTCTAAAAAATATAAGACGCTGAAGAAAGAAATCAAAGATGACACAAACAGATGGAATCATATACCATGTTCTTGGATTGGAAGAATCAATATTGTCAAAATGACTATACTACCCAAGGCAATCTACATATTTAATGCAATCCCTATCAAATTACCAATGGCATTTTTGGCATATCTAGAATAAAAAATCTTAAAATGTGTATGGAAACACAAAAAACCCTGAATAGTCAAATCAATACTGAGAAACAAAAATGGAGCTAGAGGAACCAGGCACCCTGACTTCATACAATGCTACAAAGCTATACTAATCAAAAGAGTATGGTACTGGCACAAAAATAGAAATATTCATCAATGGAACAGGACAGAAAGCCCAGAAATAAACCCACACACCTATGGTCAATTAATTTACAACAAAGAAGGCAAGAATATACAACGGAGGAAAGACAGCCTCTTCAGTAAGTGGTGCTGGGAAACGTGGACAGCCATGTGCAAAAGAATGAAATAAGAACACTCTCTAACACCATACAGCAAAATGAACTCAAAATGGATTAAAGACCTAAAATGTAAGAGGAAAACACAGGCAGAACACTCTTTGACATAAATGGCAGCAAGATCTTTTTTGATCTACTTCCTAGGGTAATGAAAATAAAAATAAAAACAAAAACAACTGGGACCTAATTCAACTTAAAAGCTTTTGCGTAGCAAAGGAAACTATCAACAAAATGAAGACAGCCCACAGAATGGGAGGAAATTTTTGCAAATGATGTGACTGACAAGAGATTAATCTCCAAAATATACAAACACTTCACACAGCTCAATATCAAAACAATAAACACAAACAAAAATGGGCAGAAGAGGGGCTTCCCTGGTGGCGCAGTGGTTGACAGTCCACCTGCCGATGCAGGGGACACAGGTTCGTGCCCCGGTCTGGGAAGATCCCACATGCCGCGGAGTGGCTGGGCCCGTGTGGCTGGGCCCGTGAGCCATGGCCCCTGAGCCGGTGTGTCCAGAGCCTGTGCTCCACAGTAGGAGAGGTCACAACAGTAAGAGGCCCGCGTACCACAAAAAAAAAAAAAAAATGGGCAGAAGATCTAAATAGACATTTCTCCAAAGAAGACATACAGATGGCCAAAAGGTACATGAAAAGATGGTCAACATCGCTAATTATTAGAGAAATGTAAATCAAAACTACAATGAGGTATCACCTCACACCGGTCAGAATGGCCATCATCAAAAGGTCTACAAACAATAAATGCTGAAGAGGGTGTAGAGAAAAGGGAACCCTCCTACATCATCGGTGGGAATGTAAATTGGTGCAGCCACTATGGAGAACATATGGAGGTTCCTTAAAAAACTAAAAAGAGAGCTAACATATGATCCAGCAATCCCACTCCTGGGCATATATATCCAGAGAAAACCATAATTCAAAAAGATACATGTACCACAATGTTCACTGCAGCACTATTTACAATTGTCAAGACATGGAAGCAACCTAAATGTCCAACAACAGATGAATGGATAAAGATGATGTGGTACATATATACAATGCAATATTACTCAGCCATAAAAAGAATGAAATAATGCCCTTTGCAGCAACATGGATAGACCAGGAAATTGTTATTCTAAGTGAAGTCAGACAGAGAAACACAAATATATGATAAGACACATATGTGGAATCTAAAAAAAACAGTACCAATGAACTTATTTAGAAAACAGAACCAGAATCATAGACTTAGAAAACAAACTTATGGTTACCAAAAGGGAAAGGTGGGGAGGGATAAATTAGGAGTTTGGAATTAACATATACACACTACTATATATAAAGTAGATAATCAACAAGGACCTACTGCATAGCACAGGGAATTATATTCAGTATCTTGTAATAACCTATATAGGAAAAGAATCTGAAAACGAATAGATATATGTATATATATAACTGAACCACTTGGCTGTACACCTGAAACTAACACAACATTGTAAATTAACTATACTTCAGTATAAAATTAAAAAAAAATTTTTAAACAGAAGATACAAATAACTAAAATTAGAAATGAAATGAGGACATTACAACTGATACCACAAAAATAAAAAGGATTATAAGAGACTACTATGAATAATTATATGCTAATTGCATAACATAAAAAACATAAACTCCTAGAAACCTAACCTACCAAGACTGAAATACACAAAAATATTAAAGATATTACTAGATCAATAATGAGTAAGTAATGAAAATGAATCAGTAATCAAAAACCACATAATAAAGTAAAATTCAGGACCAAGTAGATTCACTAAAATCTTCTATCAAACATTTAAAAAAGAAAGATCCCAAAGAAATATTTACACATTCATGTTCCTTGCATCATTATTCACAATAGCCAAAAGGTGGAAGAAACTCAAACGTCCATTAACAAGTGACTGGATAAAGAAAATATTGTATAGGTACACAGTGGGATATTATGCAGCCTTAAAAAAGAAGGGCATGCTGTCACATGTTACAACATGGATAAAACTTTAGGACATTATGCTAAGAAAACATAATACTCTGTACTCCTTCATTAGAAAACAATTCAAGAAATAGGTGAATTCACACTGGTGGGCTATTTCAAGAAAAGGCACTAGAACTTCTTTTGCAAGCTCCCTACTGGGCTTCACAAAGGTTGCAGTTAATCCTCATACCTACCACTGGTAACCACATAGCAACGTATATTTTGTTTAAAGGAAGTTGTTCAGGGGCTACCCTGGTGGCGCAGTGGTTGAGAGTCGGCCTGCCGATGCAGCGGACATGGGTTCGTGCCCCGGTCCGGGAGGATCCCGTATGCCGCGGAGCGGCTGGGCCCGTGGGCCATGGCCGCTGAGCCTGCGCATCCGGAGCCTGTGCTCCATGGCGGGAGAGGCCACAGCAGTGAGAGGCCCGCAAACCGCAAAAAAAAAAAAAGTTGTTGAAACCTTTTAAACTGTATTTCTATGCCTTTGAAATCTCAGTAAAGAACATTCTCTGTGTGAGGAAAAACAGGTGGTTAAAAAGTAATCCTGTAAAAAGAAAAAAAAAGAGAAGAGAAAAGAAAGAAGACTACAAAGGTTTTAAGATACTGTATCAATAAAAGGCCACCAGATTAGATAAAAAGGGTCTGAGATTGATAAAATTCCAAAAACATCTCTGGGCTACCAACCAAATAAATAAATGGTTATTGGTTTAGGCCACTAAATTATGGAGTGGTATGCTACACAGTAAGAGATAATTTACACTTATCTTAAAGTCTACTTTGTCTGATATTAATCTAGCTAAACAGGTTTTTAGAATATTTTTATGGTATATTTTTTATAATCTTTTACTTTCATGACATATATTTTTGACGTCAGTTGTAAGCAGAGCGAGTATGTACGTGTGTGTGTGTGTGTGTGTGTGTGTGTGTGTCTTATATCATACTCTGTCTTTGCTTTTAATTAAACTTTATCTTTGGATTTTAACTGCAGTACTTAATCCCTCTATATGTAATATAATTACTTACATATTTGAGTTGAAATATTTTATCTTAATTAGCTTTTAATTTGTTCCACATTTATGAAACAAAAGTTTAATGTACATTTTTCTTTCTCTTTATTGCTTTCCTTTTTTTGATTATGATTAAAATTCTGCTTTCCTACTTCTAATTGCCTTGTCATTTTGTAAGAATGTGATTTTAGTGTATGTGTTGACTTTGTACTGGGTCAGCTTAGCCACGCTAAAAAACCTATCAACTCTTTAATGAGTCATACACTTCAATTTTTGTCACCTCTGCCAAGAGTTAGCTCAGCTTCCCTGCCTCATATTCACCTCTTCAGAACCAATGACTTCCTTATGGGAAAAAATATCTTTATTTTATAACTCATATCTTAAAATTTTAATATCTCAAAATTTTGTGGGTCTAATCTATGAGTTTTTGTTTTGCTAACCCTTGTACATGGTGGCTAAGTCTCTTATGGATTTTGAGCTCATATATGGCTGATATTAATCTGCAGGAATCCTGCTTGAAGTTGCATTCCTCCAGAGAGAAATACTACTTGCTTCCATCAGCTGCCCTCAGATCTACCAACCTGGGACAAATGTAGCCTCATAGCTTAGAATCTACTAATTGCCCATGCTGTATAAATTCAAAACCCAAACCTATACAAGACCTGAAGTATAGTCATGCATCCTCAATATGAGAATTTTGTTCATTTTCTGTCATTTCATTTACCTTGAACTTAGGAGAACAAAACATAACTTGTTCCCCTAGAACTTAGCTAGAACAAAACATATAACTTGTTTTCTTCCTTTGCTTAGAAGGAGTGGCATATTTGCTTTGTAGACTACCCTTCTAATTAGGCTTAGGCAATTAGATATTATTGTGTGCGGGGGTAGGGTTTGGAGGAGTTCTAATCTATGCTTCCACTGAGGATGTAGTCCTTTTGAAAAAAAGAAAAATAGCTGGCAAGCTTCAGAAAATGAAAAGATAGTTCACTTTACAAAAGCAGTTAGAGAGCCCAGAATACAAAATAAATGAATTAACAAAAACTTGGTGTATTCATAATTTTTAAGCATTCATTGCAAAAGCAAAATAAACTTTTATCAAAAAATGGTTTTAAAATTTTTATTATATCCTTGAAATCAGGTTAAAGATGATTGTTAAATCATTTAAAAATAACAATGCAAAAAAAAGAACCTACCAGATTTTTATCCACAATAATATACATATCAAGATATCGGGGGAATAACTTGAAATAGCCAGGTCTCTGAAAAACATACAACATGAGTCTTGAGAAATTTCCAAAAATTTGCCTTCTATTGAAATTACGTTCAGAGATAAACTGAGAGACGAGTTGATACTGATCAAATATTAAGCTGATTTTCAACTACAAAATTTATGTACTATTCAGAAAATTCCAGTCCAAAGCATGCCTGTGATTAATAAGAATTTTCAATGAGACTCCAAGCTATACAAGAACCCAGGTATATTTCGATTTTTGCAGTAGCTGAAATTAGAAATATTAAGTTTATAACTTTCCTTAGCCTTATGATAATTTTTCATAGTAATCTTCCATGTGCACAGATTTTCTGCAACCAATTATTAGAACTACTTTTGACAAACAATGTAGTTTAGAAAAATATTACTAAACTTTACAATCATGGGCAGTTCACTAGAGCCAGGAAAGTTATTTATGGCAGCTTACAGGTCTTTGTGGAGGAAGAATTCATCAGTTCGCTTTACATGTACCTTATGTAAGCCACTGATATTATTCATTTCTGAATTCTCACATTAACAAAGACTCATTTAGAAATCTACATCACATATTATTTTCACCTAAATTACCAGAATAATTGAGGAAAAGAAATAATTTACATTAATTATCCAAATGCCCACACAAGAAAATTAGGTTTTTGCTTTATTTAATCTTATACTCACATATCTGTTTCCAAGATTACCTAAGTTTTTGCTAAACTTTCACCTAACAACAAGCATAACAAAGAACTTAATTTCATTCTCCATCCATGTGAAAAGTCATGTAGAGCCATCATGAAAAAGTAAAGCAAATTTAAAATTTGCATATCACCATATTTTGCTCTGAAAGTATTTTTTATTTCATAAAATTATACTGAAAAATTTTAAATTAAACAGTCCACACTTACTTCTGAACTTTTTCTGACTTGATACTGTGAGCTATCATAGATATAAGTGTCATTTTCCCATAACAGAGGAATATTAGTTATATCATTTTTTTCTTCATGAATCATGTGCGTGAATCCTGATACAGCTTCCATTGGTTCAATTCCATATGAGATGTTTTTAAACTGCAATATTCCCCTGTATGTTAAAATAATCAAAACAAATCTGATATGATTCTACTGAAACTATGAGAAATGTTGGCCAAAAATTTTTTTACATTTAAAGTCACTTTATTTTTCTATTTATCTCTTTATTCTTTGAGGTGTTGCTCCAGAACTGGACCAGTAATAACACAGGATATGTATGGCTTTTTATTACAAATATTCTAATAAAAATATTTTGATTATCTTAAAGAAAGAAGGTTAGTGGCATGCATCCATGTGCTTAAAGGGGTTAAGACCTCTACCTAGGGTGTTGATTTTCTAAGCCAACCTTTAGGAGCCATAGACACTCTTTTCCTTGGTCTTAGGTCCTTTTCTTCTCTTTGAAATCTCTACCTCTCCTCTGACACTTCACGTCTTAAATCATTTATCTGTGTGGCTGAGTTAAAGGTGCTATGCGCCTAAGAAAGACTACGAGCAGAGCCAAAGTACCTGTCAGACTCAGGCATTCCACACTGTCAACCATTCTAGGAAATTAAGACACGAGTTAAAACATAAAGAATTTGGGAAAACTAGATTAGTATGGAGAGACCCAATCAGCACCTCCCACACTCAAGATTGATCAAAGCCTCAAGCAGCATATCCTGTTAGAATCAACAAGTAGCCTCCCATCTGGAATGGATGCTGCCGGGGTGACACACTTTATTTTATCAGTAATTCTGGTTCACGCCTTTGGGAATTGAAATAACAAAGGTGACTGTAGAACTAGAAAAGATACATAAAGGATCAACTTATAGACTGGCAAGATCTAGTACTGGCAAATGGAATGTCTTTAAAGAGGCTACAACCTGAGTCCTGAACAAATGTTGAGGGATACAAGAGAATTTGGAAAACCTGCAACATATCCATGATAATTGCAATCCATCTGAAAAAAAATACACAGAGAAAAACAAATGGATAAGTTCTTTTTGAAATGGACATCCCAGATATCTCACTTATACCTTTTACTTTCACTACCTTAGTACTTTAATATGAGTGGCCATTACCCAATTAAGTTGTGCCAGGTAGAAATAAGAACTAGTCCACATTATTCGATTTCAGTGAAAGTGTAAAATAATATTCTAAACTTGCATAATATTTGTATTTTTAAAGAAAATCCAGAAAAAGAAATCTGTAACAAAATACCTAAGTCTTACCTGAGCTAACAAAGGCTGAGAATGTTGGGTGTCATCTTTGTCATAAGAGTAAACAACAGAAGCTGAAGATAAAAATGATCTAGGCAGAAATCACCAAAACATGGTCAAATTGTGAACAGAAGACATAGAAAAATTATTCTTCATAATACAAATTTTCCTTTTGAGGGAGAAATTTAAAGTAGTGCATTATCTTGGCATATCCTATTGCCCCAATGCTTGTCATTTACAATAAATTAGGGGCAGAGGGAGGCATTTTAATTATAGTGACACATAATACTAAAATGCATGATAATGAACGACCTAAATTGCTAGAAATATCAAATAGCGAAATAACATAGGTCTCAATTTCCAACAAAGAACTTTCAATTCTCTGTCATTATTGCTCATTAATTCCAGATTTTAAACTTGAATCTCAAAATTAAAATGTAGGGTTAGGACAGAATTTTGAAAGATTTTTTAGCATCACTACAAATTCATATTCACTAAGCTTAACTAAGTACCAATTCTTCCCAATAACCTGGGTCTGAATTTTCTTTCATTCTCCTTAGTAATTATTCAGAAACTTGACACGGCTCCTGTCAATCATCTCAATAACTTCCATGTCACCTCATCAGATCACCTGTACCCATCCTCACTCCTTATATTTATTCCCAGAGAACGACTACTTCTTTTGTTCAAAGCAAACACTTGTGCTATGCGTCCTATTCTGCACCATGTATTGAAGATACATACTTTATTGGTACTGTAATTTCAAACTCTTCCTCTCTACTGGTTTTTATCTTAACACTATTGAAAAGTTTATTGTCAAGTCATTATTATCCTAAATAACTCTCCCTTGGCCCTGTGTCCTCCTCTAGCTATTCCCTACATATTTTCAATTCTCAACAGATTTTACCAAGAGTGGTCTACACACAGTTTCTTTGCTTTGTCAATTCTTACTCACCCTGAACTGCTCTGGAAAAGATTCATAACCACCAGAATGTCAAATCCGAAAGACAGTTTTAAAATTATCATTGCACTGGACTTCTAGCATCATTTTGAAAACTGTGACCACTCACTCTAATCACTTATTTTACATCACACATCACTCTTCTGCTTCTCTTCCTACCTCCCTGACCCTTCTAGCTTGATCTCTTTCGGTAGAACCGAAAAGAGAAATATTGGTCTTTCCCAAGATTCCGTCTTTAGCCACCAGTATATTTGTAAACACTCTGTAAGCTCTCACTTAAAAAAAAATTACACCAAATTGATTACTGCTAAATCTATATCCCTATTGCCAATCTCTCCTTAGAGATTCAAATTCCTATATTCATATACCTAAGGGAAAAAAAACCCACTTGAATATCCTATAAGCAATGCAAACCAAACTCACCCCTTCCTCACATAAATATCTCCTTCATTAATATCCCTCATTTTATTACACTATAATCTACCAATTTTCTTAAGCAACAACTAAATTATCCAAGATTCCTCACTGTTTCCCATTCTACCAAATCTATCCTCAAGGTTTACTGAAGTTTTCTTTCCAGCGCTATGATCATTGTTCAAGCTGCTATCATCACTCACCTAAACTATTATATAATCATACAATTAGACACCTTACCTCCACTTTTACCCCCTCAGAAACAGCCTATAAAGACTCAACGGACCTATATAAGTACATGCTTAAAAACATTTTGGCTTCTAATACCCTTATCATGGCATTCTAGATCTTCTACAGTCCAGCTCCTGCCTACTTTTCCAAAATGTTTTACTTCTATCCTCAATAAATATGTCCTTCAGTCATTCACACTACTTTTTGCACACCACAAAAATCCAGTCTGTCTCAAACCTGCACATGATTTCCTTGAATCAGAATGTTCCCCAACACCACCTCACTTCTTCACAGAGCTAACTATCTTCGCTCAAGTCATCTCTTTCCAAAAAGCCTTCTCTGATTTCCAAAGAATACTATCTACACATTTATCTTAGTAACGCATTATAAAATAGTTCTCCATTTCTCTATTGATGTGTTTGAATATATCTTTCTATATTATAAATTATTTACCTGTATCCATGTTTTATTGCCTTTTGTATGCCTATGACTTTACCCAATAACTGATATACAATAGGTACCAAATGTATATATGTATCAAATATACATTTGAATTGAGAGGGAAGAGATATAGGAACATATGCATATGTATAACTGATTCACTTTGTTATAAAGCAGAAACTAACACACCACTGTAAAGCAATTATACCCCAATAAAGATGTTTTAAAAAATGAAATAATCCTATTTGTAATTATTTTTAAAAATCAAGAAACCAAAAAATTAAAATTTGAAAAGATAAAATACTTACTGCTTTTTAAGATGGATAAAATATGGTTTTCCTTCTATTGTAATGATGTAAGCAACCTGTACATGAGCATCCAAAAACATTTCAATAACACTTGTAAATAATATATGCAAAAATGTTTTCTTCAAGTTATGCTCTTAAAACTGACAAAATTAGGAACAATATATAGCTATCATATGTGCTTCCCTTCCCATGTGGATGTTGGAATCTTCAGGATTCTGAATTGAATTGCCTCCTATTCACCGTTACTCACATATCTGAGGGACAAGCTTGCTGATAATTACCTTTTGGCTTAGACACACACCACCAATTCACCATGCCCAAGGCAAATGCCAAGATGCCCACCTCACTTGAGAGAAACCTTTGCTTGCTTACTCCCAGCCCTCCTGGGAAGTAAATTTTCCTGCTCATTGGAAGACACACTCCTAAAAGACAGAACTACAAGAAATCGACTATATCTCGATAACACAATAAGTACCATTGCACTTTGTTTATCGAATGCAAGCAATGAAATTCCTCTGGAATAGAAGGTAGGAGAGGATAGAGGAAGGGCAGAGACATGTCTAGAGAACCCTCTAGAAGATAACAGAAAATATAAGATTCATTAAATTATTTATTTGGTTAATTTAAAAAACTTATTTTAGCAAGAGAAATAGCCATTTAAAAGTTTTCAGTTCTTTAACTTTCTACTATAACAGAGCAAGATTCATTGCAGCAGATAAATGTTCTAAGAATCATTTGAATGGCGCTCTACAAAGACGTCTAAGTGGAATCTTGAGGGGACCTGAAAATTGCACCCTCTAAAAATGCCTTCTTATTAAATAAATATGATGAAAAAATAAAGGGGAATATGATAGCACCAATAAAATTTAAAATCCACATGTCTTACAAAGCAAAACAACAACAAAACTAGGATGCAATTAACAAGAAATGTACAAAACTGAGAGGAGAGAAAAACTCAAAAAAGACATCATCTAGAGCTTCTACAACTTTTCATCCAACTGTTTGGAATTGTGTTCCCCTCCATCCAAATTTACATGTGAATTCCTAACCTCAGTCCCTCAGAACGTGACCTTATTCAGAGACAGGGCCTTTACAGAGGTAATCAAGTTAAGGTCATTAGTGTGGGCCCTAATCCAATGTGAGTGGTATCCTTGTAAAAAAAAGTAAATTTGGACACAGACATACACAACAGGAGAATCCCACATGAAGATTCATACGAAGACATCTATCTATAAGCTAACAATAGAGGCCTGGAGCAGATCCACCCCTCAAAGTCCCTAAAAGAACCAACCCTGCGAACACCTTGATCTTGGACTTCTAGCCTCCAAAACTATGAGACAGTAAGTTTCTGTTGTTTAAGTCACACTGTTCATGTTTCTTTGTTACGGAAGCTCTAGTAAATGAATACACCATTTTTTCCATTAAAAAATTACAACAAATGCTAAAGAACAAGATCAAATTTTAAAAAATACAAATAAAAAATAGAGAATAATAACAAAGCCACAGTAATACCTATAAAATGACCATGATTAAAATGAGAAGATGGAGCATTTCAGTAGAAGTATAGAATCTTTAATAAAGTAATTAAAATCAGAAAGACATTTCTGATTTTACAGAAGAAAAAAATCAATATCTGTTATTAAAAATTCAATAAAAGGGTATAAGAGAATATTAGACACAGCAGGGGATAAGATTAGTGACAGGAATATAGGTCAGTAGAAAATATCCAGATTGAAACACAGAGAGAAAAATATGAAAAAGAAAAGAGAAATGTGACCAATGAAAAATGTCTAACACTTATGTAATTATAGTCCAAAAAAATATGATAAAGATAAGACTAGGAAAGAAATGACATTTTAAAAATTCATGGCTGATACTTTCAAAGCTTATGAAAGGTATCAACCCACAGTCTCAAAATATTCTATTATTCCAAATCAGGATGAACACAAAGAAAGTAAACCTAGGCATGTCATGCTCAAACATTTAAAACAAAAGACAAAGAGAACATACTCAAAAATCAGTAAGAGAAAAATGACCCATTACTTTCAAAATAATTCTTAATAAATTATGTGTGGATGGATCTAGAGACTGTCATACAGAGTGAAGTAAGTCAGAAAGAGAAAAACAAATTTTGTGTATTAACGCATATATGTGGAATCTAGAAAAATGGTACAGGTGAACCGGCTTGCAAGGCAGAAATAGAGGCAGATATAGAGAACAAACGTATGGACACCAAGGGGGGAAAGTGGTGGGGGGCGGGTGGTGGTGGGATGAATTGGGAGACTGGGATTGACATATATGCACCAATATGTATAAAATAGATAACTCATAAGAACCTGCTGTATAAAAAATAAATAAAATTTTAAAAATAAATAAATAATGTGTAACTCTACGACTGAAACAATGGACACCAGAAGGCAATGGAATGACACCTTTAAAGTTTTGAAAGAAAAGTAGGAGTACCTATACTAACTTATATTAAGACTTCTGATAAAGCCACGGTAATTAAGGCAGTGAAATATGGGTCAAAATAGGAAAAACAGTCCAATGGCACAGATGATAAAAGGGTCAAGCCAACAAGAAGATATAACAATTGTAAATATATATGCACTCAGCACGGGAGCACCTCAATGCCTAAAGCAAATACTAACAAACACAAAAGGATGGATTGAGAGTAACACAGTAACAGTAAGGTTTTTAACACTCCACTTACATCAGTGGACAAATAATACAGACACAAAAGTAATAAGGAAACACTGGCCTTAAATGACACATTACAAATGCACTTCAGAGATACTTACAGAACATTACATCCAAAAGCAAAAGAATACACACTCTTTTCAAATGCACTTGAAACACTCTCCAGAATAGGTCACATATTATGCCAAAAACAAGTCTCAGTGAATTTGAGAAAACTGAAATCACATCAAGCATTTCTTTTCCCAACCACAGAGGTATGAGACTAGAAATCAGAACGAGAAAAAAACTGCAAAAAACACAAACACGTAGATTCTGAACAATATGCTACTAAACAACTGATGTGTCACTGCGGAAATCAAATAGGAAATCAAAAAATACCTGGAGACAAATGAAAACGGAAACAAAGTGATCCAAATTCTATGGAATGCAGCAAAAGCAGTTCTAAGAGGGAAGTTTCTAGTGATACAAGCCTATCTCAGGAAACAAAATCTCAAATAAGCAACCTAACCTTACACCTAAAGGAACTACAAAAAGAAGAACAAACAAAACCCAAAGTTAGTATGAGGAAAGATAATGAAAAGATCAGAGCAGAAATAGATGACATAGAGACTTAAAAAAAAAACAAAACATGAAACTAAGAGCTGGTGCTTTGAAAAGATAAATGAAATCAATAAAACTTTAGCCACACTCATCAAGAAAAATGAGGGCCCATCTAAAATCAGAAATAAAAAAGCAGTTATAACAAACACACCAGAGCTACAAAAAATCATGAGAGTCCTGTGAACAATTATGCCCAATAAAATGGACAATCCAGAAGAAATGGATAAATTCTTATAAAGGTACAATCTACCAAGACTAAATCAAGAAGAAATACAAAATACGAACAGAATTGTAATGAACTGAATCAGGAATTTAAATAAACTCCCAACAAACAAAAGTCCAGGACCAGATAGCTTCACAGATGAATCCTACCAAACATTAAAAGAAGAGTTAACATTTGTCCTTCTCAAACTAGTCCCAAAAATTAAAGAGGAAGGAACACTCCCTAACTTATTCTATGAAGCCAACATCAGCCTGATACCAAAACCAGACAAAGACATCACACACACACACACACAAAAATTATAGGACAACATCACTGATGAACAGAGGCAAAAATCCTCAACAAAATATCAGCAAACCAAATTAAATAATATATTCAAAGGACCATACACCATGATCAAATTGGATTTATGTCAAAGATACAAGGATATTTCAATATCTACAAATCAAATATTGTGATACACCACATCAACAAATTCAAGAGTAAAAACCATATGATCATCTCAATAGATGCAGAAAAAGCTTTTGACAAAACTCAACATCATTTATGATACCTCAACATAATAAAGTCCATATCGGACAAGCCCACAGCTAACATACTCAATGGTGAAAAACTGAAAGCTTTTCCTCTAAGACCAGGAAAAAAGCAAGGATCCTCACTCTCATCACTTTTATTCAACATAGTACTGGAAAGCCTAGCCAGAGTAATCAGACAAAAAATAAATAAAAGAAAATCAAATTGAAATGGTAGAACTACAACAGTCACTGTTCCATACAACATGATACTATATATACAATATCAAGAGGCCACCAAAAAACTATTAGAACTAATAAATGAATTCAGTAAAGTTGCAGGATACAAAATTGATATACAGAAATCTGTTGCATTCTATACACTGACAATAAACTATCAGAAATAAAAATTAAGAAAACAATCCAACTTACAATTGCATCAAAAAGAATAAAATACCTACGAATAAATCTAACCAAGGAGGTAAAAGACCTGTACTCAGAAAACCATAAGACACTGATGAGAGAAATTGAAAATGACACAAACAGATGGAAAGATATACTGTGTTCATGGATTCGAGGAATTACTATTGTTAAAATGACCATACTACCCAAGGCAATCTACAGATTCAGTGCAGTCCCTATCAAACTACCAATGGCATGTGGCTAGAAGAGCCATACTCAAATAACTAGCTTCTGCAAGTTAGCAAATCAATGACAGCCCAAAGTTTCTGAAAGTCAGCCAGTCAGTGACAGCCACAGCTTCTAGATAGGAGTAAGTGCCTCCCTCCTCTGACACTGCACTGATGAGGATTCTGAAAGTGAGAAGACCAGCAAGTACTCTTCCTGTACTAACTGCACTAACACAGCTGAGAGCCTGCCAGCACCTGAACACTCACTTCTGAAAGCCCATGGCTCCCTGACACCAGGCTTCCCAAAACCTTACATAACATTAACTCTGGCTTTCTTCAGAAAGACTGTGTTTACAACTGGCCCTTACAGGCAAATTCCCCATTTTTTAAAATAACGTATCAAGTTCAGTTTATAGTTTGTTCACAGGTTCACAATCTTTTCAACAGTTCAGCTCATTTATGATTAGTTATGAGTTTGAACATGTGAGTTTCACTGACACAGCTGCAAGATTTTCAAATTCAATATTTTCAATTCTTTTTGAAATGGTTTGGAACTACTACCTATATTTTTATATGTGTATATTTAAACCCCAAAATGTCAAAAGGCAAGTGCAAATTTTGTAATGAATTTGCTAACAGTAGAAACTCCTCAACTGAGGAAAAAGTCCTTTTGGAGCTCTTTGTGCAGTTTGCAGTTGTTCACTAAACATCAAAAATGGTGGAAAGTCAAATATAAACCAGCACATACTAACAGCTAGGCAAAAAAAATAAATGGTTTCCTCCTACAGTACCAAAGAAGGTCATATAACAAATTTGGGGGATTAAGAAAAATTCAGAGGAAGAAGATGTAAGACTTGTAGCAGGCACTGTACTGGTTTTCCACTCTGCGTACCAGCAGTCTTTCTGCCCAAACGTCTAGCTGAATGCACAACTACCAGAAATACCTTTTGATTCCAAAATTGCAAGCAAATTTTCAAGTGCCAAGTTAAAATCCACTGCCACTATCAAAGAAGTAACACCAGCTGGCCCTATGTTTAACACCTGTGGACCCTCATCCTGTAAATATCTATCTGAATGGGTCCATTTTACCCAAGATGATTTAAAATTACACTGGCCAAAATGAAGAACTTTTGACATTCCCAAATTAGTTTACCTCCACATGCAATTGGGAAAAAAAAAAAAGTGTAACAACTAGGCAAAATGAGTGGGAAGCTTATTTAATTGGTATCTAGAGGCCTCTAAACACAACACGGAGAAATTTGTCCCCCTCCAAGCTATGGCTGAAAAGCTGACCCAGACTGTCTCTTAACTTGAAAAATCAGCTCATCTTTCTCACTTTCACTCACTGATCACTTTCAGCTCTTCCCTGACTAACTGAAAGTTGAGGTAAGTAGCTGAGGGCAAATCCGCAGGCCTAGGACGAGGGGCGGGGCCCAGAAAACTCAGTAATCAAGATAAGTACTACTTCAATGCAATACTTTAAACAATCAAAATTAATGCAAAACTTCCGTGATGGAAAAAAATATCAATACCTTCAAGAAAGACAGGATCTGACCTGGTCTAACCTCATTCAGCCTCATCCTAATCCCAGTTCTTTGCCACTCCCTTTAATTCTGCACCTGAGTCAAGCACTTTGCTTGCCTTTCCCTAGTGCTGGCCCCTAGTGCTGGCCCCGATCCTCCTTAGAATCCTTCGTCCTCAACAGAAACACACACACACACACACACACACACACACACACAGTCACACACACAAATACACATCAAAATGCTCCTCCCTGTGAACCTGGCCTGAGTGGTCAGCTGTGCCTCCAGAGCTGGAGCCCACCTTCAGCTACTAGGGTCTTGATATTAAAAGCAACTTAACACAATTTAAGAAATAAAAATATTTTTTCCCAATTACATTAGTTTCTGGATGTTCTATTGCCTCGGATGTTGAAATCTTTTCAGGAACTGTGGTCTGCAGAAAGCTTTTATGAGGATCTAAAACAAAAAATAAGCAGTTACTGTGATACTTGTAATCTTGCATTATTCATTTCTAAACCCAATTCATTTGTTTCTCTACATTACCAAGTTTTTCTTATAATCTATGCATCTACTTTTCCTTTCTGCTGTCCTTCGGTCATTCTTATCGATAAATTTCTTAAGCCTTGTCAAATCTTAACTTTTTATTCTCTACACACACACATACACACACACACACACACACAGAGTTAGACTGCTGTAGGTAGAAAAAGGCCACACCTTTCATTTCTGTCCGTTTTCCAGACAAGGAAACCACCCCACGGAAATGAAAAGATTTTCCCCCGGAGGCTGCCTCTCTGCCTCCTTAGCTGCAGTCCTCGAGGCCAAGGGTCGGGAGGCTGTGGGAGGTGAGGGCGAGGGGCGAGGGGAGGGAGGGAGTACTGGGCCTGGACCCTGGACCAACGAGGGCAGCCCCCCGACCGAACAAAGCGAGGGGAACGGTCTCTGGACTCACTGTGGCCCCCGTGCAGCCCGCCTAGGCCGGTGAGCAGAACCAGCAAGAGGAACATGGCTCCGCTGACCTGGAGCCGCGCTGGCCCAACAGCGACGACCGTTGCGCTGACTGAGGGCGGAGCGCGGGAGCGAGACGCGAGCCAGCAGGGGGCGCACGGGGAAAGCGCCGGAAGGAAAAAGCCGGCGGAGCGCTCGGCGGCCTCGGGCCGGGGCGGGCGCGCGCGCCCAGCGTGCCGCGGGTGGGCGGGTAGGGCGGGGGGAAAACTTTCGGTCCCTAGTTAAGGAAGGAAAAGCCGCGCGAGTTCCAGTTCTCAGATGAAGGGGGTGCCTGGTTTTGTTTGCGTCTTTTCCTTAGGCCGGCGGTTTTTTTTTTTTCTGTACGCGGGCCTCTCATTGTTGTGGCCTCTCCCGTTGCGGAGCACAGGCTCCGGACGCGCAGGCTCAACGGCCATGGCTCACGGGCCCAGCCGCTCCGCGGCATATGGGATCCTCCCGGACCGGGGCACGAACCCATGTCCCCTGCATCGGCAGGCGGACTCTCAACGACTGCACCACCAGGGAAGCCTAGGCCGGCGGTTTTTGAAGTAATTTCTAATCCCAGTGAAGAGAAGGAGCAAGGATGAAAATGCTCAAGTTACCGACAGCAAACAAGGTTCCTCCTAGTACATTACTTACCGCAGGAGGCGGCAAAATGCGTGTATTTGCAAAGACTGGTGCGAACACGGTGGCTTCTCTACATTTCATGGTTGGATATGCCATTGCTAGACAGCCATGGAATGCAGAAGACCCCATATACGATCCTTGTCCGAATATAGACTCTTCCAAAAAATCTTCCTTAGTACCCTAAGTTATTATTGCCACACTCTGTAATCTTGCAGTCCCTAGTTTTTACGTGTTTACCTAGCCCTTTGTACGTTCTGCCTCTATGAGGACCAAGAACAGTTTGATTTCTTGACGTCTGTAGGCGTTCTTTCCTTCGCAGATCCTAGCCCACAACACATTAAATACATTAAAATACAGCCATACTCGATCCTGGCTATAAGTTTGCTTTAACAAATGTTGAAATCATGTCTATAAGTTCACTTTGAAACTGCTTGGCTGTCCCGAAAAACCAAGAGAAGTTACTAGCAGAATAGAACAGTAACAAATAATCTTTAAAAAGAATCAAGTGGCAAGAAATAAAGTCACAAGTGTTGGAATAAATAGTAGAATGTATACTTATTGCTTTGTGGATTTGCAGTTTGGAATATCCGATTGACAAACTCTCCCAGGAAGGAACAAGAAAGGATTTTTAAAAATAGAAAATACCAAAATAAAATTAAGAGATAAGGAGAATAGAAGTAGAACTGTTAATAATAGCATTTTCCAGAAAGAGAAAAATTTAAATAATTAGGAGGAAATATTTAAAGGGATAATGGGGAAAGTTTCTCTTAACTTGAAAAATAAGAGAATGACTTTAGAAAGGACCCAAGTGTTAAAAACTGGGCTTTGGAGGAAAAACAAATCTGAAATTTTAAATGACAGGAAAGATTCTGAAATCTTCCGGAGGAAAAGAACAGAGCACCTGTCAAGGGACAAGAGTCAGATTGACATTAACAGCCATACTAGATGCATGAAATCAGTGGGTTATTAAAGTGTTGACTTCCAAACAGCTAAGGATGGCAGTCACACTAAGCCAGCCTCTTGCATACACACTTTTAGACGAGGGCCAAAGAACTGAGTCAAGTGGGCATCACTGAAGACAGTACTCTTGGAATTTACCTGGACTCTACAGCTAAAATCAGACCACTGAATTGGTCAAATTTCTGTACACTTGAGTTTCTGACAGTTCCGTCACTATTGGAAAACTAATTTCCTCTGTGGATACCCACCAAATTTCTAGTGTACATTAACACTGGACAATGCTGTTGGCGTGCATGCAAAGCCTATAGCCTCTCTGACACATCAAACACCCTGAAAACAAATAAGTGTGTGCTTAAAATGGACACAAAAAATGGATATTGCCTTTGTATGGATCCGGGCTAAAGCAGTGTAAGAATATCTTTAAGAAACTCATGAGTGTGGAGTCAGCTACACAGTAGCTCTTGCCCAAGGTACCTATTGTTCCTATTGGCACTGCCAGTCACTTGCAGAGAGATTGCAGTGGGTCACTCACTCACCTAATCATTAAGGAAAAAGTATATTTTCACTTGAGCTAATTCTTTTTTTTGGGGGGGGGGTATAGTTGTTTCCCAATGTTGTGTTAGTTTCTCCTGTACACCGAAGTGGAGTTCCCTGTGCTATACAGCAGGTTCTCATTAATTATCTATTTTATCCATAGTAGTGTATATATGTCAATCCCAATCTCCCAATTCATCCCACTGCCTCCCCCTTCCCCCTCTTGGTGTCCATATGTTTATTCTTTACATCTGTGTCTCTATTTCTGCCATTTACAGGCAACTCTGCAGTAGCTACATTATCCTTGATTCCATAGTACCTGTTCAGAAAACACATTTTTGCACCTGCTCTCTAGCTTTCACATGGTATATCCATGTCTGAGGTTGGCAAGGCTGGACCAAGGGTCTAGGCAGCTCAGCTGGGTTCAGGAAACTATTCCACAAGCCAATAAACTGCAGAGGGAGATTTGCAAATGTAGTGGCTGGAAAAGCCACAACGCTTCTCTTCAAATCTTCCTGGAGCTGACCTACTGCAAGTAGTTGTCACTCTGGCTGAAATGTGTTGTTTTATAGCCATGCACTAGCCACTTACGTTATTGATTGTGAAATATCCTTTCATCGGGGTCCACAGAGTGACATGCAAGAAAATAAAGAAAACAAATAAGTGGAAATATCCCATTTTCGTGAATTGGAAGGTTTATTACTGTTAAGATCAATACTACCCAAAGCTTTCTACCAGCTAAATGCAGTCATTATCCCAATGGCATTTTTTGCAGAAATTTAAAAACCCATCCTAAAGTTCATTCGGAATCTCAAGAAGCCCAAATACCCAAAACAATCAAAGAAAAACATGCAGGTATCACACAAGTTATTTCTGCTCATTCAAGCTTTCAGTAGTCTATTTTTCAAAGAGAACAACCTGTAGTACAAGACTGTTTAGAGAAGGCCCAATTTAAATATCTCTATGGATGAGAATGAAAATAATATGTACAGTACAAATTTAGTCACCTGCCATCAAAAGAAAGTATTTGAGTTGGCAAAAATGATCCCAAACCACGTGATTTGGCATCTGAAGACACCTTCTAACAAAAAACCGTAACCTCCTAATGATAACATTTCTGGATACAAAGAGAACTACATAAAGCTTTCTGTAATAGTGGGACTTGGTAGGCACAGGCAAGACAGGAGAAAAACAAAGTGTCTCTCAAAAGCCAAATGCTAACTTTCACCCAGTACTCAAAGTTTCTCTCAACTTTGAAGTAAAGTTATATAGTCAGAATTTTCCCTTCTAGGTTAAAGTTTTTCTCTCAGCTTCTTGGGAAACTTTGCCTAGGTATTGAAACAGTTTTTAGATCACACTTGTGGTGGGCCTATTTCATGAAATTTAAATTATTTTTTCCTTGAGCAACCAAATAGGAGAAGCACCATTCCTGCCTCCAAATCTCTTCTAGACTTCAGGTGAAAACAGAAAAAAAGAAAAAATAAATGACCCCCAAACCCTGGAAAAGTTCAGTAAGCCCAGAATTATGGAGGATATTCCGATATAATTTATCAAGGAGAACATATAAACCATTGTACGTGAGCTTCAATATTGGAATAGGAGCAAATTTTCTGTTGGCATATTTGGCCAAAGACGACACAGAGAAGCTAGAAGAGCACAGGGATTTAATTGAATTTTTTGTGTTTAACAATTCCCTGAACCAAAAACCAAGAAGGTACTGTTACATCTGATTGGCTAAAAGAAAGCCTCAATTAAAAATCACCTTGTAATTAAGTGGTAGTGTTCCCAATTATAGGATTCACAGAGGCCACCAGTGCTGTAACCTAATATGGCCAGGTTAAGGACTATGAAACTCAACTGATTCAATCATTTGAAAGAGTGTTGTGTGAAATATCAAATCCTGCACATTCACACAGATGCACGTAACTATTCGATTGGATATTCCAGAACTTCTCCAAAGAAGTTAAAATTAAAACCCAATATGTTGACTCAGTTAAGGATTGTGAAGAAGCTACTTCCATAATACGTTAGTTAAATACTCAGATCCTATAAACAGAATTTTCTGTCACTGTTTAATTACAGAGAGAAATAATTAGAAAACTGATAGAAATGTAACAGGCCAAAATTCAAAAAGTCTACCTTAGACTTTCATCTTTTAAAGATATACTTGGACAGAATCTTACAGAAAGCATTTCTGGGGTTAGAGAGACCAGCTGAAAACAGAATAGAAAGGATCATGATCCTTTTTACAGCCTGCTCATAAGCATCCAAAAAGCCCATGAAGCCCTTGTTTGAACTTTTGAAAAGAAGACAAGATCTTGGATATTATGAAGTTATAAAGCTTACTAGATCTCCAGCGATCTGAAAACAATAAGCAAATGCTTCTACAATACTTATTACATTTAAGAAATTATCACGACAGTCTTTGCCAATTGAAAAGAATGCAGTCCTCCTCAGAGTGAATATTACAAATGTGCCAAGCTCCAAGATAAATTCTTCGTCACTGAAATTAAGGAAAATGGATCGACAATAATTTTCTCCTCTTCCTTAAAAACTGGTTAGTGTATTTACATATACGTTTGGTGGTTTGATTTTAAAACAAAATTGGATACCTAAGCTTCTGCACCCATTTCCAATGTGGGAAGGGGGGAAGTTTCCCCACACCAGCAAGCAATTCTCTGACACCCGCTGCGTGTGCTACTATTCAACTCAATTCTAACACCGTTTATGTGGAGATACTGCCAGACCCCACAGACGAAGGGTTCAACCCCAAAAGACTGCCCCCTCCCCTCACACTTCAGATACCAATCCCAAATCCACGTTGTCACCTGTGCTTCTGACAAACCAGCTGTCAACTGGAGGTTCCCACGATGCCTTCCTTGAGTTTGCTACAGTGGCTCACAGAACTCAGAGATAACACATTACTTACTAGATTACCTATTTATTATGAAAGGACTTAACACAGGAACAGCCAGCTAGAAAAGATGAATAGGGCAAGGTATGGGAAAAAGTCAAAAGCCATCTTGCCTTCTCCAAGTGCACCGCTCTCATTGTATCTCCATTGTATCTGGTGTTCACCAACCCAGAAGCTCTCTGAACCGCATCCTTTTGGGTTATTATGGAGGCTTCATTACATAAGCATAATTGATTAAATCATTGGTCACTGGTGATTCAACTCAATCTGCAGCTCCTCTCCCCTCCCTGAAGGTGTGGGGGACGGGTGGTATCCATTCATTCAATCACATCTTCTTTATCCATTCATCCATCGATTGACACAATTTGTTTCCATATCTTGCCTATTGTGAATAATGCTGCAATGAACATGGGAGGGCAGATATTTTTTCGAGATCCTGTTTCCCTTTTATATGGGTATATACCCAGAGGTAGGATGGATGGATCATATGGTAGTTCTATTTTTAATATTTTGAAGAAACTTAATACCATTTTCCATAATGGCTGTACCAATTTACATTCTAACCAACAGTGCGCAAGTGTTCCCTTTTCTCCGCGTCTGTGCCAACACTTATCTCTTGTCTCTTTGATTAACAGCCAATCTAACAGGTGTGAAGTCTCACTTTAGCTTCAATTTGCGTTCCCTGATTTGCATTCGCTGATGATTAGCTATGTTAAGCATCTTTTCATATAGCTGTTGGCCATTTGGATGTCTTCTTTGGAAAAATGTCTCTTCAGGTCTTTGGCCAATTTTTTAATTGAGTTTTTTATTTTGGTATTGAGTTGTATGAGCTGTTTGTATATTTTGGATATTAACCCCTTATTAGTCATATCATTTGCAAATATTTTCTCCCATTCAGTAGGCTTTTTCATTTTGTTGATGGTTTCCTTTGCTGTGCAAAAGATTTACGTTTAATTAGGTCCCATTTCTTTTTGCTTTTATTTTCTTTGCTTAAGGAGACAGACCCCAAAAAATATTGCTATGATTGATGTCAAGAATGATCTGCCTGTGTTTTTATCTAGGAATTTTATGGTTTCTGTTCTTATATTTAGATCTTTACTCCACTTTGAGGGTTGCTTTTTTTTCTTTTTTCTTTTGTATATGGTGTAGAGAATGTTCTCATTTCATTCTTTTACATGTAGCTGTCTAGTTTTCCCAGCACCACTTATTGTCTTTTCTCCATTGTATATTCTTGACTCATTTGTTGTAGATTAACTGACCTTATTGTGTGAGTTTATTTCTGGGCTTTCTATCCTGTTCCATTGAACTATATTTCTGTTTTTGTGCCAGTACCATACTGTTTTGATTACTGTAGCTTTGTAATATAGTGTGAAGTCAGGGAGTCAGATTCTTGCAGCTCTGTTCTTTGTTCTCAAGATTATTTTGGCTGCTGGTGTCTTTTGTGTTTCCCTACAAATTTTTAAATTATTTGTTCTAGTTCTGTGAAGAATACCATTTGTGTTTTGATAGGCATTGCACTGAATCTGTAGATTGATTGGTTAGTATGGTCATTTTAACAGCATTAATTCTTCCAATCCATGAACATGAACACTGTATCTTTCCATATGTTTGTGTCGTCTTCAGTTTCTTTCATCAGTATCTTACAGTTTTCTGAGTACAGGTCTTTTACATCCTTAGGTAGATTTCTTCTAGGTATTTTATTCTTTTTGATGCAATGGTAAATGGGATTGTTTCCTTAATTTCTCTTTATGATAGATCATTGTTGGTATACAGAAATGCAACAGATTTCTGTATATTAATTTTGTATCCTGCAACTTTACTTAATTCATTGATGAGCTATAGTGGTTTTCTGGTGGTGTTTTTTGGGTTTTCTATGTATAGTATTGTGTCATCTGCAAACAGTGACAGTTTTACTTCTTCCTTTCCAGTTTGGATTCCTTTTATTTCTTTTTCTCTTCTGATTGCTGTGGCTAAAACTTCCAATACCACATTGAATAAAAGTGGCAAGAGTGGGCATCCTTGTCTTGTTCCTGATCTTAGAGGAAATGCTTTCAGCTTTTCACAGTGAGTATGATGTTAGCTGTGGGTTTGTCATAAATGACCTTTATTATGTTGAGGTATGTTCCCTCTATGCTTTTTGGAGAGTTTTTATTGTAAATGAATGTTGCATTTTGTCAAACGCTTATTCTGCATCTCTTGTAATGATCATACAGTTTTTATTCTTTGATTTATTAATGTGGTGTATCACATTGATTGAATTGTGAATATTGAAAAATCCTTGCATCACTGGGATAAATCCCACTTGATCACAGTGTATGATTCTTTTAATGTATTGTTGGATTTGGTTTGCTAATATTTTGTTGAGAAATTTCTGAATCTATCTTCATCAGTGATATTGACTTATAATTTTCTTCTTTGTGATATCTTTGTCTGGTTTGGTATCGGGGTGATGGTAGCCTCATAGAATGAGTTTGGGACTGTTCCTTCCTCTGCAAATTTTTGGAATAGTTTCAGAAAGGTAGGTGTTAACTCTTCTCTAAATATTTGGCAGAATTCACCTGTGAAACCAACTGGTCCTGGAATTTTGTTTGTTGGGAGTTTTAAAATTACAGATTCAATTTTATTACTGACAATTGGTCTGTTCATATTTTCTATTTCTTCCTGGTTCAGTCTTGGGAGTGTACATTTCCTGACCTTGGAGAAATGGCCTTCTGAGGAGATGTCCTCTTTGTCCCAGAAGCACACTTCCTTCTTGTCACCCAAGCTCTAGGGGTTCCCCCTATGTGGGCTGCGTGGGTCCTTCTGTTGTGGCAGGCTGATTATGTGGGTGGTCTGTTTGGCTTTGTTGGCCCCTGGTCCAGTTGGTTGTCAGGCCCTGCCTTGTGCAGAGGCTGTTAGCTGCTGGTTGGTGTGGACAGGTCACAAGGCAGCTGACTGCAGAACCGCAGAGGGCCCCAGGGCTAGTGCTGGCTCACTGGTGTGTGAAGCCAGGTCCTGGAGTTAGTGCCAGTCTACTGGCAGGTAGAGCCAGATCCTGGAGTCTGGTTGCAGGGCCCAGGGATCCCAGAGCTAGTGTCGGATTCCTTGGGGTGGGGTCGGGGGTGTTGTTCCTGACACAGTTCAGTGTGGGGTCTGGAGTGTCCTGAAGCTTGTGTTGGCCTGCTAGTGGGTAGGGCTGGGGCCCAGCTAGTCCTAGGGCAGGGTCTGGCCTGCTTTTGGAGGGCTGGATCCCCCATCTGTGGGATTGTGGTTTTCTTGCATCTAGTATCTGCCCTCTGGTGGGTGAGGCTGGTCCAAAGGCTAGAACAGGTTCTCTGCAGGGCAGGACCAGGGTCCAGGGGTTTCTGGGACTGGTACTGCCCACTGGTTGGTGGAGCTGGGTCCTGGGCCCTCTGGTAGGAAGGGCCATGCCTAGAGGGAGCTGTGGGCTCAGAAGATCTTAAGGCAGCCTGTCTGCTGATGGGTAGAGCTATGCTCCCTCCCCCAATTAGTTGCTTGGCTTGAGGGATCCCAGCACTGGTGTCTACAGGCTGTTGGGTGGGCCAGATCTTGGCATTAATGAGGTAGAGGGAGGATTCAATAATGGCACCTGCCAGCACCAGCATCCATGCGGTAGAAGGAGCCCCTGAGAATGGCTGCTTCCCGTGTCTATGTCCCCAGGATGAGCTGCAGCTGCCCCCTTCCTCTCTAGGAGACTCTCCAAGACCAGCAGGTAGGTTTGGCCCAGGCTTCTATCAAATTACTTCTTTGGCCCTAGGTCCTGGTGCACAAAAGATTTTGTCTGAGCCCTTTAAGCCTTTTTTAAAAAAAATAAATTTATTTATTTATCTATCTATTTATTTATTTATTTTTGGCTGCGTTGGGTCTTCATTGCTGCACATGGGCTTTCTCTAGTTGCAGAGAGCAGGGGCCACTCTTTGTTGTGGTGTGCAGGCTCTCACCACAGTGGCTTCTCTTGTTATGGATCATGGGCTCTAGGCATGCAGGCCTCAGTAGTTGCAGCATGTGGGCTCAGTAGTTGTAGCACAAAGGCTTAGCTGCTCTGCGGCATGTGGGATCTTCCCAGACCAGGGCTCGAACCCATGTCCCCTGCATTGGAAGGCAAATTCTTAACCACTGCACCACCAGGGAAGTCCCTTTTTAAAAAAATTTTTTATAGGAAACATTAGTTCATTGGTAAAGGATTTTATTTCACCATAAAAATGCAAACTGGAATAAACACCATCTCTCCTAAGGCAGGCACTACAGCTAGTTTTAAGTATTTCTGAGCTTCACTTGGAGAAGCCAACGATTATAAAATTTAACAAGTTTGCAGCCTTAAATAGAGAGTGAAGTCCTGTGGGACTCCCAAAATTAATCCCTGCTGGCTTTCAAAGCTAAATGCTCTGGAGGCTCATCTTCCTGATGCTGGACCCCTGGGCTAGCAAGCCCGAAGTGGGGCTCAGAACTCTCATTCCTGTGGGAGAAACTCTGCAATATAATTGTTCTCCAGTTTGTGAGTCACCCACCCGGGGGTATGGGACTTGACTATATCGTGAGTCCACCCCTTCTACCTGTCTTGTTGTGGTTCATTCTTCATGTCTTTAGTTGTAGAAGATCTTTTCCGGTAGGTCCTGGTCTTTTTCATCGATGGTTATTCTGCAGACAGTTGTGATTTTGGTGTGCTCGTGAGAGGAGGTGAAAGAACTCAGGGTATTTCTACTCTGCCATCTTATAATATTTTTAAAATATTATATTTTGTTTTTGAGTTGTTTGAATTCTTTATACATTTTAAATATTAACCCCTTAATCAGGTATATGATTTGCTAACATTTCCTCCCATTCCCTAAGTTATCTTTTGATTTCATTGATTGTTTCTTTTGCTGTACAGAAGCTTTTTAGTTTGATGCAGTCCCACTTATTTATTTTTGTGTCATAACCAAAAAATTGTTGCCAAGACCAAAGTCAAGGAGATTTTCCCCTATGTTTTCTCCTGGGAGGTTTATAGTTTTAGGTCTTATATTTAATCCTTTAATCCATTTCATGTTAATTTTTAGGAGTGGTATAAGACAGGGGACCAATTTCATTGTTCTGCGTATGGTTATCCAGTTTTCCCAAAACCATTTATTGAAAAGACTATTCTTTCCCTATTGAGTATTCTTGGCTCCTTTGTCAAATATTAGTGGACCATATGTACAAAGATTTATTTCTGAGCTCTAGATCTGTTCCATTGGTCTGTGTCTACTCTTATGCCAGTACTACACTGTTTGATTACTATAGCTTTGTCATATAGCTTGAAATCAGGAAGTGTGATATCTCCAGCTTTGTTCTTCTTTCTAGGGATTGCTTTGGTTACTTGTGGTCTTTTGTGGTTCCATACAAATTTTAGGTTTTTTCTGTTCCTATGAAAAATGCCATTGGAATTTTGATAGAGATTGCATTGAATCTATAGATAGCTTTGGGTAGTATGGACATTTTAACAAATGTTAATTCTTCCAGTCCATAGACATGGGATATCTTTCCATTTATTCATGTCTTCTTCAATTGCTTTCATCAAAGTCTTACAGTTTTCTTTGTGCAGATCTTTCACTTCCCTTAGTAAATTTATTCCTAATTATTTTATTGTTTTAATGCATTGTGAATGAGATTGTTTACTTTTTTCTCAGCTATGTCCTTTTTAGTATGTAGAAATGCAACTGATTTCTGTATGTTGATTTTATATCTTGCAACTTTGTTGGATTTGTTGATCAGTTCTTTGGTTGAGTCTTTAGAATTTTCTTGTATAAGGTCATATCTACAAACAAAGACAACTTTACTTCTTCCTTTCTGATTTGGATGCCTTTTATTACTTCATATTTCCTGATTGTTCTAGCTAGGACTTCCAGTACTTAAGAGTGGTGAGAGTGGACACCTTTGTCTTGTTCCTGATCACAGAGGAAAACTTTCAACTTTTCACTGTTGAGTATATTAACTGTAGTCTTGTCATATATGGCTTTACTATGATGAGGTATGGTCCTTCTGTATACCCAATTTGTTGGCTATTACCGAAAAGATAAAGAGAACAAGTATCACCCAGTGTGTGTGTGGAGACATTGGAACTGTGGTACACTGTGGGAGAGAATATAAACTGGTACAGCCATTACGGAAAACAATATGACAGTTCCTCAAAATTAAAAATAGAACACCATACGATCCAGCAATCCTACCTCTGGGCATATATCAGAAGTAAATGAAATCAGTCTCTCAAAGACATATCTGCACAGCCATGTTCTTTGCAGCATTGTTCACAATAGCCAAGATATGGAAACAACCTGTGTCCATAAAGGATGAATGGATAAAGAAAATGTGATATAATTACTCAGCCATGAAAAACATGGAAAACCTGTTATTTGTGACAACATGGATGAACCTAGAGGACATTTGCTCAGTGAGATAAGACACAGAAAGATAAATACTGTATAATCTCACTTATATGTGAAACCTAAAATATATAGAAGCAGAAAGTAGACTGGTGGTTACCAGGGTTGGAGGGTGTGGGAAATGGGGAAATGTTGGTCAAGAGGTACAAAGTTGCAGTTATGCTGGAGAAGTAAATCTAGAAATCTAATATACAACATGATGACCAAAGTTAGTAATTCTATAATAAAGACTGGAAATTTGCTTAGAGACTAGATTTCAGGTGCTCTCACCACCCAAAAGAGATTGGTACCTGTGTGAGGAGATGGATATGTTAGTTAGCTTGACTGTAGTAATAGTCAAGTGTATATGTATATCAAATCATCATGTTGTATATCTTAAATATATACAATTTTTATTTTAAAAAAGAAAATATAAAGCAGGAAATTCTGGAAGCAAGAGAAAGGCTGAGATCCAAAATTTGAGAATAAACTCATCTAAATCCCTGGCTGACCACTAAACTAGGTATGTATGCGAAAGACCCCAGGAAGCCTGGCAAAAACAAACAAACAGAAGGATAGGGGTTGAAGATGGTTATTTTAAGACTTTAGTCTGCCATCTTCTCAGTCTGTGGGCTTTCCGAATAAAGTCATATTCCTTGCCTCAAAAAACAAAACAAAACAAAAAAAGGCAAACAAAAAAGAAGAAAGATGGCGGTCTACTCTTAAAAAGGGCAGAACTGCTCTTGGTGGGATGTGTGACTGTTCTGCACTTTTGACTCAATTTACTCCCCAGCCTTCACACAGGCTCAGGCGGCAGAAAGTAGGAGCTTTCTGGCTTGAGGTTTCAAAGGTCAAAACCTGGGGCTGTCAAAGAAACTGGAAATTAAAGGAGAAGGGAACTCTGAAAGCTATGGATCTGCAGACAGCTTAAAGCCCTCATATACATGATGTCATGTATATGAAATACTGTGAAAGGCAAGACTATATTGACAGAAAGAGATCATTGGTTGCCTTGGGACTAAAGGTGGAGGAAGGACTGACTGCAAACAAGAACAAGGGAATTTCTGTGGAGTGATGGAAACATGCTATTTATTGGATGTAGTGGTGATCACATGACAGAATAATTAGCCAACATACATCCATCTGTACATAAAAAATACTCCAGAGAAACTCTTGCAAAGAACTATCAGGAACATGTACAAGGCTGTCAGCAGTATCATCTGTGATAGTGGGAGCTGTAAGCAACTTACTTATTAATCACTAAAGAAAATGGAGAAAAATTTTAATAGATGTATAATATGAAATACTGTGTAGCAGTTTGAATGAAATATTTTATAAATATATATTTATAAATATTATAAATAATGCATTTTATATTAATATGTATATACCCACGTGAATTAAATATTACAAACATCAGTATTGATTGAAAATAGTAAAAAAGAATGCATCAAATATGTAGGACATTATCATGATAAAAACACATACCAAACAACACATATCCAAGGGCATGTATCAAGCACATTAAAATGGGAGTATTTGATTTGGTAGATCAGAACTTTAAAATAACTGTCATAAACATGTTACAGCATGTGAAGAACAAAATAGACAAAAAGGATTTTAAATCAATAATTT
This sequence comes from Neophocaena asiaeorientalis asiaeorientalis, assembly GCF_003031525.2. Lineage (NCBI taxonomy): Eukaryota > Metazoa > Chordata > Mammalia > Artiodactyla > Phocoenidae > Neophocaena > Neophocaena asiaeorientalis. The sequence goes on from NW_020175192.1 coordinate 4,422,091, forward strand.
CAACAGAAGAAGGGAAACTAAAAGAAGAACCAAATGGAAATTCTAAGACTTAAAAAAATCATTGGATGAGGTTACAGAAGATTGGACACAGCAGAAGGAATCAGTGAGCTTAAGATAGGGCATCAGAAATTATCCAAACTGAATTAAAATAGGAAAAATAATTAAAAAAACAAAACAGAACTTCAAAGAATTATGAGACAGTATCTAATAATCAGGAAAATGTGTAACTGGAGTTCCCTAAGGGAAAAAAGAGAATGGGTCAAAAGAAAGATATGAAGACATACTTAATGGCTGAGAATTTTCCAAAATTGTTGAAAGACATTAAGTAATAGATCCAAGAAGTTACTTGAATACAAGTTAGGGTAAATTCAAAGAAAAACACCCTTAAGCATATCATGATCAAGCTTCCAAAAACCAAAGACATGGAAAAATATCTTAGGAGTGCCTGGGTGTGTGAGGAGACACATTACAATCCAGTATACCAAAAAGAATAATAACTGAATTCTCATCAAAAATAATGAAACCCAGAAGATAATAGATTAAATACTGCTGAAAGGGAAAAAATGGCAATTTAGAATTCTGTGTGCAATAATTGTATCTCATTGAAAAGAAAATAAAAAAACTTTTCAAGCAGAAAAAAAAAAATGAAAGAAATTGTCACCATCAGAAGCACACTGCAATACTAGAGAAGGTTATCCAAGCTGAGGGAAGTGATCCCATATGAAAGCACAGATTATAAGAAGAAATGAAGAGCAACAGAAAGGGTAAACATGTGGGTAAATATAAAAAGCCATATAAAAAATTTGAAAACACTATTGACTGCTTCAGGTGAAAAAAACAGCAATGTATACATGGAATTTATAAAATATGTAGAATTAAATGTAGTAGCACCAAGGGCAGGAGGAGGTAACGGGAACCATGCTGTTGTAAAGTTCTTTTGTTGTTTGTTAAGTAGGAAAATACTAATTCAAGGTAGACTGTGATGAATTAAGGATACACATTGTAACCTCTGGAACAGCTACCAAAATGTGTTAATGATATAAAAAAGGACAGCTAAAAACCATAGAAAAGAAAAAGTAGTTTATTGCTCAATTAACCTAAAAGAAAAACAGAGGGGAAAAAAAACCCCAAAAGAACAAAGAAATGTGGGACAAATAGAGAACACGTAACAAAATGATAGACTTTTTAAAACCAACAGTATCAGAAATTATATTAAATGTAAATCCTTTTAACACTCCAATTTAAAAAACACTGGCCATAAAAAGAAACGAAATTGAGTTATTTTGTAGTGAGGTGGATGGACCTAGAGACTGTCATACAGAGTGAAGTCAGACAGAAAGAGAAAAACAAATACCATACGCTAACACATATATATGGAATCTAAAAAAAAAAAGGTCCTGAAGAACCTAGGGGCAGGACAGGAATAAAGACACAGACGTAGAGAATGGACTTGAGGACACGGGGAGGGGGAAGGGTATGCTGGGACGAAGTGAGAGTATGGCATGGACATATATATATACTACCAAATTAATTAAAACTAAATCAAATAAACCCCTTTAAAAATACAACTTGTGAAAAAAATATCACGCGAATGGAAAATCTAAATAGTCCTTTATCTGTTAAAGAAATTGAATCCATAATTTAAAATCTTCCAACAAAGAAAACTCTAGCTCCATTGATAAATTTGGCCAAATATTTAATTGAAAAACTGAGCAATTTTATACACTCTTTGAGAAAATGGAAAATGAGAGATATTTTTCCTAACTCGGTTTATCAATCTTCATACCAAACTCTGATAAGGGATTAATCTTTGCCCCTGAGACCCAAGCCCAAGCTCTCTGGGTCCTTCTACTTTCTGGGATTCACCCTGCAGGTCACCCAGCCGAGGGGCAAGAGAAAGGTGGTCATCAGAGGGAGAGGCCTGGAAGGTAAAGCACAGTCCCCAGAAGGAGCACAGCTTCCCTGAGAAGCCCTGGTTCTGTGGTTGTGGGGAGGGTGAGGTGGTCAAATGACTGCATTAACTGAGATCTGCATGCAGCCAGCCAAGTCCAGTGAGAAGGACCGGGAGAAGGAACACAGTCCGCGCCCAGATCCTTTCCTGAGTGAGAGCAGTTGATGCAGATCCCCAGCATCTGGGGCCCCAGGCAGTAAATCCGAGTGGGTGGTGGAGAGAGCTGTGGAGAAGAGCTCAGGGAGTCAGTGGGAGTTGTGACTGACTATGTGCAGTCAAGGGCCCTGAAATGGCAAAACTGCGCCTCAGGGGTGGAGAAGGAAATAAAAACAGACGCTCCTGCAAATCGGTCCATCTTGGTTTATTGTTTCCTTCAGTTGTGACCAGGGGAGAAAAGGCTGCATTTTCATTTCTCAGCGAGATCCCCAGTAATATCCATTGCCTTCTGAAGGAATTATTAGTTACTGTGGAAGAGAACAAAGACACATGTGCTTAGGTACTTAGGTATAACAAATAAATTACCTTCCACTGCAAAACATACAGTTGGCATACTGCCAAGTGAAAAATTCATATGGAAAAAGAAAAAGAATTCTAGAAGAATGTTTACAGTTTTGCTTGTGAAATTATTTAGCTGTGAGTAACTTATTCACTATCAATTGTGATTTTTGGGAAACCATCGTATTTAATCAGAAGTACTTGCAAATGAGAAAATCTAATATTTTTTCCACATGCAATGAAATGTTCTTGAATATAACAAGTCAAATCTTTGTATGTTTTTAGAAATTTAAACACATATCAATTTTACTTTTTCCATATCTTGCAGCCAGTCATTTTTAAATTTTTTCATATGGTAAAGTGTTTTGGTTTGGGCACTTGGAAACTCATAGGCCTTAAGCATTTTGGCTACAGTGCCTACTGGACAAAGTGGCTTGATTATGAATTCATTTAAAAGACTAATTTACATATCATATATCTTATTAGAGTCAACTCTAATTCCATTCTGTCCACAAGAGCAAGTTCCCAACAAACTTAAGAGAATTTTACTAAACTGAGGAAAAAAGACTAAAAGTCTTTAAAAAATGATTTAAATACTCATTAATAACAAGATTAGTAAAGATTAAAACATTATTTTTGGTGCAGTACTTTATGAATTCATCTAACCAATAAATATTTAGGAATTAGTTGTGGATTATAAATTTCATTTTAATTTAAAGCAAGTTATTTTAAGAGATATTTCCTAATGTACTTGCCTACTGTTAAGTGTTTCACTGCTTTTCTGTGACTTGGAGCTAAATAAATAAGGAAATAATGCATTTATCACGATATAATACAGTCTGACAAAGATATATTTTTATGGCGGTCTCTTCTTCTTTCCCTTCAAAATTGTGGTAATAAAGAAGTATCTGCCACATTTCTATTTGTATACTCATTATTACCAGAGTCAAAATCAAATTCTAAAGCCTCTTTTCCGTTTTTATATCCACAGATTTCTTATTTCTGATCCCCCAACCAAAAGAATGAAAAAGAATATATTGAAGATAAATTAATTGAGTTTAATTGACAAAGAAGATAATATAGGTAGTAAGATTAGAGAGAGAATTCAGTGCTAAGAGTGGCATAATTTTACCCCTCCTATCCTTTCCCTACCTCTGCTATTTTATATCTTCAAAACGTATACTAGATTTTTCCTACTATTCTGACCATGAAACTCCCCTATTTAATATAGTTAGTTCTCCCCAAACCAATAAAGGGATTTATATATATAGATTTGTGAGTCTACTGGATACATAACCCGTCATATTTCTGGCTTAAAAAAATTTTTTTGTCGTGGTAGTGTTTACCCAAGGAGTTGGTTCTACCAACATCTCCCACTGGCTTTCAAAATTTTTAAAACAGGGAAAAAAGAAAATATAATGGGTGCTATAACAGTACGCAGAGCAACTACGTCTGCCTAGCTTATTAAATTTAAAAGAAATAATAATCCAAGAATGCTGTTTTTGGTATATGCTAAACACAAGCTAGACTTATGGGTTAACACTCCAGATTACACTCTTCAAATGCAATATATATTGTCCCATGGATGATGACTATCCCTCAATCTTGAATACCACTTCTAGAAGAGGATGACCGTGCAAATGACATACTCTATAATGAGAGAGAATGTGAGGGGACAACTGGAGTAGTTATAACGTCAATTATGTGTGTATATGAAGTTCAAGATGGATGTGATGTTCATTCACTAAGCAAGTATTTATTGAGCATTTACTCTGCTAGGTGCTAACTACAAATTAGTTCGCAAAATACACATGGCCATTATCCTCAAGCAATTTCAGAGTGTATCGGCAAAGTAATGCTTTATTTAGGTAAGCAGAAGTTTGGAAGTATTAGAGTGTTTGAGCACTATATCACAAATCCCCTGGTAATGGTGACAGAGTGGAGGCAATAAAGAAAATTATCTTTTTTCTTCATACTTTGTTTGGAGAAGATAATATCTATAAAAAGGTAATTATGTTAGGAAACATACAAAAACAACAGAATAAAGGATAGAGAAATGCCAATAGCCTCCCAAATGGAGGGGGTGACTTCATCAGGGACGACAGAAACTATATAATGTGGTGGGGTGTAGCCTGAAAACTTAACCTGTGGGTATGAAGGATATTCTGGAATATCAGTGGATTGAATGTAACTAAAAGAAGACACTTTAAGGAAAAACGCCAGGCAGGACAAGAAAACTAAAACTCTATGAGGGAGAAAAGAAGATTAGCAAATCAGTATATATTAGATGACTTCAGAAGAATCACAAGGCCACACGGGAAACTGAAAACTCAGAGAACCCTTATTAACACAATTGAGGGCTGTTGGACTGAGGTGAGGAATGTGGAAAACGTAGAATTTTAGTGTGTTTATGGTAACTGTCTCTTAGATAAACTCCTCCTGATTGGGGTAATAATTCACTCAATTGTTCATATTGAGTTTGTGGGTATAAATATAATCTAAACAAAAAAGTAATATTTCCCTTTGTATTTCATCATAAAACATGCAAAAATGCTCTATGAGTTAGTTTCACAAAATAATCATAAATATCTTGTCTCTCATTAGACAACTAGTTTTTCCCTAGGTATCAAAAGAGTAGGCAATCAATAAAAATTTAATAAACTGAAGAAAAGACTGAGTTAATTAATACTCATTCCCAGAATGGAAAATATTAATAAGTTGTTTTTAGTGTAGTACTTTATCAATTGTGGCTGCTCAAAAAATATTAAACAATCTTTTGTTCATTCTTATTTTCAACATATACTTATAAGAAACATTTCTTATGTCACTTACGTGCTGGTATTTGTTTGGGCACTACTTTCTGAACTTGATCTAAATAAAAATAAAAATGTCCAAAAGTTAATACTAAGAAACCTACCTACTTTAAGAATGAAGATCAAGCCATTTCATACCAAAACTAACTCTTTTAACACCTGGGGCAGGAAAGTAAGTAGCAATCTTATTTACCCAACACCAAGTGCAACACATAGTGCAAAATTTAAATCCTCCAGTGGGGAAACGTATCAAGACAGCAGAGATGCATTTTTTTATCACCTCTAAGCACAGTATATAAGTTTGATTCTGAATGCCTAAATTTGGCCTTCCAGTTACAAGTTAGCTTTTTATTTGTTGACAAGTAAATTGCCACATTTTGCAAATTAACATTCACATTTACTTCTGGGCAAACGATCAGACTTAACTGACAGAATAAGCTCCCCTTTCTATTCCACAAGGAAAGTTTCCCGTTTCTACTCTGCAGAAAAGCTGAAGAGAATAGCGCAAAAATTTAATACCGAACTGAGATTGACAGCCAGAAAAGGCTCTTTGTCTGTCAGTAAAAAATGAAGAAACTAGAAATTCAGAGAGAAAACAGGAGCAAAATCTGAATTACTCTGAATTACTTGTACCCTAAGGGATATGATTTTAATAACCCTAGCTTGGTAGGAGTTTAGGGTACAGATATTTAGATGTTAGAAAGCTAGAGTGAAGCCCAAGCCTGGTAGTCTTGAATGGAGTTAACAAAAGGTATGGCTACTGGGAATGCAACAGGCAAATCGTCTCAGCCATGTGGATGGAAAAGGATCACCTAGAGATGCAGGACCCCAGACCTCCACCATCTATAGAGGCAGGACCACAATTCCTCAATTTCATTACCCACAAATTTGAAATAGCAAGCATAGAAAATATTAAAACATTCATGCCACAAGACAGGGAAAGCTGAAACATTTCTCTCTTCCTAACGTATGCCTCTACAACTCGGGGTGTGCAGAGTTCCCATGAGAACAATCACTGCCCCTGAGGATGAGCTTACAAGTCTAAATTACAAACAACTGTGTGTTAAGTGCCCACAGGCACAGCACAGCAGAACAAAAAATTCACATATTGAGATTGATGGATAATATAAAAAACCTTTAATAGAAACATTTAGAATCTCCACAGAGATTCAGGCAGAAGTAAGGCAAGAAAAGGATAGCTGTTAAGAGAATGGGTGATTTGGAAACTAATATGAGGAGATCAGTGGCAGAGAGAGACATGAAAAAGCATAGCATATGAACAGCCCGGTTAAAAACTATGGAGGATAAAGTGAGAAGACTCTCCCAAATATAGTCATTTCAGATGCAGAAAAGATAAAGAATGGAAAAGAGGTGACAATTAAAGAAATGACTGATTGTTTTCCCAGAATTAATGACCTGAATGCTGGTATCTAAATACTATATGGAATCCAGAGCAGCGTAAATAAAAACAAATTCTATCAGAACATATCATAATAAAATAACAAAACGTTCAGGACAAAGAGGAAATCTTAGAAGTCACTTAGAGTAAACACATTAATTGAAAGGGAATATATAAGTTAATCAGACTGTCAACTGAGGTCTCATCAATGCCAGTAAATGTCACATTACAGCAACACAATACTTTAAAAGAGCTGTGGAAAGTGACTCCCAACCACAAGTCTGTAACCATCTAAGTTGCCTTTCAAAGATGAGTGTGAAAAAGACATGTTCAGACATTTAATATCAAATGCTTATAATCACAGAAACTAACTAAAATTAAAAGAGTTGTACTTCAGGAAGAAGGAAATTGAAATCAAAAAAAAAAAAAAAAAAAAACGGACTCAGGAATGAATAGTGGGAGTTCCCTGGCAGTCCAGTGGTTGGGACTCAGTGTTTTCACTGCTGTGGCCCAGGTACAGTCCCTGGATGGGGATCTAAGATCCCACAAGCCATGCAGTGTGGCCAAAAATCTAAAATAAATAAATAAAATAAAATCCAGGGTTAAATACCATTAAAAAAAAAGAATGAATGGTGACCAAAGCAATTGGTAAATATGTTGTTAAACCCTAGTAAGTATTCATTTAATATAAAATGATAATAATAATAATAACTGAAAAATGGAGGGAGAGTTGTGTAGGTGATCTAATATCCTTCTGTTGTTTAGAAGAAGAATGAAAATATTGAATTTTAGATATTTAAAAAATTAATTAGACCTAAAGTGGTACTAATATAACATATACTGGGATTCATCCCACCTCCCTGCATTCTTTGACCTCAACAGTCTTTCCCACTGACTTTCTACCAGAAAAAGATTATTCCAAAAATAAATGACCTGAAAACGATAGTGGATGTTATGTTAGTAAAACATAGCAGTAGAGTCAAGTGACATTCTTTAAATATAAATGAATAAAATTATCCTAAAAATGCTTCCCTGGTATATACCAAGCCTGAAGGCTAGACCAGTGGATTAACATTCCAAATTATACTACTCTAGTTGAAATGTGCATTTACCTATGGGTAATTCTATCATCCCTTACCCAATGTAGGTGAATTAATATCCTAGGAGAGATGAATTATGTTGACAAGGTTTCAGGATGAGAGATAATATAATAAGAGAGGGAGAAAAGGGGGCAGTTATAACATTATAGATTGTGTGTGTGTGTGTGTGTGTGTGTGTGTGTATTTGTCTATGTACCTTTGTGTTTGTGGATTTTTTTTTGGTCTGGTTGCCTGTGTGTGGAAAAGATTAAGTAATCATGCATTCATTCAACAAATATTTATTGAGCACTTACCATAAACCAACAACTCTGCTACATGCTGGCTATACAGTCCTATCCTCTACGATAGAGTATAAGACATACGTCCAAGGTGAGGAAAAAGTAACTGTGTTTGAGAACCATAAGTTAACTCCCTGATATTGAGAGGACATAATAATGAAAATCAATTGTTTTAGTTTGGTGAGAGTAACTCATGACTCCATAAGCGTCACTAAAAGGAGAAGATCATAATGTCAAAAGAGAGATAAAGGATAAGAAAAGCAGGCATTGTAATGGAAGAGGAAGACCTCTTCTGGAATAAAAGAAATTAAACAACCCTGTTGTGCAGCCTAGACAGCTTACTCTGTAGATTTGGGTGTGTCTGCTAAGTGTACTTTGGAGGGACCTAGGTAGAATAACACCATCCAAAATGGTTGGATGTAGAAAACTAAACAATTATTGTATTATTATACAGACATATCCACCTTTCAGGAAATGGAAGGAGACCTAATTAAAACTACTTTGTAATCCTGAAAGGCTATGGAACACACAGAATTGTTATTCCTTTACGATCCTTTTCTTCAGCAAATTTTTACCAGGGTAAGCCCTCATTCAGTTGTTCATGAGCATACATATTGGATTTCTAGAGTCTCCAATTAAAGAAGTAAACTTCCCCATTTATGAGTTAGCACCATAAACATTTCACCAATCATTTATTCCTCTGTTTCTCCAGAATAAACTCCCAACATACATTAGCAAACTGAAGAAAAGAAGACATTGATTTATTTAGACAAATACTCACTACTTAACTAAGTTGGCAAACACTAAGAGGAATTTTTGTGTGTGTAGTACCTTATCAATTGTTGCTGCTCAATTAATACTTAGCAATTACTTGTTGATTCAATTTGTTCATCTTATTTTTTAACACATACTTATTTTAAGAAATCCTTTCTAATTTACTTACCTGACAGTATCTGTTTGGCTACTACTTTCTGATGTGGACCTAAAATGCAAGTGAAAATAATGCTTCTAAGTTAATACTTTAAAAAAAGTGTGCCTCCATAACAAATGAATGTCAGACCATTTTGTAACCTGTATTAACACTTTTATACCACTAATTACCACAAATGCATCATTTCAAAAGATTACTAAGTTACAGTATGCAAATAAGTAACATTCTTATTTACCAATATACCATGTCCATAGAGAATATAAATGTCAAGTTCTCAAACAGAGGAGAAGGAAAACAGATTTGTCACTTCCCAGCTCAGAATATATGCTTGATTTTGAATGCCTGATTCTGGCCTTTAGGTTCTAACCTAATGTTTTACCCACTAGTAAACAAATTACTGCAGGAGGTGATTTAAAACCCTCACTGACTTCTAAACAATCAGGCAGACTGGGCTGACAGGGTAATTTCCACCTCCTATTTAACACACAGAGTAATAGTGAAAAAAATAACAGAAAATGCTAATGAAAATTTAAGGGAAGGAAGCAACATTTCTAATGATAGTCTGAAAAAAAAGAGGATATAGAAAGCACGAAAGGTAAATAGGAACTAAAGCTGAATGACCCTAGAGGTCGGGGAATCAGTTAGGGAGTGGAGCCCACCTGGAAAACTGGAGCTGACCACCTCCTCTAACCTTGGAAGCCATGAAAGGCCATACCACCCACTAAGTGGAGATAGTATTATCATGAGTCTTAGAGATGCTGCAGGGAGATTGCTTCAGAAGTATAGGCGGAAAAGGATCACCTAGAGACACAGGAATCGTAGGTGCTTAAAATGCTTTAGGGATATGGATGGGATAAAAACATCAAATACAGAAAGAGGAATCTTAAGCCTTTACTGTACAGGTTCAGGATACTAATTCATGTTTCCTATGAATTCTAGATCTCCATGTGTAACAAACACCTCAAAAGTTTATGACTGGGAGGGGGAGTCTGTGGGAGAATGGATACATGTACATGTATGGCTGAGTCGCTTTGCTGTGCCCCTGATACTATCACAGCATTGTTAATCGGCTATCCTCCAGCATAAAATTAAAAGCTTTTATTTAAAAAAAGTTTATGACTTAGAGGGTAAAAAAAAATAATCTTGACAAGGAGGATTCTACAAAGCAGGATATGCAGAATTCTCATGAGACAATCATTGCTGCTTAAGATGGACTTACAATCAAATAAAAAAGCCAGTAAGAGGTAAGTTCACCTCTCAAACTAATGAATTCATACACTAACAATTATAGGTAACAGGAAAAACTTCAAAAAAAAAGAATGCTTAGGATTTCCATAGAGATCAATAAAGGAACAGAATTCATTAAACAAGTAATGACAGAATGAGACCGGCCAAGATGGCAGAATAAAGATATTGAGCTCACCTTCTCTCACACCAAAATCATAACTATTTGCAGAACAACCATAGATGAAAAAGACCAGAACCTACATGAAAGGATCTACAACTAAAGATATAAAGAAGGAACCACAGGAAATGGGTAGGAGTGGCAGAGTCATAATACAGTCAAGACCCATACGTCCTGGATGGGTGATCCACAATAGGAAAATAATTACAATTGAAGGGGTCCTCCCCAAGGTATGAGGTGCCCCACATCAGGATGCCCAGCCCAGGAGTCCTGTGTTGGGAAGATGAGTGCCCAGAACATTTGCTGAAGGCTAATGGGGCTCACTTTCGGGAGACCAGAGAGCTGTGGAAAATAGACTCCATTCTTAAAGGGCACACACAGAATCTCACATGCTCCAGGACGCAGGGCAGAAGCGGTGAGTTGAATGGAGCCTGGGTCAGACCCACCTGCTGATCTTGGAGAGTCTCCCGGAGAGGCAGGAGGCAGCCAGAGTTCACCCTGGTGACACAGACACTGACGGCAGCCATTTTGGGGAGCTCATTCTACCTCGTGGACACCAGTACTGGCAAGTACCATTCTGGAATCCTCTTTCTAGCCCATTAGCCCCAGGACTAGTCCCATGCCCGCCCAACATCCTACAGGCACCAGTACTGGGACAGCTCAGGGCAAGGAAATAATTGGGCAGGGACACAGCCTCACCCACTAGCAGACAGGCTGCCTTAAGACCTCCTGAGGCCACGGCCGCCGCTGGTTATGGCCCTGCCCACCAGAGCATGCAGGGCCAGGCCCCAAACAGCAGTGCACAGGCACTAGACCCAGGACCCCCATGGTTCTGCAGCCAGAGACCCTGGGACCCAGCTCGACTCCTACGTAGGCGGGCACCAGCCCCAGAATCCATAATCCCACCCACTAGAGAGCCTGCTCTAGACTCAGGACCAGGCTCACCCACCAGCAGGTGGACACCAGGCCCAGGACAAGTGCAGCCCCATAGCCTGTGCCCGCCCCCACTAGAAGGCTAATACAAGCTTCAGGACACACTGGGCCCTGCAGCCAGCTGTGTCAGGATCTAGCCCCACCCACCAGTGGTCTGACACCAGCTCTGGGACCCCTGGGCACTGTGGGCAGACCCCAGGATTAGCTTTGTCAGTGGGCCAACACTAGCCCCAGGAACCGGCTTCACTCACGGGGGGGTTAGCAACATCTCCAGGATCTCCTAGACCCCAACTCCACCCACCAGTGAGCCAGCACTAGCCTCGGACCCCTGCAGGGTTTCACATCCAGCTGTCTTGCGATCCAGCCCTGCCAACCAAGAGCCCACAGCTTCCACACAAGGCAAGGCCTGGCAACCAACCAGACCAGGGACCAGCCAAGCCTATAAAACCACTTACTGTAGCCAGCCTGCCACAACAGAGGGACCCACACAGCCCACATAGGGAGCAACCCTAGAGCATATAGCTCTGGTAATGAACAGGGAGTGTGCTGCTGGGATACATAGGACATCTCCTACAAAAGGTCACTTCTTCAAGACTGGGAAACATAATCAACATACCAGATACATGGAAATCAAACTAGCAAGTTAGGTGAAATGAGGCAACAGAGGAGCAAGTTCCAAACAAAGGACAAAGATAAAACTCGTAAGAACTAAGTGAAATGGATACAAGCAATCTACCCAGGAAAGAATTTAAGGTAATGATCAAAAAGAGGATCAAAGAACTCAGGAGAAGAATGGATGAACAGAGTAAGAAGTTAAAGAACAACCAAACAGAGATGAAGAATATAATAACTGAAATGAAAAATACACTAGAAGGAATCAATAGTAGACTAAAGGATACAGAGGAATAGATCAGGGAACTGGCAGAAAGAGTAATGGAAATCACTGATGCTGAACATAAAAAAAAAAAAAGAAATGAGAACAGTTTAAGAGACCTTCAGGACAACATCAAGCATATTGACATTCACATGATAGAAGTCCCAGAAGGAGAAGACAGAGAGAAAGGGGCAGAGAACATATTTGAAGACACAGTAGCTGAAAACTTCCCTAACCTGGGAAAAGTAGTAGACATCCAGGTACAGGAATTACAGACTGGGTGCTTAAACAGCAGACATCTGTTTCTTAAAATTCTGGAGGCTGGGAAGTCCAAGTTCAAGGTGTCAGCAAATTTGGCTCCTGGCGAGAACCTATTTCCTGGCTTGCAGGTGGCTGCTTTCTTGCTGTGTCTTCACATGGTGCAGAGAGAGAAGGTGCTCTGGTCTCTCTTCCTTGCCTTATGAGAACACTAATCCCGTCATGGAGACCCCACTTTCATGACCTCATCTAAACCTAATTTCAGCCCAAATGCCCCAACTCCTAATACCATCAGATTGGGGGATAGGGTTTTAATATGTGAATTCGGGAAGGGGAGACATTCAGTCCATAAGACTACTTAAAAAATCATTCCAAAATTTAGTACCTCAAAACATTTATTATTAACTCTCTTGGTTCAGTGAGTTGACTGGGATCAGCTGAGTAGTTCTCACTTGGGGTCTCTCATGCAGTTGTAGTCATGTGTCAGATGGATATCTAAGATAGGTGGATGTTCACATGCTGTCAACTAATGACAACTATCAGCTGGGAGCTCAGCTGGAGTTGTCACCCAAAGTGCCTGCATGTAGCTTCTCCATGTACTGGAGCATCTTGCAGCATGGCCGCTGGGTTCCAAGATAGAGGAATGCAACAGCAAGCATTCCAAAAGGCCCAGGTGACAGTTACATGACCTCTATATTAGTTATACATGGGTGATTACATACAGAATCATAAAGAGATTCAACTACTTCTTTTGGTAAGAATATTTCTTAGGTGGTATAGTGCACTTCCAGTGGAAGGGATTAATACCTGGTTGTTTGTCTTTTTATGATAACATCCACTGATGATCAAACATCTAGATAAAGTAATTCATCAAGAGTTTAAATTTGCATTTTTCAAAGATCATTCTGGCTAGACTACAAGTTCTCTTAAAAAGAAATAAATGTCACAGTTATGTGCAGCTTTATGAGAATGGCAATCAAAGCCAAGTCATAATGATATAAAGATTTATTGGGTATCTCATCCTGGTTTGGTCATTTTAATAGTCTAAAAATAAATAAGTTCAAAGGGAAGAAAAAAAGGAATAAGTTGTTTTGGCATACTCTTTCCCTGATGCTGTTCAGTTACGTCAAAAAGAACCTCAGGGCTTCCCTGGTGGCGCAGTGGTTGAGAGTCTGCCTGCCGATGCAGGGGATGCGGGTTTGTGCCCCAGTCCAGGATGATCCCACATGCCACGGAGCGGCTGGGCCCGTGAGCCATGGCCGCTGAGCCTGTGCGTCCGGAGCCTGTGCTCCACAACGGGAGAGGCCACAACAGTGAGAGGCCCGTGTACCGCAAAAAAAAAAAAAAAGAACCTCATTAAAAGTTTTTATTTGAAATAAAACATCAGTCCTTAAAGGTTAACAAAACATTAATTCATTAACCCCACAACCAGGATAGATAACTGTAGTCTTAATCATTGGGTTGCAAGTGTTTGCTTTTTCTTTCCTTTCTCCTTTAAAAATTTTTTTTAAAATTAATTTTTTTGGCTGCGTTGGGTCTGTTGCTGTGCGCAGGTTTTCTCTAGTTGTGGCGAGTGGGGGCTACTCTTCATTGTGGTGCACGGGCTTCTCATTGCTGTGGCTTCTCTTGTTGTGGAGCATGGGCTCTAGGCGCACAGGCTTCAGTAGTTGTGGCTCGTGAGCTCTAGAGCGCAGGCTCAGTAGTTGTGGCACACAGGCTTCAGTAGTTGTGGCTCGTGAGCTCTAGAGTGCAGGCTCAGTAGTTGTGGTGCACAGGCTTAGTTGCTTCGTGGCATGTGGGATCTTCCTGGACCAGGGCTTGAATCTGTGTCCCCTGCATTGGCAGGTGGATTCTTAACTACTGCACCACCAGGGAAGCTCTAAAAATTTTTTTAATTTAGGTACAGTAGGTATGCAATATTTTATAAGTTACAGGTGTACAGTATAGTGATTCATAATTTGTAAAGGTTATACCCTATTTATAGTTATTATAAAATATTGGATTTTTCCCCTGCATTGTACAATATGTCCTAATAGATGACTATAAGGAAACAGAAATACAAATCCAGGAATCAGAGTGTCTCCAAAAGGATCAACCCAAAGAGCAACACAAGACACATTATAATTAAAATGGCAAAAATGAAAGATAAAGAGAGAGTATAAAAAGCAGCATGGGAAAAGCAACAAGTCACATGAAAGGGAACACCCTTGTATGTACATACATATTAATAAGTACATATTTATTAATAAGTATGCACATATTAATAATTACTTAAATGAAAATGGACTAAATGTTCCAACCAAAATACACAGAGTGGCTGAATGGATACAAAAATAAACCTGTATATATGCTGCGTACAAGAGACTCATTCAGTGCTAAAGAAACACACAGACTGGAAGTGAGGGGATGGAAAAGGTATTCCATGTAAAAGAAAATTAAAAGAAAGTTTGGGTAGCATTACTTATAGTAGATAAAATAGACTTTAAAGCAAAGGCTGTTAGAAGAGACAAAGAATATGATATAACAATCAAGGGTTCAATCCAAGAAGATATAATAATTGTAAATATATATGCACCCAACATAGGAGCACCCAAATAACTGAAGCAAATTTCAACAAAAATAAATGGAGAAATCGAGAATAACACAATAATAGTAGAGAATTTTAACACCCAACTTATATCAATAAACAGATCATCTAGACAGAAAATCAATAAGGAAATATTAAATGACATATTACAACAGATCAACTTAATAGATATATATAGAACATTCCATCCAAAAGCTGAAGAATACACATTCTTTTCAGGTGTGCAAGGAAAATTCTCCAGGACAGAGTTCATGCTAAGCCACAAAACAAGCCTCGGTAAATTTAAGAAACATTGAAATCATATCAAGCATCTTTTCTGACCACAACACTACAAGACTAGAAATCAACTATAAGAAAAAAAAAACTGCAGAAAACACAAACGTGTGGAGGCTAAACAATATTCTACTAAATATCCAATGGATCACTGAAGAAATCAAAGAGAAGATTAAAAAAAAATACCTAGAAATAAATGAAAATGAAAACACAACCATCCAAAATCTATGGGCTGCAACAAAAGCAGTTCTAAGAAGGAAGTTTATAATTATACAAGCTTACCTAGGGAAACAAGAAAAATCTCAAATAAACCACCTAACCTTATACTTAAAGGAACTAGAAAAAGAAGAACAAACAAAACCCCAAATAGTAGAAGGAAAGGAACCATAAAGATCAGAGTAGAAATATATGAAATAGAGACAGAAAAAAAAATAGAAAAGATCAATGAAACTAAGAGCTGGCTCTTTGAAAATACACACCAAATTGATAAAAACTTTAGCCAGACTCATCAAGAAAAAAAGAGAGAATCCAAATCAATAAAATCAGAAATAAAAGAGAAGTTACAACTGACATCACAGAAATACAAGGATCATAAGAGACTACTAAGAGAAACTATATGTCAATAAAATCAACAATCTAGAAGAAATGGACAAACTCGTAGAAATGTACAATGTCCCAAGACTGAACCAGGAAGAAAAAGAAAATGTGAATGGATAAATAATCAGTAATGAAATTGAAACTGTGATTTTAAAACTCCCAGCAAACAAAAGTCCAGGACCAGATGGTTTTACAGGTGAATTGGACCAAACATTTAGAGAAAAGTTAACACCCATTCTTCTCAAACTATTTTTAAAAATTTCAGAGTAAGGAATGCTTCCAAACTCATTCTACAAGGCCAGCACCTCATGATATCAAAACCAGTAAAAAGAAAGGAAGGAAGGAAGGATGGAAGGAAGGAAGGAACGAAGAAAGAAAGAGAGAAAGAAAAAAAAAAGAAAGAAAGAGAGGAAAAAAGACAGAAAGAAAGAAAGAAAGACAAGAAAGAAAGGAAGGAAGGAAGAAAAAGAAAACTACAGGCCAATGTCACTGATGAACACAGATGCAAAAATCCCAGACAAAATATTAGCAAACAAAATCCAACAATACATTAAAAGGATGATACACCATGATCAAGGGGGATTTATCCCAGGGATGCAAGGATGGTTCATTATCCATAATTCAATCAATGTGATATGCTACGTGAACAAGTTGAAGAATAAAAATCATATAATCATATCCATAGGTGCAGAAAAAGATTCTGGGTACAAAATTCAACTTTCATTTCTGATAAAAACTCTCCATAAAGTGGGCATAGGGGGAACACACCTCAACATAATAAAGGCCACATGTGATAAGCCCACAGCTAACATCATACTCAATGGTGAAAATCTGAAAGCATTTCCTTTAAGAAAAGGAAGAAGACAAAGATGTTCACTGTCACCACTTTTGTTCAACACAGTAACAGCATTCCTAGCCATAGCAATCAGACAAGAAAAAGAAATAAAAGGAATCCAAGTTGGAAAGGAAGAAGTAAAACTGTCACTTTTTTGCAGATGAAATGATACTATACATAGAAAATTCTCATCAATGAATTCAGTAAAGTTGCAGGATACAAAATTAATATACAGAAATCTGTTGCATTTCCATACACTAGCAACAAACTATCATAAAGAGAAATTAAGGAAACAATCCCATTTACCATTCCATCAAAAAGAAGAAAATACCTGGGAAGAAACCTACCTAAGGAGGCAAAAGACCTGTACTCAGAAAACTATGGCACTAATAAAAGAAATTGATGATGACACAACAGATGGAAAGATATACTATGTTCTTGGACTGGAAGAATTAATATTGTTAAAATGATCCTATTACCCAAGGCAATGTACAGATTCAATACAATCCCTATCAAAATACCAATGGCATTTTTCACAGAACTAGAACAAATAATTCTAGAATTTGTATGGAAACACAAAAGACCACTGATAGCCAATACAATCTTGAGAAGGAAGGACAGAACTGGAGGTATCACACTCCCTAATTTCAGACTATATTACAAAGCTACAGTAATCAAAATAGTTTGGTACTGGCAGCAAAACAGAACAGAGAGCTCAGAAATAAACCCACACACTTATGGTCAATTAACCTACAAAAAAGGAGGCAAGAATATACACTGGAGAAAAGACAGTCTTGTCAGTAAGTGGTGCTGGGAAAACTGTACATCTGTATCTAAAAGAATGAGATAGAATATTTTATTACACCATATACAAAAATAAACTCAAAATGAATTAAAACCAGAAATCATAAAACTCCTAGAAGAGAATGTAGACAGAACACTCTTTGACATAAATTGTGGCAATAGATTTTTGGATCTGTCTCCTAAGGCAAAGGAAACAAAAGCAAAAATAAACAAATGGGACATAAGTAAACTTAAAAGGTTTTCCAGAGCAAAGAAAACCAATGAGAAAACAAAAAGACAACCTACTTAATGGGAGAAAATATTTGCAAGTAATATGACCAAAAAGGGGTTAATATACAAAATATATAGCGCATCCAACTCAAAATCAAAAAACCAAACAACCGATTAAAAAAATGTGCAGAAGACTTGAATGGACATCTTCAAAGAAGATATACATAAGCTAACAGACACATGGAAAGATGCTAAACATCACTAATCATCAGAGAAATGCAAATCAAAACTACAACAAGCTATCATCTCACATCTGTGAGAATGGCTATCATCAAAAAGACCACAAAGGGGCTTCCCTGGTGGCGCAGTGGTTGAGAGTCTGCCTGCTAACGCAGGGGACACGGGTTTGAGCCCTGGTCTGGGAGGATCCCACATGCCGCGAAGCAACTGGGCCCATGAGCCACAACTACTGAGCCTGCGCGTCTGGAGCCTGTGCTCCACAACAAGAGAGGCCACGATAGTGAGAGGCCCACACACCGCGATGAAGAGTGGTCCCCGCTTGCCACAATTAGAGAAGGCCCTCGCACAGAAACTAAGACCCAACACAGCAAAAATAAATTAATTATTTAATAAACTCCTACCCTCAACATCTTAAAAAAAAAAAAAAAAGACCACAAATAACAAATGTTAGTGAGGATGTGAAGTAAAGGGAACTCTCATACACTGTTCGTGGGAATGTAAATTGGTGCAAACACTGTGGAATACAGTACGAGGTTCGTCAAAAAACTAAAAATAGAACTACCACATGATCTAGTAATTTCACTCCTGAGTATATATTGAAGAAATGAAAATACTACTTCGAAAAGATACACATACCCCAATGCTTGTAGCAGCATTATTTACAATAGCCAAGATATGGAAGCAAAGTTGTGTTCATCAACAGATGAATGGATAAAGGGGATGTGGTATATTTACACACAATAGAATATTACTCATCTATTAAAAAGAAAGAAATTTTGCCATTTGCAACAATATGGATGGACTTGGAAGGTATTATGCTTAATGAAATAAGTCAGGGAAAGACAAATACTGCATGTTATCACTTACCTGTGTAATATAAAAAGTGAAATGAACTAGTGAATATAACAAAAGTAGAGTCACATATATAGAGAACAAACTAGTGGTTACCAGTGGAGATAGCAAGAGGGCGAGGGACAAGAGAGGGATAGGCAATTAAGAGGTATCAACTACTATGTATAAAATATATAAGCTACATGGGTATATTGTGCAGCACAGGGAATATTGCCAATATTTTATAATAACAATAAATGTAGCATAATCCTTATAAAAATTATTAATCACTATGTTGTATACCTGAAACATATAATTTTATAAATCAACTATACCTCAATAAAAAAACACATGACAGAACTGAAAAAAAAATTGTTGATTTTGAATTGTTTAGGGAAATCACCTAGAACACTAAACAGAATATAAAATATACATAAAAGTCCAGTTAAGAAACATGGAACAATTTAGACACAGAAAATTTAGAACGGGGGAGAGTCAGTATCTGAAGAGAAAAAGTCTAGAACTTTTCCAAAATTGAAGAAAGGTATGAGTCTTCACACTGAAAGAAAATATTGGGTCCAGCTCATGATTTAAAAAAAAATCTCTACCAGAATACATTATAACAAAATAACAACTCTAAGGACAAGGAATACATGTACAGGCTATGTTAGGCAGAATTCTAACAATGGCTATGTTAGGCAGAATTCTAAGATTCCCATTCCTTGGTTATTCAAACACTTTTCAAAGTACTGCTCTGAAAAGATTTTGCCAATGTAATTAAAGCTCCAAATCTGTTGGCCTTAAAATAGAGAGATTATTTTGGTGGGCCTGACCCAATCAGGTCAGCTCTTTACAAGTAGAGTTTTCTCCTGCTGGTAGAGGAAAGAAATTAAGAGAGAGTCAAAGCCTTAGGAATACTTATATTACTCTTGTTTCTTTAAAGGTGAAGGGAGGTACATGAGTAGCAATGCAGGTGGCCTCTGGGAGACGGAGGGGCTCCAAGCAGACAGGCAACAAGGAAAGAGATACCTCAGACCTACAGCTGCAAGAAATTGGATTTTTTTTACAACCCAAATGAGCTATGATCCCAGCCTGGCCTTCAGGCCTTCAGGTCAGACTTGTGACAACCCAGCCAAATCCACCTGGATTTCTCACTTACAGAACTTGCTCATAGTAAATGAATGTTGTTTAAGTCACTGAGTGTGTGGTAATTTGTTATGCAGCAATAAGAATGCAATGACTAGGTAAAACTCCTATTAATCGTAAAGGAATAAATGAATCAACACACTAACAGAATATTTATCATCATCAATAGTAAATGCCACACTACACTGACATATCTTCAAATAGCGAAGGCAAAATAACTCTCAGCATAGAAGTCCATACTACATAAACTCATACTCAAGAGTGAAAATAAAGATAATTTTAGGTGGATAAGATAAATAGTTTACTACACACAGACTCACTGATGGAAATTCTAAGAGAGGTACTTCACCAGAAGGGAGATTGAACATTAAAAAAAATGGAATTAAATTCAAAAAAGAATACTGAGTAAATAAGTTACAAATATATAGTGAAATCCTAGTATGTTTTGATTAAATATAATAATGATAATGATGACTTATTTGTATCAGGTTAAAATTCAGGAGTAACTGAAAGCCAAATGATAATGCTATGGAAGAGTAAAGAAAAGAGTATAAGGTTTAATGGTCTAAGATCCATAAATTGTTAGAAGAAGATCATAAGTACTTTTATATCTAAAATTGTAACTTTATCTACATTTAATTTTAATAATTTAATAAATCATAATATAATAATTAAAGAATTAAAGAATATAACTAGAACATATAATGACCAAATTAATAGAAGGAAAGAAAAAACAATGAAAGCACAATCAATATGATGGAATACATGAAAGTAGAAAGAGAAAATACTGAAAAAGCATGATAAATAGGAAAAAACAAAACAAAATGGTAGAATTTAGTCTAAACATATCAGCAAACATATAAGTATATAAACATATTCAATTCAACTACTGAGAAACTCTTGAGGTTACATATTTTAAAATTCCATTGGCAGGCTGTTTTCAGGAGACCAAATTAAATAAAAGGTTGAAAGTAAGGGGGTGAAAAGTTACATTAGATAATGTAATAGAATAGAATGTTGGTATAGCAGTTATAGAACAGTAAGGACAGAATTTATGGTTAAGAAATATTAACGGGGACAATATGCTATTTATTAATGATTAAAAGAAAAGCACAGCTAAGTCAGTGTAATTAGTTCTCATCAACCCAAAATTATTATAGAAATTTATACATGAGTTCTGTCATGTACAATCTATCAAATGTCAAGCATTTGCTTGTTTGTTTACCCAAGCAGTACATAAATATAACCCAAGTTGGGTAATTTCCAGGCACTATACATCCTTTTTCTTTACTAATTATACATATCCTGTCTTTTATTAGAGTCAGTCATTTTATTCCTTGTTTCCTCAGAGTAGACTTCCAATAAGTATTTATTAAATGAATAAAAGACTAATTTACTAGAAACTAAATTACTATATACTAGTAGCCTGGTTTTCAGTGGATTACTTTACCAAACTCAGCTGTTCAAACAGTATCTAGACATTGTGAATTATTCATTCTTAATTTTCAACATGTATCTTAAGATGCCTTCCAATTTACCTACCTGCTAGCATTTCTGTGAGTGCTGCCTTCTGATCTGGATATTAAAAAAAAAAGGAAAATAGTGTCCAAAGTTAGTCCTAAGAGCGCTTGCCAACTGCATAAATAAAAGTCAGGCCATTTTATAAGCAGTATTATCTCTTTTACAAGGTAAGTTACCAAAAAAGAAAATAATGTCCAAGGTCACTGAACAAAGATGCAAATAAATAACATTCTTATTTACTTATATACCTCATCCACAAAGAGTGCATTTCAAACTTGTACTAAAGAATTTATCAAGAAGGCACAAATTTTCTTTTCCCTTATCACTTCTAAACACAGAATACAGGTTTGACCCTGAATTCCTGATTCTGACCTTTATACCCCAACTTTTAATTTTTTATTCATTGATAAAGAAATGCTACATTTTATAAGTTAAAACCCATACTGACTTCTAGACAATCTGACAGAATGAGCTGGTGGGACAATTCCCCTTTCCATTCCTCATAGAGGAGTGCTGAAAAAAAATAAGACAACAAGAGGTTAACTGAGGTTAACAACAAGAAAAGAATTCTCCTGGTGCTAGTAAAAAATGAAGAAACTGAGAGTTCAAAGGGTAAACAGGAGATAAAAGTGAATGATTGCAGGGGTGTCTAAACCAGTGATATGACTTTGGGACTAGAGATTTAATAGCTATTCCTTAGAAGTTATGAGGCCTTTGCATGCAAGGAAACTAAGTGAGCTCCTTAACTGGAGCCATTTAACCTGGGAGCCATGAATGTCCATACCACCCATTACACAGGGATAGTAAAAATTCTGACCAGTGGCCTTAGGAATGCAGCAGGGAAAGGGGGGATATGCAACAGGAATAGATGGGGGAAAATGGATCACTGCAGAGTCCCAAGCCTACAAAAAATGTACTTTCAGGGTCCCAGTCACACTCCTACAAATTCTTGAACACCATGCATAGCAGCTGCTCCAAATATTTTTGCTTTAAAAGAAGCAAAAATGAAACCACCCACATGTGTATGTCTTCAACACAGGGCATGCAGAATTCTCATGGGAAAAGCATAAACACTGAAAGGAAAAGACACTGAAGAGAAAAGAAGTTTGTACGATTACAAATCCCTAATAGATAATGTCAACAGCCAGAGCAAAACAATGAGTTCACACACCAAGAAATACAAATGATTAAAAAACTTGGAGAACATTTAGAATCTCCATAGAGATTTCTGCAAGAATAGAATCCATAAGTCTAGAACAGGACAGAGAAGGAAGAATTGGTGAAATGAGAGTGATCTGAGGAAATGTGAGATGGAGAAAGAGCTATGAAAGTGCAGTTACAAACCATAAAGACACACTTCCAATTCCAGTCAAGATGGAGTAACAGACTGGATTTACCCTCCTGCCTGAAACAAATGAATATCTGGACAAAATATATTAAATGCTGGTTTTCAGACACTGAATATTAGGCAGGATAGTGATCTATGAGAGAAGGGAATAAAGGTGAGACCTGTGATTGCCCCTCGTTACTGCCTGAGGAGAGTTGCCATCCTGTAGCACAGCAAGGGAAACCCAGGCAAAGCCAGAAGTCTCCCTGAATTGAGGTAATAGGGTCTGGGGATGCCAAGGCAGCTACACTTCTCAGGGCAGAATACCAGAGAAGAAAGGAGGTGCACAGAGAACTCCTGATATTTGTGGAGGGTCCTCTTTGAGTGTTCTGCGGAGTACCAATCACTGAATGCAAGTGAAGAAACTCCCTGAGCCAGAGAAAAATTATTAGAAATTAATAAAGGAAGCAATCTCTTGTACTCATATAGGAACAGGAATAGTTTGTGTTCCCACCATCTGAGTTGAAAAATCTCATAATTCACAGTGAGTTTGGTAGAGTTACATGGAAGGGTATTGCCTCTGTAGTGCTAACCATTCTGATCCTACTTAACGAAGCTTAAAAGCAATGGTGTTAGAACAACTGGATATTCTTATGCAGGAAAAGAAAAACACTCAATTCATACCCCTACAAAACTTAGTTCAAATTGGATATAAGCCTAATGGCAAAACCTAAAACTATAAAACTTTTAAAAGAAAACATGAGAGAAAATCTTCATGAATTTTGGTTAGGAAAATATTTCCTAGACACAACATCAAAATCATGATCTATAAAAGAAGATATTGATACACTGGATTTCATCAGAATTTTAAACTTTTGCTCTTTAAAAGAGTGAAAAGAAAAGCCTTAGACTAGAAGAATATATTTGCAAATCATATATATAATAAAGCATTTGTATCCAGCATTTATAATGAACACTCAAAATACAATAATAAGAAAACAAGCAATCCATTTTTTAAATGATCAAAAAGTTTTGACTGACTCAATAATAAAAAGACAACCCAATCAAAAAATTGGGTCTTTCAGTTGAAACTGCCATTTTCCAGTAATTTGTCAAAAAGACCAACACAAAAGAAAAGAGAAGAGGCACCTGCTATACATTCTCTAGACCTTTTAGAAAACATGGGGTTGTTCCTTTGGTCACATACATGGGAAATTACAAAAAAGTGATATTGTAGACAGCAAGGGAACTGGCACTATTTAAAAAAGAAATGTCCCACAAATGTTACACAAACTGGGAGTCTACAATGTTACCCAGTATGCTGTTGGCATTGTTGAAAACAAACGAATTAAGGGCAAGATTCTTGCCAATAGAATTAATGTACTTATTGAGGATATTAAGCACTCTAAGAACCAAGATAGCTCCTTGAAATGAAGGAAATATGATCAGAAAAAGAAGGAAGCCAAAGGGAAAGGAACGTGGGTTTGACTGAAGCACCAGCCTGCTCCATCCAGAGAAGCACACTTTGTGAGAACCAGTGAGCTGGAACCCATTCCCTATGAAATCATGCCATAATAGGTGTAAAAATAAATAAATAAAAGACCTCCGGATTGTAATTTTAATTAATTAATTTAAAATGGGTAAAATATTTGAATACACACTTCTCCAAAGAAGATGTACATCTGACAAACAACCACATGAAACAACTGTCAGCATCCTTAGTCATGAGAGAAATGCAAATTAAAACCATAATGAGATGCCACTGCACACTATCGGAATTGCTAAAATTAAAAAAATATATGACCATATAAGTGTTGGTGAGAATGTGGAGGAACTAGATCTCTCACATACTAGTGGTTGGAATATAAGATAGAAGAACTGCTTTGCAAAACAGTTTAGCTCTTTCTTTAGAAGTGAAACATATACCTACCATATTACCCCGTTGTTCCAGTCCTGGGTATTAACTAAGAAAAAGAACGCATATGTTCACATAGAAATTTGTATGTAAATGTTCATAATGGCTTTATTTATAACAGCCAAAAACTGGAACGCATCCAAATAACTATCAATAGATGGAATGGATGAACAAATTATGGTATAATCATACAACTGAATACTTATCAGCAATAAAAGGAAAAAAAATGATCACACAAGAACATGGATGGATTGCAAAATAATCATGGTGACTGAAGTAAATCACACAAAAAGAAGAGTTCATATTGTATGATTCCATTTATATAAAATTCTAGAAAATGCAAACTAAGAAGCAGATCAGCAGCAGTATGGGGATAGAGCAGGTGGAAGAGGCAGGAGTGGGGCTTACAAAGGGGCACGAGGAAATTTGGGGGCATGACAGATATCTTCATAATCTTGATCATGATGATGGTTTCATCAGTGTTACTTTTCAAATTATCAAAACATACAAAAGTATACACTTAAAATATATGTAATTTACTGTGTGTCACTTATACCACGATAGAACTATACATTAGAAAAAGAACAAGCTATTGATACACATAACATCATGGATGAATGTCAAATGCATTATGCCAAGGGAAAGAAGACAGACTCAAAAGATTACATACTACAGTATACGATTCCATTTATACAAAGTTCTGGAATTGGCAAAACTATAGGCAAAGAAGACATCTGTCAGTGCCAGGAGCTGAAGGTGGGGTGAGAGGGAATTCTGAGGTGATGAAATTGTTCTATGTTTTATCGAGGTTGTAGTAAGTGTACGCATTTGTTAAACTCATAGAATTACATAAACCAAAGAGATTAATTTTACTACATGTAAATTGTATCTCAGCTTTTAAAAGCTTCATTCTTAGTGTCAAAAGAAAAGAAGCAAAAGAGGAGAAGTATAAAGATGAGGAAGAGAACAACCATCACCATCTACCATGGAGGCTAGAATGGAAGACCATAAAATACAGGGATTTCAGAAAAATAAAAGGGATAGAATGGGGAAGAGTCAATCATTAAAGAGATAATGACTAAGAATCTTCCAGAACTGAAGAAAGACATGATAATTGAAGATGATTGTGAATTCAGAGCTGGAAAAATAAAAACAAACTCATATCAGAACAAGTAATAATTCAGTAACATAATACCTTGGACAAAAAAAACTTGAGAAGCTAACTTAGAAAAAAAAGTGCAAGTATAAAGGTAAAAATGAATTAATTAATCTGACAGCAGACATCTCAACAACAGTAAATGCCAAATTCAATGGCATCATAAAAGGGCTGACAGAAATAACTCCACCTAAAATTCTATACCCATATAGAATTTCAAGAGTGAAAGTGAAATAAAACCATTTCCAGGCATATAAGGCAAACAGATGATGACACATAGACCATCACTGTAATAACTACCAAAGCAGGTACTTCTCCAAGAAGATTGAACCTAGAATGAAAAAAGCAGGATTCCAAAAAGAATGGCGATAATTATGGCATTGGTACACAAACCATGTGACAAAATTTCATAATATATATACACACATACTCAAAAATGAGTGTATGTATGTAAACACTGGTGAATATGAATACGGTCTATAGTTTAATTGATAATATTGTACCAATATCAATTCTCTGGCTGTGAAAATGTGCTATGTTAATGTAAGATGTTATTATTGAGAAAACCTAAGTGATGAGTACAATGGAATTCTGTGCTATTTTTGCAACTTTTTATATTTCTTAAATTATTTCAAAACTAAGTTTAAAAAAAGGGAACCATAGGGCTTCCCTGGTGGCGCAGTGGTTGAGAGTCTGCCTGCCGATGCAGGGGACATGGGTTTGTGCCCCGGTCCGGGAGGATCCCACATGCTGCGGAGCAGCTGGGCCCATGAGCCATGGCCCCCGGGCCTGCGCGTCTGGAGTCTGTGCTCCACAACGGAAGAGGCCACAGCAGGAGGCCCGCATAACGCAAAAAAAAAGGGAATCATAAAGAATCTGGGGAATATATCAGGAAATCCTAATAAGTATTAACTAAACATAATAATGATAAGAACACAATAACACAAAACTTATTTGGAGGGAACTGAAAAGCCAAATGACAAACAGATTGAAAAAGATAGGTTAGTGTTAAAGGGCTAAGATCCTTGTGTTATTCAGAAGATTATATACAATGATTAAATTAAGACATTATACAACATTAGCTACAAATGCTAAAAGTTAACAAAAATCATTAAAACAAAAAAACAGAATATAAAAACGTACAAAATAGTAGAAGAGAAAAAGAAAAGAAGAAGAAAAAGCACAATCAAGAAAATGGATTTTGAGAAAAGGAAAAAATGCCACACACAAAAAAAAGAGGATAGTAAGTAGGAAGAAAATAAGATGGTAAATTTCAATGTGAATATATGTCATCATATATTAAGCATATAAATGTAACAAACTCCACTACTGCATTTCATATAAAGGCTGTTTATAATATACCAACTAAAATCAAAGAATGGTTGAAAATAAGGGATGAAAAATATGTAATAGGTAAGTCTAAATTTCAAAGAGCAAGTTGATATATAGCAATGTAAGAGTGAGAATAGAATTTAATATACAATTATTAATGATATAAAGAAAATACACCAAGAATATATAACTATGTTGAACATTATGCATTTAGCCACTGCCTCAGAGTATATAAAGCAGAAGTCTCAACAATCGAAGAGAAAGCCATGACATATTGGAAAACCTTATTTGCCTCTCATAGAAAATGTTATCAAGTAGAGAAAAAATTTAAAAACCCAGTAAGTATAAAGATGACTTGAAACAGCACAATTAAAAAGTTTGTTCTAAAAACAAAGAAAAAAACATACTGCATCACATTAATTGAAGCATGCGTATCAAGCATATATTTTTACAAAAAACTGACTTTCTTTCTGGTTCCAACATTTAAGAGTCTAAATCAGAGACAAAGCTCTCCCAATAAGGTAATAAAATTGGAAAATAACTTTTACAGCAACAAAAATAAATCACATAACTGAAAACTAAAGACCATGGTTTGTTCATGATTTAAATAAGAAATCGTGCTGGAAGCTTCTAATTTTTTAAACTGAATATCAGCTGTATCTTAAAAACTGGAGAATGTAGATGAAATGATATATAAGGGAGAAAGTTTTCACTTTAAAAGCATATTAGGAAAATAAGAAAAATTGAAAATTAATAAACAAAGCATTAGACTCCACAAAGGTAGAATTAACAAACACATAGCAAAGGTGAAGAGAGTAGCAAAGAGGAACAGACTGTAAGTTAAGGATAATAAACACAAGGAAATATATGGATCTCAACAGAACGACAAATTATATTTTTAAATTACTAATAAAATAGAAAAACCTCTGAGAAGACTGCTCATAAAAAAGAAAAAGGAAAAACAAACCTAGAATTAGAAGGGTAAACATATGTATAAAGTATAAATATTTAAAATTATATATAATTCTAGATATGGCACAGGGATGTAGCCACGTGTAGTAAAAATATGTGATACACACCTGCTTTCAGTGCAGAGGTTGTTCTCCACAGAGAGGGAGATGGGGATTGCAGCTGTATATACAGCGGTTTATTTCATAAGAGAAACAAAATATTCATGTTTATTTCCAGTGGTGGGCAAATGGTTGTTTGTCACCTTGTTCTGTCTTTGCTTTTGAACTATATTTTTAAATAAAAATATTTTATATACTAAATTATAAATTTGCTTTCTGAAGACTTTTCCCAGAGAATATTTTTAAAATTATTTCTTACATGAGGCAGCAATGCAAATTGAAACATTTCATTTGTGATATGGCTCATAAATCTGCATTACAAATAAATACTTCTGGTACTTCTCCTGTAGGTGACACAGATCACCGGGCATTTGAAAGCAATAGATATGGATACATTTTAGTTCTTCCTCTCTCAATTACCAAGGTGATGACGTTGGCAAGTCATTAAAACCACATTCCAAAATTTTTGCATCTTTAAAATAAGGATATTCAAAACTATCTCAAATAATTAAATGAGATACTGATGTAGCATTCAAAATTCCTGTAAAATGTAAAGTATTATGGCTGCTCATAATATTTCCTTATATGTGACTAGATTTAAATGGTACTAAAGTTTAACTTCAGAACACAAATTCAATTTACTCGCTACTTTGGGGTTCCTCTTTCTTGCTGAACCACTTTTTCAAAGGCTTCCATGAAACAGCTACTATGGTTGCTACGACGAGAACAGGTAAAGCAATGTAGATACCCAAAAGCCACTGCTTCTTCCCAGCCTTCTCAAAACCTCTTTCCTTGATTAAACCTAAAAATAAAAATACATTAAAAAATCAGAGTAAAAAAAGTAAGCTGCCTACTTTTACTTTCAAGTTACAGCAAACTAATTACAATGTTCTTAATTTTTATTGTTATTCAAGGAACATGGAAAAATAATAATAGAATCATAATACTTGAGACTATCTCTATAAACTCTCATTCTAAAAGAATAGAAACTAAGTTCCAATGTATTCTACATTATACAACAGCTACAGCAAAATCCCACTATAAGTGGGACCCCAAAACTTCAGTGATATATAATCTGCTTGTAAGGTTATCCAACAAACTTGCATTGTTACAAGGTGCATTATCACAGAATTCCACTATATCGGTGCATATCCTGTTTTTCTTTATTAGACTGTTGGCTCTTTGACAT
Source organism: Neophocaena asiaeorientalis asiaeorientalis (assembly GCF_003031525.2). Taxonomy (NCBI): domain Eukaryota; kingdom Metazoa; phylum Chordata; class Mammalia; order Artiodactyla; family Phocoenidae; genus Neophocaena; species Neophocaena asiaeorientalis. Next base: position 4,451,561 of record NW_020175192.1, read on the forward strand.
TTAGGGATCTGTTTTTACATGCGGAGTCACTGCAGTGCTACTAAAACGTCACTGCCATAAAAAATAGGAGACTTGATTCCTAATCCTAATTCTGCAGCTAGTTAGCACTGGGTATTCTTTAAATTCCATGAGGAGTGGGACTTTGTTTTGCTTACTGTACATGCCTAGAGCCATATGATGAGCACCTGGTATATATTAGGAGTTCAATAAATATTTGCTAAATCAATGAATGAATGACGAAAACTAAAGTCATGGTGAACAAACAGAATATTGTTTTAGCCCCTTCTGTCATCTCTTTAGCAGCGATTAATAGATTTTTATCATTTAAACTATAAACGCCAGACTAAAAACTTATCTTCTATTTCCTTTATTTCTTCTATAACAGACACATATTAACAGTGCTGGACACAGGGTGTGTTGTTTGTATAGAGCTGAGACCACAGGATCAGGCATAAAAGGGGGAAAAGGTTGAAAGACAGTTTAAAGGAGAAAGTCAGACATAACTAAATAAAAATTTGAAAAGATACCCTCAGCTTCCATCATATTCAAAATTAATATTAGGACAAAAAGCAAGATTAAGAAAGCATATTTGGCGTCTATTTCTTGAGGCAGCCTATTTAGCTTTTAATTACAAATACTGGTTTCTTTCAAAGTGTCAAAAATCGAACTTTGTCTTTGCGAAGGTAAGCAATTTGAGAATTTTATTAACTGGATACAAGAAGAGAGAGATACTTGCCCTGTCCCCCAGGCAATCTGGAAGGTGTTCTGGAGCGCGCTTGGCAATCTGGAGGGCTGTAGCCACTAGAACAGTTGCACGTCATCTCAGAAGTGCACACCTAGAATCATTTTTTTAATTCAAATGATCATTTAAAAATATTTTCTCATAGAAAGTAAAATTATCAGCTGGATCATCAAGCTTACTTTTGTATTTTCATCTAGTGTAATTTTATTTGATTTATTTAGAGAGAGAATTCTACACATTGAATGCTTGGTTTTTTAGCCTAAAGTGCACACACGCACACACACACGCTAAAAAGCAGCTGTAAAGTGAGGCTCACAACATCTGCACCTGGAAAATTTAAAACCTTCAAATGTTCACCAGAAAATTTAGTGTGCAGTTTCAGAAACACCTACATAAATTCTAATGCAAATGAGACCATTCCAGTGGTGTGTTAGAGCCAGCCAGTATCAGCTCCCAGGGCTGAGTGTGTAACATCTCTTCCCATCTCCAAGTTCAGTGACATCATGGGGTAGTTTGAAGTATTTGTACTTACAAATGAGGACGTTACCCTTCCTCACACTAGTTGGTAAACATTTACTAGCATAATACTGCCCTTGACCAGGATCAGGTTTGTTTAATTTGTTAGCTTTTGTTTGTTTGATTTTTAAGCAAAGGTTTTTTTGTATTCCAAGAGGGCATCAGATAATTAATTTCTGTAATTAAATAATTAATAAGAGCAAACAACTTTATGGTGCTCGCTATGTGTGAGTCTCTATTCTGCGCACTTATATAGATTCACTCATCAAATCCTCACAATAGCCCTATAAGGTTGGGACTATTATTATTCCTACTTTACAGATGAATAAACTGAGGCATAAATATTTAACTTGTCAAAGGTCACGTGGCTAGTAAGTGATGGAGACAGGATTTAAACTGAAGCTATCTGGTTTCAGAGTCTCTGCCCTTGACCACTATGCTATGCTACTTCTCAAAATAATATAAAACATCTCTCAATTTCTAAGATCTCAACTTAAGAACATGAATCTAATTTCTTTATTTCATGGCTTAAATGTACAGGAAAAAAGTATTCTGTTTGGGGTATCCATTGCCTTAGCTCTATCACATCACCTTCATGTTGTTGTGTGTGTATGTATATGTCTGCTGTGAAATACCTCACAGAAATATTTCGTCCTTCTCAGGAGACACCATGTTGTCACTTTGTCATAATACTGTGTCGTTACTTTTGGATCACTTGGTTAAGGTGCTGTCTTCCAAGTTTTTTCCACTGTAAGTTACCATGCCTCCATTTGTAATTAATAAGCAATTTGTGAGGAGATACTTGTGAGATTATGAAAGTATCTGGGTCCTCGTAAAACTTTCACCCACTAGTTTTAGCATCCACTGATAATTATTTAACTCCATTATTCCTTCTATATTGTTTATACTATAAAAAGGTTTTCCCATATCTCCATTTACCTATTCAGTTACTGTTATTGGTAAACATATTACTGATATAGTCAAAGGAGCTTTGACAAGGGTGCCAAGACCACCCAATGGGGAAAGGAGAATCACTTCAGCAAATGGTGCTCGGAAAACTAGATACCCAATGCAAAAGAATGAAGTTGGACCCTTATCTCACACCATATATGAAGATTAACTCAAAATGGATTAAATACCTAAATGTAAGACCTAAGACTATAAAACGCCAAGAAGGAAACATAGGGGGAAAGCTTCGTAACATTGGACTTCACAATGATATCTTGGATATGACACTAAAAGCACAAGCAACAAAAGTAAAAATAGACAAATGGCTATACAACGAACTTAAAAACGTTTGTGCATCAAAGGAAACAATCAACAGAGTGAAAAGGCAACCTATAGAACAGAAAACTTGCAAACCATATATCTGATAAAGGGTTAATATCCAGAATATACAACGAAATCCTACAAGTCAACAAAAAAATCAAATAACCTAACTTTAAAATGGGCAAAGGACTTGAGTAGATATTTCTCCAAAGATGGTATACAAATGGCCACCAAGAATATGAACAGATGCTCAACACCATTAATCATAAGAGAAATGCAAATGAAAATCACAGCAATAGAAACAAGACAACTTTGCCTAAATATGCTATAAATGCCAGAATACATTATTATTGTGGTTACTTTTAAAAGTCAATTGTCTTCTTAAAAGTTTAAATGAAATCACTATTTTATATTTATCCACATCTTTTTCATTTCCAGCACTCTTCATTGCTTTGTGTAGATCCACATTTCCATATGACATTATTTTCCTTCCATCTGAACATAGTTTAATATTTCCTTTAGTGCATATCTTCTAGCAACAAATTCTCTCAGATGTTTATATCTGAAAAAATTCTTTTATATCCTTAATTTTTGAAATATTTTCATTGGATATAGAACACTAAATGACAGGTTTTTTCTCACACTTAAATGACGTCATTTCATTTTTTTTGTCTTACATATTTTCTGATAAGAAGCCTGGAGTCATTCTTATCGTTGTTCCTCCAGATGCAATGTATCTTTCTCCTCTGACTACATTTAAAATATTCCCTTTATTAGGGAAAGCAAGTACAGCAAAAGGTTAATCACTGGTAAATCTAAGTGAAGGGTATGTGGATGTTCATTGTAATAGTCTTCAGTGTTTCTGTAGCTTTGAAATTGTTAGGGGAAAAAATGGGGACAAAAGAACATATTTCGCTTTCATGTTTGTTTCAGAATGAATAGGACTGACTGAACACCAATAATTTATCTTTTTATAACTAAAGCAACCACCTCTTTTATTAATTGGAAGCTACCTGTTTCAATCAACCTTAGGTGAGCAGAAATCACAGTATAGATATGGATTTTAGGCCTCAAATCTCTGTTCTTGGTCCTTTGTATATTTTTTATTGTCATTTATCATTGTGACAAGCCAAAGTTGAGCATTTGTTCTTGTGTTCAATATTGTTTGTGGGCATTTGAGACTACCTTCATGAATACATTGGTGTAGACTTAATCACTCAATGTCCCTTTTCAATGTAATAGTTTAACCATCACACACATAGCTATTTCAGTAAACCTCTTTATCTGAGAAATATGGTTAAGTGGTTATGGTCTTAAGATAATAGTAATGAACACATCTGCTATTTTTTTCTTCCCAGAATCTACACTATTCAGCTGGCAAAGTATCTGAAATTTTCTTGGGGGAAATGAATCCTTTATAAATCGGCAGAGTGGTTACTGTGGGATGTGACCCAGCCCAGCTTCCATGCATCACACTTTCCATGCCCAGAGGTTGGTGCATGAACCGGATCAGGCCAATTAGTCAATGTATTGGAACCCTTTAAAAAGAGAAGCTATTTGTCTCAGAGTTACTGCTGGTAGATTTAAGCTTAGAGCTGCTGAATGCCACTTTTATTACCACATGTGTGGAGAGTCTGCATGAAAGTGAATCCTAGAGGGAAGGGAGCCAAATCGAGGGATGGAGGGAGGCAGAATCCTGACAGCATCATCTGAGTCTTGGAATCTAGCCATGCTTGAGCTTTTCAGTTATGTGTATCAGTCAGTAATAATCCTTCTTCTTGATACATTATTAGTTCTTGATTATTATTTTCATTATTATATATCATTATTCATTCTTAATAAATAAAAGTTGTTTTTCAGCCTAAAAATAAAAACTACTTTTATTGTTGATTTCAGTAATTTGATTATAAGGTGTCTTGGTATGTATCTGTGTTTTTCTGGCTTGAGATTTATTGAACTTCCTGGAACTTTGAGTTCATGCTTTATCAAATTTTGAAAATTCCTTAAAATTTTTTCTAGCCTCCCCTCTTTCTCTTCTTCTGCAACACTAATTACACATATGCTGAACCATTTGACAGCATCTAATGGGTCACTGATTCATTTTTTTTTCAGTCTTTTTTAAGTTTTTTGGTTCAGTTTGAATAGTTTCTATTGCCTTATCTTTCAGTTCACTGACATTTTCTTCTGCTGTGCCAGTTGTGCTGTTAATACCATCCAAAGAATTTTTCATTTCAGTTATGGTGTTTTCCTATTTCTATAAATTCCATGTGCTTTTTTATATCTCCCAGTTCTCTTCTTACCGTGTTAATGTTTTATTTTAAATCCATGAGAATATTTGTAACAGCTTTTAAAAATCCCTGTCAACTAATTACATCATTTTTAACACTTCCGGGTCTATTTCTCTTGACTAAATTTTTCTCCTGGTATGGGTCACATAATTCTCCTTCTTCGTATGTTTGTTACTTTCTAAAATGCTATGATGGATACTGTGAATATCATATTGTAGAATGTGTTGTTTTCCTTTAAAGATTGCCACATTGGTGCTGGCAGGCAGTTAAGTTACTTGCAGAACAGCTTGATCAAGGCTTGTTTTTAAACTTTGATAGGGCAGATTTAGAATATCCTTTTCTCTAAGGCTAATTTAGTGCTACTAGTAAAGCATGACTCTTCTGGGATCTCTAGTGAATGTCCCAGGTTTTCAAAAACACCTCTTCACTCTGACTGATTGTAACTTAAATTAACTCCCAGCCTTCTGTAAACATTGATAATTGTTCAGCTTAACAGTCTGTCATTCCTTCCCTGGTCTTGTGTGGTTTGATCTTCATCGATAGACCCATAAGGACCTCTATGCAAATTTCTGAACCTCTTCCTGCGTATCGATGCTTCTTCCCTGGAACACTGCCTCACAGATTCCAACCACTTTAATCTCTCATAATGCCAAATCTCCTTCTCCTCAAGCTACTGAGCCTGCGCTCAGTCCAGATCCCACCCAAGGCGCTGCAGTCCAAAACCTGACAATAGGAGAGCCAGGGAAATCACATCTCTTTTGTTTCCCTTCTCTCAAGGAATAAAGCCCTATGCTGCCTATTGTCTAATATCTGAAAACTGTTGTTTCATACATTTCTTTCCAGCTTTCTACTTGTTTATGGCAAAACTGTGATTAAAGATCCATGTATTCTTCCATACTCCAAAAAATCCATGAACTTCTGAGAAAAGGGTAATTCTTTTAAAAACAGCAGATAGTAGCCTCACTGTTTCTCCACTGTGTCTCTCCTCGTGTGAAAAAAAATACAGTGTGTACCCCTAGGGTATGGCCTTGAATATCATCCCCTTTTCAAAAGTACCAGAGCTTCTCAGAGTAATTGATTACATAAATAGGGCTGGATAACTCAAGAAGAATCTGAGACACATTGCATCAGAGGGCAAGGTTGACTTCCAAGGTACCTATAGGAAATAACCACTATTATTTTCAATTTTCCTTTAAGATCCAGTCAATATAATAAAGCAATAGAAAGAACTGAAAGTACAGCCACTAGAAATAAATGGGTAATTTTACTGTTATTTTCAAGAGATGACTGTCTACCAAAAACCTCAAAATTTTTCTATAGTTTAGTAAGTTGCCTGAATAGAAATGAATATGCAAATATCATTAACTTTCTTACACAGTAAATGTAATGAGGAAAGATCCCTAATCACACCAGTAACAAAACTATGTGATACGTATAAATAATTTTAACAAGGAATATGCAACATCATGTGAAGAAAACATAAAACTATCCTGAAAATAACAAAGTCTTGAATAAATAATCTAAAAATGGGATAATTAGAAAATTTGCCATATCAATATAAATATTTGATTTTTACCAATAGCTATAAATGTAAAAAAATATTATACTGGTATGAGAATAGATAGGTAAAGAAAATAAAACAGCCATTATACATATTTGGCAAATGAATAATATACATGGAACCACATCTTAGACACCAATGGGCAAAAGGCAGGAATAGATAATTTACTGATCAACACATGGTTATTAAACATGAATATGTGTTCAATCTCACTAACAGTCAAAGGAGACAATTAAAACCATAGTGAAGAACTTTCTCTTGTGTATCAAGGTGGCAAATATCAAAAATAAAATAGTACTTAGACTTGAGAGGAAGAAATGAAAGAGGCATTCTTGTATGCCTATTCCCATAGAATAAATTTATAAAACTTATTGGAAAGCATTTAAAATTGTAGGTTAATATCTTAAAGAGGATTAACCCCCTTATACTCTATAATTCTAGTTTTGGGAATCTATCCCATAGAAATAGCAAGAATGCTTACAAATATTTATGTACAAGTTTGTTCATCAAACCAAATTTTGATAATAATGAAGAACCAAATATCATATGACATTTAACATAACAGAATGGTTAAAATAAAAAAGTTACAGTCATCTCTCAGTATCCAATGGGGATTGGTTCCAGGACCCCTGTAGATATCAAAGTTCTTTATATAAACTGGATAGTACAGTTGGCCCTCCATATCTGCAGGTTCCACATCCATGGATATGGAGGGCCAATTGTAAATAATATTGTTTCTTATAACGATTTTTAGGCAATATTTAAAGCATGGAAAAGTTCTTGAGAAATGTGTGGGATTAAAAAAGCAAGCTATTTCCCTTTATATATATTACCATGTCTGCTTTGTTGAATCAGTGACTCAATGGATAAATTTGCATACTCACACAAACAAACACATTTGATGAATGAATGAATAAATGAATTTATACATATGTACACATGTACATATATTGACAAAGAAAAAAAGCTTGCAGGAGAAGAGTTAACTCTGTATTGTAAAAAAAATATGGTTAATTTCTTGCTTTCTACTTTAGATTTCTAAATTTTCAAAGTCCTCAATGATGAGTAAGTACTACTTATTTTATGGGGAAGAAAAGAATAAGCAATGTCCGTGAATTTGAAGGAGTGAGAACTTAAGATTGTTAGCAGGTCAACAATTGCCCTGTTGGACAAATTTATGCTCCAGATAAGTTTTATTTGACATGCCCAGAGTGTTCAAAGGAATATTTCTAGATCTCAAGCTCAAGAAGATTGGGGGTAAGGGAGAGAGATGAAGTAGAGGAGGTATTTGTTTACATTGCAAGTAAATTTAAAAGTGTTTGGGCATTTTGGGAAAGAAATATGGCTTTAACAGATTTATATTAGAATTTTAAACATATATACCCTTCAACCAAGCAGTCACACTCCTGGTAATCTTCCCACAGAAATACAGGTGCCACCAGAAAGACAAGATCCAGCCTCATCCACCAGAACACAGGCAAACACCACAACATTCATTGCAGGACTGTTTACAACAGTCAGGACATGGAAGCAACCTAAGTGTCCACTGAGAGATGGATGGATAAAGAAGATGTGGGACATATATACAATGGAATATTACGTAGCCATAAAAAGAAATGAAATTGAGTTATTTGTAGTGAGGTGGATGGACCTAGAGTCAGTCATACAGAGTGAAGTAAGTCAGAAAGAGAAAAACAAATACCATATGCTAACACATACATATGGAATCTAAAAATAAAAAAAAGGTTCTGAAGAACCTAGGGGAAGGACAGGAGTAAAGACACAGATGTAGATAATGGACTTGAGGACACGGGGAGGGGAAGGGTAAGCTGGGACGAAATGAGAGAGTGGCATGGATATATATACACTACCAAATGTAAAACAGATAGCTAGTGGGAAGCAGCCGCATAGCACAGAGAGATCAGCTTGGTACTTTGTTCCCACCTAGAGGGGTGGGATAGGGAGGGTGGTGGGGAGATGCAAGAGGGAAGGGAGATGGAGATATATATACATATAGCTGATTCACTTTGTGATACAGCAGAAACTAACACCATTGTAAAGCAATTATACTCCAATAAAGATGTTAAAAAATAAATAAAAATAAAAATAAAATAAATGGACATTAGAATCATGCAATCTTTAAAGACTGAAAGATTTATGAAAAAACTGAAAATCTGCAAGGCCGATCACTAGTACAGAAATTGAAACAGTAATCAAAAAACTCCCCAAGACAAAAATCCAGGACCATATGGCTCCACAAGTGATTTCTATCAAACATTCAAAGAAGATTTAAAACCCATCCTTCTCAAACTCTTCCAAAAAACTGAAGAGGAGGGAATGCTTCCTAACTCATTTTACAAAGTGAACATCACCCTGATACCAAAACCAGAAAAACTGGCAACACATGTACACAAAAAGAAAATTACAAAGGTATAGTGAAGTAAGAAACAGTTCTTAAAGGGATTGTGCAGACTCACCTCGGTATTCTCCAGGGCCTACTTCAGAGGCAGCAGGCTGAAATGCTCAGTAAAGAGGCATATTTTCTTATCTTAAAGCTCTGGCCTAAGGGGCAGGCATATAATTTAACACATCTAGGGGCCTACTGAAATACTCTCCAAAGACAGAGGCCAGTGGACACCTACTTTGTGCTCTATCCCTGCCTCTTTACAGGTCACTGGGATCTCCCAGGAAGGAGCTTGTGCAAGCATGTAGCACCCAGGATTCTGAAATTCCCGCTTATACCCCTTGATCTCCTGGCTCTGGAGGCCAGTGGGACTTGCACTCATGACTCCCAGGGGGCTGTAATAAACAGAAAGACAGTTTTGAGCTGGCAACCACCCCCAGGGCATAGCACCAAGACAGAAGACTGAAATATACCACAGGCCTTTCTATCCAACAGGCTTATTTGCTTTTCTTGAAGCTTCACCCTGAGGGGCAGCCTAACAAAAGAGCCCCATGAGGCAAAAACCAATAAAACTACAAGGAGAAACAGATGAATCTACTGTAATAGTTGGAGACTTCAACTCCCCACTGTCAGGAATGGACAGATCCAGCTGGAAGAAGAAAATCAGTAAGGACACAGTTGAAATCCACAACACCATCAACTGGATATAATTAACATCTACTCACTACTTCATTTAACAACAGGAGAATATACATTCTTCTCTCCTCACATGGAACCCAGATAGACCACATTCTGGGCCATAAAACACACCTTACCAATATTTAAAAGAAGAGAAATCATACAATGTCTGCTCTCAGATCACAATGCCTTTAAACTAGAAATCAGCACTAGCAAAATAGCTGGAAACTTCCCCAATACTTGAAAATTAAACAACACACTTCTACATAACACATGAGTCAAAGAAGAAATATCAAGAGAAGTTTTAAAATATGCTGAATTAAATGAAAGAGGATATACAGTTTATCAAATCTATGTGATGCAGCAAAAGAGGTCCTTAAAGGAAAATTTCTAGCATTGAATGCATACATAAGAAAACAAGAAAGATCTAAAATCAATCATATAAACTTCTACCTTATGAAACTAGAAAATGAACAGTAAATTAATATCAATATGAAAAGAAAAAATAATTAACAGAGCAGAAATCAATGAACTTGAAAACAAAAAATCAATACAGAAAATCAACAAAACCAAATGTGGATTCTCTGAAAAGATCAATAAAATGGAGAAGATTCTAACTGGGCTAAGAAAAAAGAGAGAAGACACAAATTACTAATATCAGACATGAAAGAGGGGACATCACTACAGATCCCATGGACATTAAAAAGATAATAAAGGGATAATATCAAAAATTCTATGCCAACAAATTTGATAACACTGATGAAATAAACCAAGTCCATGAAAGACAAAATATGACAAAATTCACACAAAAATAAACAATATGAATAGCCTATATTTATTAAATAAATTGAATCAATAATTAATAACCTTCCATAACAAAAAGCACTGGTCCAGCTGGATATTCTGGTGAATTTTATCAAACATTTAAGAAAGAAATCATACTAATTCTCTACAATTTCTTTCAGAAGTTAGAAGTAGAGTGAATACTTCTTAACACATTTTATAGGCCAGCATTACCCTAATACAAAACACAAAGACATTACAAGAAAAGAAAACTACAGACCAATATCTCTCATGAATGAAGATGCAAAAATCTTCAACAAAATATTAGCAGATCAATTCCACCAACGTATAAGAAATATACACCACAACCATGTGAATTTTGTCTCAACTATGGAAGAATTGTTTAACATTTGGAAAATCAGTTAATGTAATCCATCATAAACCAACAGGCTAAAGAATAAAAATCATATGATCATACCACAGTTACAGAAAATTATATGACAAAACTGAATAGGCATTTATGATAAAAGACCATCAGAAAGCTGTTAATAAAATAAAACTTCCTCAACTTGATAAAGAATATCTTTAAAAAAAAAAACCTACAATAACATTATGCTTAATGGTAAGATTAGAAGCCTTCTTGCTAAGATCGGGAACCAAGCAAGGAAGTCCTCTCTCACCATTCCTTTTTAACATCATATTGGAAGAAACGATGAGAAAATAAAAAGTACATAGATTGGAAAGGAAGAAATAAAACTGACTTTGGGAGTAATGATAGCATCATGATTGTATAATATGTCTCTCTTTTTGGCTCCTCTGTTCAACAACTAAATTTTGGCATCCATCTATGAACAAAAGCACCTCTGTGGAAGTTGTAGGATCAAGCACCATACACCAAGGGACCCAGGAAGAGTCTTTCCCACCTGTGCATCAGGTAATAGGCAGACAGACCTCAGTATAGGCTGTGGAAGAAGCAGGAGCCAGTGAATAGGCCTCAGCCTCTCTTGGTTGTAGTCAGGGAAAACTTGGAGAGTGCTGACTTGGGCAGACACTCATGGACAAGAGAGCCTTGCAGAAGTCCGACCTTCCTGGTAATAGATGCCTGAATTCCTTTGGAGCAAATATATAAATAAATAAGTTTGGACACATTGGAAAGGGTAAGAGTAACTTTGCCAGCACCACCCCTCCCTCAATGTGACAAAGCATGGGGCTGAACTAGCCAGCAGTGACCTCTCAGGGGAAAGGGAAAGCAGTGAGTGAGTGCAAAGCTAACCCAGCTATACAGGACATAGCTGGAGAAATCTATTTCTTTCCCATAGCACCCAGAGTACCGAGACAGCACCTCTATGACTGGGGGACAGATATCAGGAAAGAGGCCGATAAGAATATCAAAGGGCATTAAAGGGACATGGTTCCTGATGAATGCTTTCAGTACTCCAGCAGAAAGCCTGTCCATGAGGTGCTGTGAGAACTTCACCCAAGGATCCCACCACCACCTGACCCACAGGCACCTCCAATGCCCCAAGTGCTAAACCAACAACTCCCCCCACTTTTTGGCCTGCTCTTTGTATGCAAATTTGAGTTCAGTGGCAAGAGCAAGGTCTGATAGACATGGGGTGCCCTCAGAAAATCGGGCCAGTGTCCTTGGGCAAAGGAGAAAGCACAAACATGAGCTGTAGCACACCTTCTGGAAAACAAAAGAGAGGTTTCCAGCAGCTGGTTTAGTGAGTTTTTAAGAATCATAGAAGACACACAAACTTAAAATTCTGCCACAAAATGGAACAAGAAATGTGGAGCAGAGATATCCATAAAGTTGGAGAAAGACCTAGACATAAGCAAGACCAGTGAATAAAATCTCCCACCTGAAGACAACTAGTAAAGATTTAAGGAAGTGACTACTATTTCAAATATAAAAAAAGCAATGCAAGACTGCAAGGAATATAAAGAATCAATGAAGTATGTCATTACCAAAAGATAACAGTAATACTCCAGTAACTGAACACAAAGATACTGAATTTATCAATTTAGCTAATAAAGAATTCAAACTAGCTGTTTTTACAAACTCAACTGCCTACAAGAATCAACAGACATACAAGTCAATAAAATCAGGATAAACACGTGGATAAAATGAGAAATTTAACAAAGAGGTAGAAAGGATAAAAAAGGACCAAAAAGAAATTCTAGAGATGAAGTATGAAATAAATAAAAAGAAAAATGCAATAGGTCATCTACAGCAGAATAGACCAAACAGAAGATAGAATTGGTGATCTAAAGGACAGGAATTTTTAAATAACCCAGTCAGTGTAGCCAAAGAAAAAATACTGCAAGAGAGAAAACAAATCATATGTGAACTACGGGAAACCATCAAACATACAGATATTAGAATAACTGGAGTTCCAAAAGGAAAAAAGAGAGGAATGGGGGCAGAAAGTCTATTTAAAAAAATAATAGCTGAGAACTTCCCAAACTTGGGAGAGACTGAAACATCCAGTCACAAAGCAAATACATCACTCCATTATCTCAATGCAAAATGACCTTCTCCAAGATGTATTATAATTACATTGACAAAAATCAAAGACAAAGAGAGAATCGTAAAATAAAGCAAGAGAAAAAAAATGACTGTAATCTACAAATAGAAACCCAGTAGGTACAGGCCAGGACAGAATAAAATGATATATTCAGTGTGTTGAAAGAATAAAAAAGTCAGTCAAGAATACTTTAACTGGCAAACATATCCTTCAAAAGTAAAAGAGAAATAAAAACTCTCCGAGACAAACAAGAACTGAGGAAATTCATCACCACTATACCTGCCTTACAAGAAATGCTGAAAGAATTTCTTCCACCTGAAATAAAAAGATGATAATTAGTAACATGAAAACATACAACACATTCATAAAGGTAAATACACAGATTTTAAAATCTAAATCTGTAAGGGAATGGTGTGTTAACTACTGAACAACAGTATACAGGTTAAAGGGTAAAAGTATTAAAATAACTATACTTACTATAATTTGCTAACATATGCACAATATGAAAAGAGGTAAATTTTGACATCAAAAACAAAAAAGGGTGAGATAGTAGGGTAGAGCTTTTGTGTGTGATCCAAGTTAAGTTACAATCAGCTTAAAATGGACTGTTTTATCTATAAGATGCTTTATGTAAACCTCATGGTAGCCATGTAGCAAAAACCTATAGTAGATTCACAAAGGATAAACAGAGGGCAATCACAGCATACCACATGGAAAATCATGAATTCATAAAGAGGCAAAAAGAGAAGGAAAAAAAGAATAAGGGAACTGAAACAAACAACAAAAAAACAGCCAAAAAGTAATGAAAGAGATGGCATTACTAAGCACTTACATATCAATAGTTACCCTAATACATGAAATTAATTAATCAGTCAAAGGTCAGAGTGGCTGAATGGATGAAAAAACAAGACCCAACTAAGTCTGCCTTCAAGAGAATCACATAGCCTCAAAGAGATGTAAAAATATCCCGTGTAAATGGAACCCAAAAGAAAGAGGGAGTAGCTATACTTATATCAGACAAAAAAAGGCTTTAAGCCAAAAAATGGTAACAAGACAAAAGGAAGATCATTATATAATTATAAAGTGGTCAACTCTGCAAGATATAACAATTGTGAATATACACACCCAACATCAGAGCACCTAATATACTAAGCAAATACTGAAAGGAGAAATTGACAACAAGACAATAATAGTAAGACACTTCAATACTCCACTTTCAACATGGAAAGATAATCCAGACAAAAAACCACAAAGAAATGCTGGACCTGAGCTATACTTTATACCAAATTGACCTAACAGATATATATAGAACATTCCACCCAAGAGCAGCAGAATACATATTCTTCTCAAGTGTACATGGAACATTACCAAGGATAGGTCATATAAGCCACAATACAAATTTTAGCAAATTTAAGAAAATTGAAAACATACAAAGTATCTACTTGACCAACACGATATGAAACTAGAAATCAACAGCAGGAAAGCTGGAAAATTCACACACATGTAGAAATTAAACAACACACTCCTGAACAAACAATAGGTCAAGAAAGAAATTAGAAAGGACATTTTAAAATCTTAAAACAAATAAAAATGGAAACAACACAGACAAAAACTGGGGTTCTGTAAAAGCAGCTCTTAGAAGTTTATAGCAATAAATGCATATATTAAGAAAGTACAAATAATCCCAAAATTTATAAGGAACCATAAAAGACCCAGAATTGCCAAAGCAACCCTAAGGAAAAAGAACAAAGTGGGAGGCATAATCCTCCCAGACTTCAGACAATATTACCAAGCCACAGTAATCAAAACAGTGTGGAATTGGCACAAAAACAGATATATCAATCAATGCAACAGAATAGAGAGCCCAGAAATAAACCCACACAGTTACAGTCAATTAATCTTTGACAAAGGAGGCAAGAATATACCATGGGAAAAAAGACAGTCTCTTCAGCAAGTGGTGCTGGGAAAGTTGGACAGCTTCATGTAATGAATGAAGTTAGAACACAGCCTCAAACCATAAAAAAATTAAACTTGAAATGCCTTAAACACTTAAACATAAGCCTAGAAGAGATAACAGGCAAAACATTCTCTGACATAAAGCATACCAATGTTTTCTTAGGTCAGTCTCCCAAGACAATAGAAATAGAGACAAAATAAACAAATGAAACCTAATCAAACTTACAAGCTTTTGCACAGCAAAAGAAACCATCAACAAAATGAAAAGAAAACCTACAGAATGGGAGAAAATATCTGCAAACCATGTGACCAACAGGGCTTAATTTCCAAAATATACAAACAGCTCATAAAACTAAATATTGAAAGTTTATAGCAATACAGTCTATAGCAGGGAAAAAAAAATCTCAAGTAATAAGCAACCTAACCTTACACCTAAAGCAACTAGAGGAAGGAGAAGAAACAAAACCCAAAGTTAGTAGAAATAAATAAATCATAAAGATCAGAGCAGAAATAAATGAAATCAGAACAAAGAGACAACAGAAAATATCTATGAAACTAAAAGCTGGTTCTTTGAAAATTGATAAACCTTTAGCCAGACTCATCAAGGAAAAGTAAAAAAAAAAAAAAAAAGGAGAGGTCTCAAATCAATAAAACTATAAAAGAAAAAGAAGTTACAACTGACACCACAGAAATACAAAGGATCATAAGAGACTATACAGGCCAATAAAATGGAAAACCTAGAAGAAATGGACAAGACTGTACCAGGAAGAAATAGAAAATATGAACAGACCAATCACAAGTTCTAAAATTGAAACTGTAAGTAACAAACTCCCAACAAACAGAAGTCCAGGACCAGATGGCTTCACAGGCAAATTCTACCAAACATTTAGAGAAGAGTCAACACATACTCTCTGAAACTCTTCCAGAAAACTGCAGAGGAAGGAAGACTCCCAAACTCATTCTGTGAGGGCACCATCACCCCAATAGCAAAACCAGACAAAGATATCACATAAAAAGAAAGTTACAGGCCAATATCACTGATGAACATAGATGCAAAAATCCTCAATAAAATACTAGTAAATCGAATCCAACAAAACATTCAAAGAATAATCATATACCATGATCAAGTGGGATATATCCCAGGGATGCAAGGATTTTTCGGTATCCACAGATCAATCAGTGTGATACACCACATTAGCAAATTGAAGAATAAAAACTATATGATCATCTCAATAGATCCAGAAAAAGCCTTTGACAAAATTCAACACCCATTTATGATAAAATTTCTTCAGGATGTGGGCATAGAGGGAATATACCTGAACATAATAAAGGCAATATATGACAAGCCCACAGCTAACATCATACTCAATGGTGAAAAGCTGAAGACATTTCCTCTAAGATCAGGAACAAGAAAAGGATGTCTACTCTCACCACTATTATTCAACATAGTTTTGGAAGTCCTAACCATAGCAATCAGAGACGAAAATGAAATAAAAGGAATACAAATTGGAAGAGAAGAAGTAAAACTGTCACTATTTGCAGATGATATGGTACCATACATAGAAAATCCTAAAGGTGCTACCAGAAAACTACTAGAGTTCATCAATGAATTCAGTAAAGCTGCAGGATACAAAATTAATACATAGAAATTTGTTGCATTTCTATACACTAACAACAAAAGACCAGAAAGAGAAAATAAGGAAACAATTCCATTAACCATCATACCAAAAATAATAAAATACCTGGGAGTAAACCTACCTAAGGAGGCAAAAGACCTGTACTCCGAAAACTGTAAGATGCTGAGTCATGATATCGAATATGACACAAACAGTTGGAAAGATATACCATGTTCTTTGATTGTCAAAATGACTATACTACCCAAAGTGATCTACAGACTCAATGCAATCCCTATCAAAATACCAATGGCATGTTTTGCAGACCTAGAACAACAACAAAAAAAATCTTAAAATCTGTATGGAAACACAAAGACCCTGGAGAGCCAAAGCAAGCTTGAGAAAGAAAAACAAAGCTGGAGGAATCAGCTCCCTGACTTCAGACTATATTATAAAGCTACAGTCATCAAAACAGTATGGTACTGGCACAAAGACAGACTTATAGATCAATGGAACAGGACAGAAAGCCCAGAAATAAACCCATGCACCTATGGTCAATTAATTTGCAACAAAGGAGGCAAGACTATACAATAGAGGAAAAACAATCGCTTCAATAAATGGTGCTGTGAAAACTGGACAGCTACGTGTAAAAAAATGAAATTAGAACATTCTTTAAGACCATACACAAAAATAAGCTCAAAATGGATTAGACTTAAATGTGAGAGAGGACACTGTAAAACTCTTAAAAGAAAACATAGGTGGAACAGTCTCTGACATAAATCAAAGCAATATCTTTTTCAATCTGTCTCCCAGAGTAATGGAAATAAAAACAAAAATAAACAAATGGGACCTAATTAAGCTCAAAAGCTTTTGCACAGCAAAGGACACCATAAAAAAAACAAAAAGACAACCCATAGAATGGGAGCAAATATTTGTCAATGATGTGACCAACAGGGGATTAGTCTCCAAAATTTACAAACAGCTCGTGTGACTTAATATCATCAAAAGAAAACAACCTAATCAAAACATGGGCAGAAGACCTAAATAGACATTTCTCCAAAGACAACATACAGATGGCCAAGAGGCACATGAAAAGAAGTTCAACATCGTTAATTATTAGAGAAATGCAAATCAAAACTACAAAGAGACATCGCCTCAAACCAGGCAAAATGGCTATGATCAAAAAAATCCACAAATAATAAATGCTGCTGCAGAGGGTGGGGAGAGAAGGGAACGCTCCTACACTGTTGGTGTCAATGTAAATTGGTGCAGCCACTATGGAGAACAGTATGGAGGTTCCTTAAAAAACTAAAAATAGAGCTAACATACGATCTTGCAATCCCACTCCTGGACATATATCTGGAGAAAAACATGGTCCAAAAGGATACATGCACCCCAGTGTTCACTGCAGCACTATTTACAATAGCCAAGACACGGAAGCAACCTAAATGTCCATCAACAGCGGAGTGGATAAAGAAGATGTGGTACACATATACAACGGAATATTCCTCAGCCATAATAAAGAATGAAATAATGCCATTTTCAGGAACATGGGTGGACCTAGGGATTATCATACTAAGTGAAGTAAGTCAAAGAGAGAAAGACAAATATCATATGATATTGCCTATGTGTGGAATCTGAAAAATGGTACAAATGAACTTATTTACAAAACAGAGTCACAGATGTAGAAAACAAACTTATGGTTACCAAAGGTGAAAGGAGGTGGGGGAGGGATAAATTGTTTGGGATTAACATATACACACTACTGTATATAAAACAGATAACTAATAAGGACCTACTGTATAGCACAGGGAACTCTACTCAGTATTCTATAATAACCTATATGGGAAAAAATTCTAAAAAATAACAGATATATGTATATGTATAACTGATCCACTTTGCTGTACACCTGAAACTAACACAACATTGTAAATCAACTATATTCCAATTTGAAAAAAAATAAAATAGGGGTGTTCTACTGTCACTTGAGATTGACAATCCAACCTTCTATCCACTGCGCTTTTACTTTTTTGGTATGGGAAGTAAATTGGCCTCATTGGGAAAAAAAAAAAAGTCTATTACAAAATGAGGGATAAAACCAATAGTTTTCCCTCACCCTATATATTCCTAGACACACAAACTTTAGCTTAATTATCTCCCTGTAACGAAGAGGTTAATATATTTATTGGAATATTTAATACCTCTGAAAAGTACCCAACTGTAATAATAAGTTTGTCAGAGTCATCAGCGATTTAATTCTGTGCAATGTCTTCTAAAACATACGGCTGCAAATTGAGTAACCCAATTCAGCCCCACAGTTTAAGTAGATACATGTCCTAGCACACAGTAGGAACCCAATAAACATTGAGTAAATTAACGAATGATGCTGAAAAGTGTCCAAGAGAGGTGATTTGGGAAAACACGAATCATGTGCTTACTTACTCCATGTCCATTGCACTTTAGTGAACACTTATTTGATCTGTCTGCAAGTATCCTTGATTCTACACATTCACGATTTACACAAATCTAAGGAAAAACACATACAAATTTTTTTTTCTGAGTTAGAGGAGTCCAGTTATTGTAACATTACCATCAGTAATTTTATAACATAAGACCACAGACATTCAATGCAGTAATTTCCATTAAGTACTGCTTTTGCTGTAACCCACAAATTTTTATATGCTGTATTTTCAACTTCATTTAATTAAAAATATTTTTCAATCTCTCTTGAGATTTCTCCTTTGGCATAAGTGTTATTTAGAAATGTGTAGTGTAAGTTACAAATATTTGGGGAGTTTTCCAATAAGTCTTATGTAAACTATGGACTTTGGGTGAGGATGATGTAATAGTGTAGGATTGTGGATAGTGTAGATGTCTGCACTTCTGTGGGGTAAGTGGTTATGGGAACTTCCTGTACTTTCTGCAACTTTTGATGTGAACCTAAAACTTCCCTAAAAAATAAAGTCTATTTTTTAAATAAATTTTAAAGAAAGGATTCAGGCTTCTGGTATTCAGTTCCCCATTTAAGGAGTTTGGAAGTTGACACACCATCCTAACAACAAGTAAAAAGCTGAACAGACTGAAGAAGCAACAACTCTTTTAGGATCCATAAAAGAAGTGACTTGGGGGCAAACCACTGCCCCCAAATTGGAGAGACAGACGAGCGAACACAGGGAGTCACAGCTTACCAGAGAAAAGATTCACAAGCGGAAACCTCCTCAGGTACCCGTGCCAGCGTTGGAAAGCCTGAACTGTAATTGATGAATTGCTGGAGGCTCAATACAGACACCTCTGAGAGTTAGGAACTCCAGGAGAGCCCCACAATTTTGTGAGATGTATATCCAGGAGCTCAGCCAACGTTCTCACAGTAAATATTAGAGAAAAAAATTTCTTGTATTCTGGCAGGAGGAGGGGAAAAGGAACCATTTTGAAGTAGCCAGAGCACTCTGTTCTTAACAAGGCTTGCCCTCAGGAGAAACTAGTTAACTAGAGCCTAATCTGGTGATGTCTTATCAGAGCCTAACTGATCTGGGGGAAGGGAAATACCCAATTTCAGTCAGCTCTAACCTTCCATGTGTAAGAAGAGAAATACCCAACTCCAGCCCACTCCAGCCGTCCTGTCCCACCTAAGGGAGGAGAAAAAACATGAGAAACACTTGTGAAGTTCACAGTCCAGAGGCACAGGTTCACTGAAAGACTCAGACCTGTTCATAAGACTAAAGAACACTTCCCCTTCCCACAACACCTCACCACCACATTTCTAAAGGTCTATTTACAGCAGTTCTTTTATCTGGTTCATCATGTCCAGCTCTCAAGAAAACAGATAAGGTTATATACTAAAAGCTAAAAAACACAATTGGAAAAACGGAGAAAGTATCAGAACCATACATGTCATGGATACTGAAATTATCAGACCAGGAGTTTAAAACAACTATGATTAATATGCTAAGGGCTCTAATAGATGAAGTAGACAGTATGCAAGAACAGACGGCAGATGGAAGCAGAGAGACAGCAATCCTAAGAAAAAAATAAAAATAAATGCTGGAATGAAAAAAAAAACCACTGTAACAAAAATGAATAAATGCCTTTAATGGGCTTATTAGTACACTGGAAATAGCTGAGGGAAGAATCTCTGAGCTAGAGGACATATCAATAGAATCCTTGAAAATGAAAAAGCAAAAAGAACAAAGACAAAAACATAACACAGAATATCCAAGGACTATGGGACAACTATAAAAGGTATAACATATATGTAATGGAAACGCCAGAAGAAAAAGAAAAAGGAGCAGAAGAAATATTTGAAACAATAATGACTAAGGATTTCCCCCAAATTAATATCAGACACCAAACCACAGTCCCAGGAATCTCAGAAAACAATAAGCAGGATAAATGCCAAACAAACAAACTAACAAACCCCTACACTTTAGGCATATTGTGTTCAAACAGAAAATCAAAGAATAAATCCTGAAAAAAGCAAAATTTTTTTAAAAAACCGTACCTATAGAGGAACAAAGATAAGAATTACATCTGACTTCTCCTCAGAAACCAGGCAGTCAGAAGAGTGGAGTAAAATATTTAAAGTATTGACAGAGAAAAATCCCCAACCTAGAATATAGAATTCTATATACTTGCAAAATTATCCTTCAAAAGTGAAAGAGAGATAAAGACTTTTTCAGACACACAAAAATGGAGGGAATTTTTCGCTAAGAGAGCTGTCTTGCAAGACATGTTAAAAGAAGTTCTTAAGAGAGAAGGAAAATAATATAGGTCAGAAACTAACAGGATGTACAATAGCTTTACGTAAACTATTTTCTTTGTGTGATAGGCATGTGTCAATGTAGGCTGATCAATTGTAACAACCGTACCACACTGGTGGGCGATGTTAGTAACGGGGAAGACATGCCTGTGTGGGGCCAAGAGGGCGTGTAGGAAATCCCTCTAACATCCTTTCCGTTTTATTGTGATTCTAAAATTGTTCTTTAAAAACAGTCCAAAAAAATGATCCAGGGCAGGGAAATGGGAGAAACAAATGAAACAAGACTGACATAAAAAAAATCAGAATCAAAAAATCACTTTTAATTACAATAGCCTGAAATCTAACAAAACCATCCCTAAGAGCACAGTTTAAATAATATTCTGTATTACTGCACATATTGAAAGTTTGCATAGAAAGAAAATCAATTCAATAATCAGGAGTTTTCACTAAATATGCGCTATTATTCGAGTTCCTAAGAAAATATACTAGAAGTTTTCATTAAAATATACTACAGATATCTAACATTCTATTATGGAATGTATTAAACATCCAAATATTAATTCTTTTAAGTATAAAGTATAATAATCAGAGGATTAAGGGTACATTCCCAACTCCCTTATTTCTAGCAATATCAACTTCCCTAAGTTGCAGTTTTCTTAAATGAGTACAATAATACTTTTTCTAAACTATTTGAGATTTGTTTCAAGGTAAAATGAAATAATGTATGTGAAAATGATTTCCTTTCACACATGAAATCACAACACTCTTCAGAGAAATGGCCTCACAAAACCCTTTCTAAACCCCAACACCCTAACCCTTTTAAGCCTTTAATGTGTTCCGTCTTCTCATTAGTTCTTGGCCTCCGTGGTGTGTCTAACAACCCCTTTTAGAATGTAGAGATTTTGAAGTAAATTTATTCCCTCTATGTTTTCTCCAGATTTGGTTGGTTGGTCTCATAGATAACAAATTATAATAACAATAAATAATAATAGCCAACCTATATTTAGCTCTTACTATGTGCTGGGCATTGTGCTAAGCACTTTATACTATTATCTCATTTAATCTTTGCAATAACTCCATAGAGTAAATGTTATTATTATCCCCACTTTACATACAGTTGTGATATCTCAGACTGGTTAGGTAACTTGCAAAATGTCAAAAACTAAGAGGTGAAGACTGATTCTTAGCAGCCCCATCTAAGTTATGCTTTTATCTACTGGGCCGCAAAGAGACATATATTACTAAGTGGGATTTCTTCTTTCTTCTCCAAGAAGAAAAGTGAATTTTCATGTTACGGAATATTTAACTCCGAGTATTCCCAAGATTTCTCTCTTCCCCACTCCAGCCCCAGAACACTTGGATTTTCCTTGCTCACAACACTGAAATTCTAATGGGGATCAAACAACTCTCATTTCCCTCAGAGACCAATTGAAGCTTATTCATTTTCTCCTTAACCAAATATTTAAGTTTACAAAGCACTAGTAATTAACTGCAATATTTATTAAAGGAATTAATAAAACTAGATTTTTAAAAATAGATTTTAAGTCATTTACCCTCCCAGTATCACAAATAGAGCCATTTTTGACCACCATTGGATCTTCTCCACCTGTCGTTGTGTAGTGCATAGTTATACATACAGTATTTCGTACAAAAGCATAAATCACAGAAGCACCGTCTCGAAGGAAAGGAGTTTTAAAGGGGTAGGTGCAAATTAATCTGCCACATATAAGATTCCTGCAAACATAATAAATTATATGATTGTTATGCATTAGGCATTTATTAGGAATGCATCAGATTGGTTTCTCTGACAAAAAAGTAAAAATAAACAATGGTTCTCCATTTATGGCAATATATCTAAGGAAAATGTAACACTTTAATGCTAACATTTAAAGTAAAAAGTAAAGCCATTGATACAGGCTTAATAAGCCTGTAGCACAAGAAAGATGCCAAGGCTAGAGATTTTGATTTCAGATTTACTCCCATACACATGTGATACTTGAAACCACTGGAGTGAATGACATATATAGAGAAAAACTAAAAACAGAATCTTACAGAACACGAGAGGTTATCTTTAATATTTGCATAGCATACCTCCATGCACAAAATTTATATCTGCTTCTTTCTCTACCACAGTTCCCAAACCTATCAGTTTGAGACTGTATTTCTTCATAGCAGGCAAATGGAGCATTTTTTGAACCTGTCAAAGTTAGAAATATATTTGGATTAAAACTTCTTTTTTTTCCATCTTCCTCAATTTCCTCATATATTTATGTTTCTTATGTTTTTTTCTCTATTATTATCATCTATTCAAAAGTTTCTTAGTGACGTTGTAAGAAAAAAGAAATGATTAAAGTGAAAAGTAACGCTCATGGTTATTTCTCCTTTTACTTCATTTTCAGTCATTTCCATCACAAAAGGTATTATGAGGATAAGGGAGAGCTGTAGAAGTGTAAACCTTGAGAGGGCTCTGTGAAAGAAGACAAGAGAGAGAAAACTATACTTGTTCTCCTAGATTCTGAGTAGGAATTTATAAAAAGCCAGGTGTATAAAAAAATCTCATTAAAGAAACCTCGTATCTTCGGAAAGTCTGAAGTGAAGGGACCAAAATTGCCAAACTATAAATTTACCTATTTTTCCTTCATTCCTATACTAGTTTTTTTATCATTGTGTAAAAAACTACCAATATACTGGCACCTTAAAACAATACCCACGTCACAGTTTCTGTAAGTCAGGAGCCTGGCAAAGCACAAGCAGGTTTTCGGTTCAGGGTCTCACTAGGCTGAAATAAAGTTCTTAGCTGGGGTTACAGTCTCATTTGAGGCTGGAGTCCTCTTCCAATCTCACTGGTCGTTGGAAGAATTCATTTTTTTGCACCCATTGCTCCATTGTCTTACTATCTGCCAGGGGTTGCTCTTGATCCCTCGGGTCCTAGTCACACGGCCCTCTCACAACAATGGCAGCTTATTGCTGCCAAGCCAGCAAGAGAATCTTCTGACATCTTCCATCTTCTAAAGGCTCACATTATTAGGTGAGGCCCCACTCAGAATGATCTCCCTTTTGATTAATTCAAATTTGACTAATTATGGACCTTAATTACATCTTTAAAATTCCTTCATATTTACTATATAATCTAATCATAGGAATGATATTCCATCATATATTCACGGGTTCTCCCCCAACTCAGAGAGGGGATTATCCAAGAAATGTACACCAGAAGAATATTGGGAGCCATCTTAGAATTCCACCTAGCACAGTCACCGTCTCCAAAATGAACCTTGCTAAGTCTAGCTGCCCATCTATAAAATATAAAAGTAGGTAATAATATCTACCTCAGTGGAGTGTTATGAAACTTAATTAAGATGATGCTTATTTAGTCACTCTTTTTTTTATTAATTTATTTTTGGTTGCGTTGGGTCTTCATTGCTGTGCATGGGCTTTCTCTAGTTGCGGCGAGCGGGGGCTACACTTCACTGCGGTGTGCGGACTTCTCATTGCAGTGGCTTCTCTTGTTGCAGAGCACGGGCTCTAGGCTCACAGGCTCTAGAGCGCGGGCTCAGTAATTGTGGCACCATGGGCTTAATTGCCGAACAGCATGTGGGATCTTCCTGGACCAGGGCTCGAACCTGTGACCCCTGTGACCCTTCCTGGCAGGCGGATTTTCAACCACTGCGCCACCAGGGAAGTCCCATATTTAGTCACTCTTAATTCCCATCTAATCCTTCTCCATTTTCTTTTGAGATTAAGAAGGTTTCTCCTAGTTACCAGCTCCTTCTATGATTTACATTTTCCCCACTATTCCCTTTAATTTTTTACCTTCTCCTAATTCCATCTCTTTCCACCATTTTTAAACATTGGTCCATCAAGGGTGCTTGTATATGTACCGTGAGGACAGGTAATGGTATTTCTGAGTATTCACAATGTTTATTAGCTCAGTTGTGAATCTGAGAATACCAGGTTAGGAATGCTCTTCATCCAGGCCAATTTTTACTCATTCAAATAGTGCTTCTAAAGGTACCAATGAGCCCTGTATTTAATTTCTCCCTTGAATACCTTCTCTCATTAGTGTTAGGGACTTTCTTTCAGCTCAGTCTGGGTTTTCCAAGGTGATATGGAAACACCAAAAGGGCAACACTTTGAAAATGTGAAATCACATGTCAAGTATTTCCTTAAAGCCAGTATACTGATGAAGTCTACAAAGAGAATTTTCTCTTCTATAGTCCAAATAGTGTATTTATATTCCCTCTAACCTATTATCAAATGCTATGAGGTACCACAAAATAGTAGATGGACTTTCATAGACAGATGTGCATGGCTGGTACTAGGTCAGTAAATGTGGGTGCTGGAAAACTACTGCAAGTAGTTTAGGCAAGACTCATAAATAGCACTGCAGAGTAGGGAGTTTGAGGTTTTACTCCCTTGACCACTATTAGAGACGACTAGTTTACGTTTCCAGTTAGATGGACTAGAAGGCCACCCCATCTCAACTGTAATAAAGGGAGCCATTGAAACGTTAGCTGAAGTTTTATCTTTCATAACCTGACATCTTTCTCACCTCATCTCATGACTAATAGGATATGCAACTTAACATATCCTAAAACCAAATTCTGTTTTACACCCTAGGCTTCTTTATAGGACCATTAGTCAACCAATGTTCAGGCGAAAACTTAAGAAGAATTCTTGATTTCTTTTTCCCCCCCTCACTACCTGCCTCCACCATCTAATCCACGTATTATGGACACTGCCCCTAAATACAGCCTGAGCATGACCACTTCTCATCTGCTGTGCAGCCATCACTCTAGCCTGTGCTATCATCAGTTCTCTTCTAATATGCTACCATAGCTTCTAAACGACTCCCCACTTCCACTCTCCATAGTACATTCTCCATATCGTAAGTCAGAGTGATCTTTTTAAAAAATAAAAATACATCAGCCTCTTAATTAAATACCTCTAGTGGTTTCCCATTACATTAAGAATAAAATCCAATTTTCTTGCCATGGTCCTTACTCAGCCTGGTTCACTACCTTTCAGCCACACTGCCCTTCTTTTCATCCTTGAACTCACCAAATTCATTCCTAACTCAGAACCATAACATTTGCTGCATTTCTCTGCCCAAAATGCTCTTTCCTAAGATCATCTTCTGGCTGACTTCTTCTTAATATTAAAGTTTCTACTCAAATTTCACTTCCACACAGAAACCATCTCTGAACACCCTGTCTGAACAGCCTCACCTTCATCATCAGTCTTTTTCCTATCACTCTGTTTGCTGTTGCTTTGTTTGGGGGATTTTTTTGTTGTTGTTATCATACCATTCACCACTAATGGAAATGATTATATTTATTTATTTACTTACTTACTAATTTTTTATTGTTCATGCCTGAACCCTTCACTGGAATATAACCTCCATAAGAATAGGAATCTTTTTTTTTTTTGTCTTTCCCATCCCTGGGTTTCCAGTCCTAGAAGAATGCCTCACCCAATTAAGGTGATAAATAAATATTTATTGAATGAATGAAAAAAATCAACACCTTGGGGAACATATTCCATGATCTGTCTTTCTTATGGAGTTTGACATCCAAAATCAAAACCTCCAATAGGAATTATACCTATTCTATTTGAAGCAATAGAGATTTTTAAAGATTAACATTTGAAACAAACTCCTTAGTGATCTCTCCCAAATTATGTTTCCAATGTCACCTCACTAATTTCATTAGTTTCTGTTTTGTGGCCTTCTAAATATTTTTTATTGAAAGAGGCAATATCGATTCTACATTTTTCAAATAACTTGTAGATAGAACCAATTTAAAATTTCCACAAATTCATGATAAGAAGTAAGAGTTGAAGTTTTTTCCTCATGGCTCCTAAAACAGTCCTAAGAGATATTTAAGATAAATAAGCATAAACTTACTTATACAATCTGAAGCCACTTGAGCTATATAATTCTTTTCCATCTCCAATAAACTACAGATTATTACTGTAACACCAGCTAAAATAATGGAGACATAACTATTTTCAAAGACGTCCAGGAAATTCATCACTAATTATGAGAATAACAAGAGACAGATTAAATGAAATATTTATTATATTGGCACTCAAGGAAGAAATGTAAGTAAAGATTATCTATCTCTTGTTTTCATTTATGTTTACACTCCAGCTTCATTCTTCTGTCTCATTGAGGCCAATCTTTTTCCACATGGTCAAAAACATAGCTGCCCAAAACTCTGGAGCTTTATTTATGATAATTTTGAGCCCTTAGAGGGAAAACTCTCTTGTTTAACTGTCTAAAAGTCCCAGAAGAGAAACTCAGAACCTCCCCAACTCCCTTAGCATGACTTAGACATTCAGCCTAAAACCCACCAAATGTAGCAAGGTTGAAGAGTACTGCAGTTAGACTGGGTCTGGTTAGGTACCAGCTACTGTCCAACCAAGTACAAACAGGGGTATAAGACCAAACTATACTAATAACATATTTCCCACAGTAACCATGTGGATATTAAGCAGTTCTTAGAAAATGGTACTAAGAGGAAAATCCTACCAGTTTATGATACTCTGATCTATACTAACCTCTGCCTTCTCTATATAAACTCTGGTACTCCAGAAAAACATGACTACTAGAAAGCATAAACTGTTACCATAACCTCAACTTTGGCTAACTGTCCCCCAATATCCATTCCTTCTTTCTTCCATTTAGTAATAGAACTTTCTTGTTATTAGCAGGGCACATAGACACCAAGCTAGAGAAAACATTTTTCAGACTCCCTTGCAACTAGATATGGTATGTGACTAGGTTCTGGTCAGTGGATTATGAGTAGAAATTATATGCAAAACATCCAGTTAATGGCATTAAGCGCAAGCTGGTCACACTTCCATTTCTTCTTTTCTCCATTCCATGGGCAAGTATAAACGTTTTGTGCTGGAAAACTACCTTCTCCCAGAGACACAAGGGATGACGGAGCAAAAAGAAAGATGACAGGTTCCTGAAAAATGTCATAGAGCAAAGCTGCTGAACCATCTTTGATGAATTGCCTATCTCTGGAATACTATATGAGAGAGAAAATACAGTCTATCTCTTTTGAACCATTGTATTTTTAGGTATCTGTTTAATAAGTTTATTCTCTAACTAATAACGAGGATTGCCATTATAGTAAACCAAATGCTTTAGGAATGGGTGTCCCATATAAAATGTATTACACCAGATGCCACGGTTCACTAGTAACAGGAAGACCAGATTGATCCAGACTGAGCTCCAAACTGATCCACAGTGTTCAGAGGACCAGTGGGAGCACAGGTGGTCAGTTCTACCCAATATCTGCATTGCAGTCATTGAAGAGTTTGCAGTACTGAGTCCAGTGGGATCAGCTATTAACATAGGCAATCTTACAGACACTTTAGAAGCAATTATTACCATTCATGAGATCAAACAAATTAAGCTCAGTTGAATGACCACTTTGAATACTTGTAGTTTCCATTACATAATTCCTGAAACTTCCTATTTATCTTGGTCTCACTTTTATGAGATTCTATCATAGCACTATTTCTTCTGAGTTCTAAGACACTTTATTTTTTCCTCAGATAAAGGTGCAAGCACTATATTCAGAGAGCCACAGTTCCTATCTCCCGATCTCCCTTATATCTGTCATACCAATAAATGCACTACCTATAAAAAATTTTCTAGGGGCCAAAGACAGTGGGCCATCCTCTATACCAGAATTAGAAATGTGTGACAGACTTTAAGTCTAGGTGTTTGGGGCCAAATATTAATTAAATGAATTGACTCCCTGGGGATACTAACTTTCAGAAAATAATTTATTGGTAATAATTTATTGGTAATTAACTGGTAATCTATTGGTAAAGAAAATAATTTATTGGTAATTTATTGGTAAAGAATTTTTGAGGCCTTGATCTCTCTTGGTAAAATTATCCTGGACATTTTATCAAGAACTAGACTAGGACACACATCTACTTCTCTGACATTTAAAAAACTCTCATTGAGGAAGAGATCAGCAAGAAGGCAGAGTAAGAGATCTCTCCAGCCTTCGTTCCCTCCCCCCGAACACACAAAAACAACAGTTAGCTCTCTACAAACGAAAATAGCCCTGGGAGGGGCTCAAGGGTACGATTAAGAACCTATAGCGGGCTTCCCTGGTGGCGCAGTGGTTGAGAGTCGGCCTGCCAATGCAGGGGACGTGGGTTCGTGCCCCAGTCCGGGAAAATCCCACATGCCGCGGAGCGGCTGGGCCCGTGAGCCATGGCTGCTGAGCCTGCGCATCCGGAGCCTGTGCTCCGCAACGGGAGAGGCCACAGCAGTGAGAGGCCCGCGTACCGCAAAAAAAAGAAAGAACCTATAGCAACACAGTGGAGCAAGAAAGGAGACTAACTGGATAGAAAGGACCACTGGGTAGATGACTTGGTGGACATACTTGGAGAGAGCCAGGAACACAGAAGGGTGGGGACTATCAGCATCTGTCATGCAGTGGATGCCACCACCGTCCCCAGTGGCCTGCTCTCCAGAGGACATGGCAGAGTTTGCCAGGAGGGCCTCCACAACAGCCATGGACACCCCACAGCTTTCACAGTCGAGGATCACACAGGGCTCACCACAGGAGGACCCCAGCAGCCCACTCCACAGAGGACACTGGCAGCTTTCTCCATGAGGCTATCGAGAGCCATCTCCACCCAACTAAGAAGATGCTGCTGCACCCCACCCAGAAAGAGCTGCTACCGTTCTGGCCAAAGACCAGGGCTGCCCCTCCACCCCAAACGCTGCATATGCCCCAGACCCCAGAGCCAGAGCTGCTCCATGGGCACCCAGTCACCAATCCTGTGTGCTGCCCAGAGCCTTAGACCCTGGATCCACTGTTGCTCAGCAAGCACATGCTTTCCAGGCCTTGCCTCCATGGGTGCTCCACGTGTGCCCATGCCTGAGACAGCAGGAAAAGCCTACAGGTAATATCATACAGCTAATACTATACTTATCTAACTAAGCGTAATATTAAGCATTCTCCATCTAAGAGCACATCGCTAAATCACAACAATGTTTTACTAATTTCTTACTACTTTCATTCAATATTGACCCTATACAGTGGAGTAAGGAAATAAAAACAAGTAAATAACATACAAACTGGAAAATAAAAAGTAAAACATTCTTTATTCTCAGAAGACATGATTGTGTGTGTGTGTGTAGAAAATCCAAGAAAGTCAACAAAAAATACTAGTAGAGCCAGTGTGGTAGGTATTGTGGGTCATTATCAAATTCCAGTGATCTCTGCGAAATATAGCTTTTTAGACAAAAAAGTATACAGTTTGCTTCTAGCAGTAAATTTCATATCATCTTTGTCAGCATTTGTATAGGAAGAAATAACTCGGAAAGCGCTAGATGTTTGATTAGTTACCAGGCAATATACAAAATGTGTTGTAAATTTTTTTTCTTATGATGATTCATTCTGAGCAAGTACTCTGAATTCTTATTATATATTTTTTCCATTTAACAATTGTTCATCTACATCATAGTATAATTCTCTATTCTGTGATGACCAATTAGAATAAGATTTCTCTATATTTAGTAGGCATCATTATGACTTACTATATTCGATCACAGATAAGGGATCAAGATACAAAAATCGATTGTATTTCTACCTATTAGCAACAAACAACTGGAAAACCAATCTTCATAAAAACAACAATTTTTACAATAGTACCAAAACCTAAAATGTAGTTAGGATTAATATAAAATAAAGATATTAAAAATATGTTCATTAAACTACAAAATGCTGCTTAAAGCGTCATGGGTTGCAAAACACAATACTGTTAAGATACTAATAATCCAGAATTCATCTATAAATCTGACACAACCTCAATCAAAATTCTAGGAGGCAATTTTTTTTTTTAGAAATTGGCAAGCTGATGTTAAAATTTATATGGAGATGTAAAGGACTCAGAAAATCCAAAGCAGTATTGAAAAAGAATAAATGAAATTGAATGACTTATATTACCTAATATATAAAGGTTTACTATAAACTACAGTAATCAATAGCATAAGGATAAACAGATTGATGTAGAATAAATCTAGAAATGGAACTATATTATATTATCAACTGATTTTAAACAGAGATAGCAAATCAATGGAATGAAAAATAATAATCTTTCCAAGAAATAATGATTTAAAAGAAAAGTTAGGTTCAAGGTGAAGATGGTGGAATAGGAGGAACTGGAGCTCACCTCTCCTCACAAATATATCAAGAATACATCTACAAATGGAACAATTCACACAAAGCACCTGCTGAACACTAGCAGAGGACCTCAGACACCCAAAAGGACAAGAAAAGATCCCCGCATAACCAGGTAGGATGAAAGAGAGAAAAGGAAGAAAAAGAAAGGAGGAAACAGGATGGGACCTGCTCTGCTGGGAGGAGTTGAAGGAGAGGAGAGGTTCCCGCAACTGGAGAAGCCCCCTCACTGGCAGGGCAATTAGCTGAGATAGAAGGGGAGCTGCGAGGGCTATCAGAGGAAAGTGCAGCAACCAGTCTGTGGCAGGCAAGACAGAGAGAGATTTACACAGATGGTCCATGCCACAGCCTGCAAGCCCCAGGGTGAAACGGGTGTCTGCCAGTGCCGGAACATGGGGTTTGGAGAGCAGACCCAGGGAGAGGAGGGCTGTTGGCTGCTCGGAGACAGCCTGAGGGGACAGAAGTGAGGAGCTCTGCAACTGGGAATGCTCTTGGAAGAAGCCTGGACCACCACAGAAGTGAGGAGCCACTGCTGAGTGATGCATGAAGGGCGGGTCTGCCATCACAGCCTCTCTCCCACACGCCAGCCCACGCCACCACAGGCACTAGGAGGGGCTCCAACCAGAGTGAGCATGCGTGCCCCAGTTGTTTCCACCTTATCCCCCTCCCGCCTGAGTCAGTCGCTGCCCCACCCCCTCCCACCGAAACAGGCCAGCATGCCCCCAGTTGCTGCCTTCGCTCCCACTCACCTG
This sequence comes from Neophocaena asiaeorientalis asiaeorientalis, assembly GCF_003031525.2. Lineage (NCBI taxonomy): Eukaryota > Metazoa > Chordata > Mammalia > Artiodactyla > Phocoenidae > Neophocaena > Neophocaena asiaeorientalis. The sequence continues at coordinate 4,483,630 of NW_020175192.1, forward strand.
GGCAGTGAGCAGATGCCTGAGGTAGCCCACATGCAGAGGTGGGGCCGAAACCAAAGCTGAGCCCCAGGGGCTGTGCAACTAAGAAGAACTGAAATCTCTCCTTGCAGCTGCACAAGCCACGGATTAACCACCGCCACGATCAGCTTGGTAAACCCAGCACCTATAGAACATCTGAAGGGACAATGAGCGCTCCCACGGCTGAGACGGATCCAGCTTTAGCAGCTGTGGACTTTGTGGGCACGTACACGCAGGAGCTGGGCCAGGTCAAAGTCTGAGCTGCCTCCACAGTGCCCACAGCGGGTCCAAAGACCTACCTAGAGGTCTTGGAGTGTCTCCTGGGGAGGCGGAGGTTGGCTGTAGCTCACCATGTAGGCAAGGACACTGGTATCAGAGGCCCCAGAGAATTTTGTTGTTGTTTTATTTCTTTTTTTAAAAATTTTCTGGGGTATTTTTTGTTTTGGGAGGTTTTGTTTTTTTGTTGTTTTCTTAGTTTATTATTTATTGTTTGTTTTGGTTTTTCTGTTTGGTTGTTTTCTTGGTTTTTTTTGTTTTCATTGGGGATTTTTTTTGGATTGTTTTTCTTCGGTTTTGTTTCTCTGTTTTATTTTGTTTATTTGGTTGCACAGCACAGCTTTCAGGATTTTGGTTCTCCAAACAGGGATCAAACCCAAGCCCCCAGGGGGGAAGCACCCACTTATGGCTGCAGGACCGCCCAGGAATATTAATTGACATGACCTCTCCTGGAGATCCCCATCTTGGCACCAAGACCCAGCCCCACCCAACAGCCTGCAAGCTCCAGTGCTAGAACTACTCAGGCCAAACAACCAGCAAGACAGGAATACAGCCCCCCCCATCAGCAGACAGGCTGTCTAAAGTCGTACTAAGCTCCTGGACACCCCAAAACACACCCCTGGACAAGGACCTGCCCACCAGAGGGCCAAGACCCAGCTCCACCCACCAGAAAACAGGCACCAGCCCCTCCCATCAGGAAGCCTACACAAGCCCCTGGACCAACCTCCACCACCAGGGGGCAGACACCAGAAGCAAGAGGAGCTACGATCCTGCAGCCTGTAGAAAGGAGACTTCGGACACAGTAAGTTAGATAAAATGAGATGACAGAGAAATATGTTGCAGATGAAGAAGTAAGGCAAAAGTCTCTCCTAAATGAAGAGGAAATAGGCAATCTAGCAGAAAAAGAATTCAGAATAATGATAGTAAAGATGATCCAAGATCTTGGAAAAAGAATGGAGGCACGGGTCGAGAAGATACAAGAAATGCTTAACAAGGACCTAGAAGAACTAAAGAACAAACAAACAGTGGTGAACAATATAATAACTGAAATGAAAAATACACTAGAAGGAATCAATAGCAAAATTACTGAGGCAGAAGTACAGATAAGTGAGCTGGAAGACAGAATGGTGGAAATCACTGCCACAGAACAGAATAAAGAAAAAACAATTAAAAGAAATAAGGACAGTCTCAGAGACCTCTGGGACAACATTAATTGTAAGAACATTCAAATTATAGGGGTCCCAGAAGAAGAGGAGAAAGAGAAAGGGACTGACAAAATATTTGAAGAGATTACAGTTGAAAACTTCCCTAACATGGGAAAGGAAACAGTCACCCAAGTCCAGGAAGTGCAGAGTCCCACACAGGATAAACCCAAGGAGAAACACGTCAAGACACATATTAATCAAACTAACAAAAATTAAATACAGAGAAAAAAATGTTAAAAGCAGCAAGGGAAAAGCAACAGATAGCACACAAGGGAATCCCCATAAGGTTATCAGCTGATTTTTCAGCTGATACCTGCAGGCCAAAAGGGAGTGGCATGATATCTTTAAAGTGATGAAAGGGAAAAACCTTACAACCAAGAATACTCTGTGTAGCAAGGCTCTCATTAGATTTGATGGAGAAATCAAAAGCTTTGCAGACAAGCAAAAGCTAAGAGAATTCAGCACCATCAAACCAGCTTTACAACAAATGCTAAAGGAACTTCTCTAAGTGGGAACACAAGAGAAGAGAACAAAAGAGGAGGGGAAGAAAAGAGACTGACAAAAACAAACACAAAACAATTAAGAAAATGGCAATAAAAACATACATATTGATAATTACCTTAAATGTAAATGAATTAAACGCTACAACCAAAAGACACAGACTGGCTGAATAAATACAAAAACAAGACCCATATATATGCTGTCTACCAGAGAGCCATTTCAGACCTAGGGACACACACAGACCGAAAGTGAGGGGCAAATGGAAATAAAAAGAAAGCTGGAGTAGCAGTACTCATATCAGACAAAATAGACTTTAAAATAAAGAGACAAGGAAGGACACTACATAATGATCAAGGTATCAATTGAAGAAGATGTAACAGTTGTAAATACAGATGCACCTAACATGTACCTCAATATATAAGGCAAATGTTAAGCCATAAAAGGGAAAATCGACAGTAACACAATAATTACGGGGGACTTTAACATCGCACTTACACCGAAGGACAGATCATCCAGACAGAATATTAATAAGAAAACACAAACCTTAAATGAAACATTAGTTCAGAGAGATTAACTGATATTTACAGGACATTCCATCTGAAAGCAGCAGTATACACTTTCTTCTCAAGTGCCCATGGAACATTCTCCAGGATAAATCAGATCTTGAGTCACAAATCAAGCCTTGGTAAATTTAAGAAAATTGAAATAATATCAAGTATGCTTCCTGACCACAATGCTAAGAGATTAGAGATTAAATACAGGAAAAGAAATTATACAAACCACAAACACATGGAGGCTAAACAATGTTACTAAGCAATCGATGGACCACTGAAGAAATCAAAGAGGAAATCTAAAAATACCTAGAGACAACAAAAACATGACCATCCAAAACCTATGGAAGGCAGCAAAAGCACTTCTAAGAAGGAAGTTTACAGCAATACAATCTCACCTCAAGAAACAAGAAAAATCTCAAATAAACAACCTAACGTTACAATTAAAGCAACCAGATAAAGAAGAAGAAACAAAACCCAAAGTTAGTAGAAGGAAAGAAATCATAAATATCAGAGAAGAAATAAATGAAATAGAGACAGAAAAAAACAATAGCAAAGACCAATGAAACTGAAAGCTGGTTCTTTGAAAAGATAAGCAAAATTGATAAGCCTTTAGCCAGACTCATAAAGAAAAAGGAGAGAGGACTCAAGTCAATAAAATTAAAAATGAAAAAGGAGAAGTCGTACACCACAGAATACAAAGGATCATAAGAGGCTACTACAAGCAACTAACCATACCCCAATAAAATGGACAACCTAGAAGAAATGGACAAATTCTTAGAAAGATACAACCTTCCAAGATTGAACCAGGAAGAAATAAAAAATATGAACAGACTAACCACAAGAACTGTGATTAAAAATCTTCCAACAGGCCTTCTAAATACGTCCTTCCACTCACTTCCTCCTCTTTTCTCTTGTCTGCCATCCTATGTGTGGTTGAATTTGCTCCTCGCCATGTCTTCTCACAAGACTTTCAGGATCAAGCGATTCCTGGCCAAAAACGAAAGCAGAATCATCCCATTCCCCAATGGATTCAAATAAAAACTGGTAATAAAATCAGATACAACTCCAAGAGAAGACACTGGAGAAGAACTAAGCTGGGTCTATAAGGGACCGCACATGAAGTGTCACACATTTATGTGATCAAGGTCAATTGCATCTTAACGTATCAGAACATCACTAGTGTCTGGAACAGCTGCCTGTGTTTGATGGGAAAAATGGAATGGCTCTCTCCTCTTTTCTTGATCTTTCCTCATCACTGCTCACTGTGTAACTCAGCAATAAATATGTGAAACCTTTTGTTGGAAAAAAAAAATCTTCCGACAAAAAAAAGGCAAGGACCAGATGACTTCACAGGCAAATTCTATCAAACATTTAGAGAAGAGTTAACACCTACCCTTCTGAAACTCTTCCCAAAAATTGCATAGGAAGGAACACTGCCAAGCTCATTGTATGAGGCCACTATCATCCTGATACCAAAACCAGACAAAGATATCACAAAAAAAGAAAATTACAGACCCCTATCACTGATGAACATAGACACAAAAATCCTCAACAAAATACTAGCAAACAGAATCCAACAACACATTAAAAGGATCATACACCATGATCAAGTGGAATTTACCCTAGGGATGAAAGGATTTTTCGATATCCGCAAATCAATCAATGTGATACACCACATCAACAAATTGAAGAATAAAAACCATATGATCATCTCAATAGATGCAGAAAGAACTTTTGACAAAATTCAACAGTGATTTACGATAAAAAAAAAAAAAACTCCAGAATATGGGGAGAGAGAGGACCTACCTCAACATAATAAAGACCATATATGACAAACCCACAGCAAACATCATTCTCCATGGTGAAAAGCAGAAAGCATTTCCTCTAAGATCAGGAACAAGTCAAGGATGTCCACTCTCGCCACTTTTATTCCACATAGTTTTGGAAGTCCTAGCCTTGGCAATCAGAGAAGAAAAAGAAATAAAAGGAACACAACTTGGAAAAGAAGTAAAAATCTCACTGTTTGCAGATGACATGATAGTATACATAGAAAACCCTAAAGATGTTACCAGAAAATTACTAGAGCTCATCAATGAATTAGGTAAAGTTGCAGGATACAAAATTAATATAAAGAAATCTGTTGCACACCTATACACTAACAACGAAAGATCAGAAAGAGAAATCAAGGAAACAATTCCATTTACTATTGCATCAAAAAGAACAAATTGCCTAGGTATAAACCTACCTAAGGAGGCAAGAGACCTGTACTCCAAAAACTATAAGATACTGATGAAAGAAATAGAATACGACACAAACAGATGGAGAAATATACCATGTTCTTGGATTGGAAGAATCAATATTGTGAAAATGACTATACTACCCAAAGCAAGCTACAGGTTCAATGCAATCGCTATCAAACTGCCGATGGCATTTTTCACAGAATTAGAACAAAACATTTTACAATTTGTATGGAAACAGGAAAGACCCTGAATGGCCAAAGCAATCTTGAGAAAGAAAAACAAAGCTGGAGGAATCAGGCTCCCTGACTTCAGACTATACTACAAAGCTACAGTCATCAAAACAGTGTGGTACTGGTACAAGAACAGATATATAGATCAATAGAACAGGATAGAAAGTCCAGAAATAAATCCACACACTTATGTTCACCTAATCTACAACAAACGAGGCAAGAATATACAGTGGAGAGAGTCTCTTCAATAAGTGGTGATGAGAAAGCCGGACAGCTACATGTAAAAGAATGAAATTAGAACACACCCAAACACCATACACAAAAGTAAACTCAAAATGTATTAAAGACCTAAATATAAGGCCGGATACTATAAAACTTTTGAGAAAAACATAGGGAGAACACTCTCTGACATAAATCGCAGAAAGATCTTTTTCAATCCACATCCTAGAGTAATGGAAATAAAAACAAAAATAAACAAATGGGACCTAATTAAACTTAAAAGCTTTTGCACAGCAAAGGAAATGGTAAACAAAAGTAAAAGACAACCCTCAGAATGGGAGAAAATATTTGCAAATGAAGCCACCAACAACGGATTAATCTCTAAAATATACAAACAGCTCAGGCAGCTCAATATCAGAAAAAAAAAAACCCAATCAAAAAATGGGTGGAAGATCTAAATAGACATTTCTCCAAAGAAGACATACAGATGGTTAAAAAGCACATGAAGAGATGCTCAATATCAGTAATTATTATAGATATATAAATCAAAACTACAATGAGGTATCACCACACACAGGTCAAAATGGCCATCATCAAAAATCTACAAACAATAAGTGCTGGAGAGGGTCTGTAGAAAAGGGAACCCTCCTACACTGTTGGTGGGAATGAAAACTGGTACAGCCACTACGGAGAACAGTATGGAGGTTCCTTTAAAAACTGAAAATAGAGCTACCATATGATCCGGCAATACCAGTCCTGGGCATATATCTGGAGAAAACCATAATTCAAAAAGATACATGCACCCCAATGTTCACTGCAGCATACTATTCACAATAGCCAATAGCCAGGACATGGAAGCAACCTAAATGTCCATCAACAGAGGAATGGATAAAGAAGATGTGGTACATATATACAATGGAATATTACTCAGCCATAAAAAAGAACAAAATAATGTCATTTCCAGCAACAAAGATGGAACCTAGAGATTGTCATACTGAGTGAAGTGGGTCAGACACAGAAAGACAAATGTCATATGATATCATTAAATATGGAAGAGGTTACAAATGAATTTATCTACAAAACAGAAATAGAGTTACAGATGTAGAAAATAAACTTATGGTTTCCAGGGGGTAAGGGGCAAGGGAGGGATAAACTGGAAGATTGGGACAGACATATACACACTACTATATATAAAGTAGATAACGAATAAGGACCTACTGAATAGCACAAGGAACTCTACTCCATACTCTGTAATAGCACATATGGGAAAAGAATCTAAAAAAGAGTAGATATACATATACGTATAACAGATTCACTCTACAGTACACGTGAAACTAACAGAATGCTGTAAATCAACTACACTCCAATAAAAATTTTTGAAAAGTTTAAATAAATAAAAATAAAAGTTAAATCAAAACCTCAGAGAAAAACAGGAAAATATGTGGATGACTTTGGAGTAGGCAAATACTTCTTAGAAAAACTATAGAAAAAATTTGATGAACTAAACTTCTTCAAAATTAAAGTTTTCTTATCAAAAAGCACCATTAAAAATGTACATGGGAAACTGCATATTGGGAAAAAAATACAATACTTATATCTTAAAATGCATTTGAATATAGAATGTATAAATTACACATATAAATAATAAAAAGGCAAAAACCCAATTAAAAACGGGCAAAGATGTGAATGAACACTACAAACGGAAAATATATATATTCCATATATCATATATGTAATCAATAAGCACCAAATAATGTGCTCAACATCTTTGATATCAATCATGATAGCAATGCAAATTAAAGCCAGAATCAACTACCATTTTACAACCAATACAATTACTAAAATTAAAAAGACTCACAACATCAAATGTCACCAAGAACATGGAGCAACTGAAGTTCTCATGTTGCTGGTAGAGATAAGAAGTAGTATAATGACTTTAGAAAACAGTGAGCAGGTTTCTCATAAAATTAAGCATACAGCTACTCTTAAGACAGCAGTTCCACTCCAAAATCTTTACTCAGGAGAAACAGAAACATACATTTACAAAAAGACTTATATATGAAGCCTCATAACCCCTCTATTCATAATAGAAAAAAAACCTAGAAACAATCCAAATGTCCATAAATATGAGAATGTAAAAACCATCTGTAGAATACTCATATGATGAAATACTTCATTTATATGAAGTTCAAGAACAGGTAAAATTAACATATGATAATAGGAAAGATAACCATTATTGCCTTAAAGGAACTGACTGAAAAGAGATAGAAAGGAACTTACTGAGCTGATGAAAATTTTCTACTCTTTAATTGAAGTGAGGATTACATCAAAATATACACTTCAGATCTATGAAGTTCACTTTACATAATTATATCCCGATTTTTAAAAGTTCATGGTTAATGCTGCTAGTAGTAACATGATATCTGAAAGGTAAATCCATATCCACATTATGTCTCTATTCCAATGAGAGGAAATTGCTGCCCTTTATGTGTTGGGAGAGATCTAATGTCATCAAGTTGGCTCAGTGGCTGGCCAGTCTGTCACAGCACTGTGCTATATCAGAATCTGAATTCTGGCCCATTGCTGTTGACTTAGCCCATGGCTGTTAACCAAGCAACAAAAGTAATCAGATGATCTTGCTGAGGGAAATTCTATTTTTGAACCCACACATTGTCTCCATCCCTGCAGCCATAAACTCTTTGTACATGGATTCGCTATGAAAGTACTAGGGTACCTGGGAAAAAATGCTAGCATTCACAGGACAGATAATGTTCTTTATCTGATTATACATAGCCTCCTCTATGTGGCATGCCCTGGGTTGAACTTTACATGCAACACAAATATCTTCACATTCCCTGCTCTACCTGACAGGCACAACCACACACACCTTCTCCAGAACTTCTTGTTATCAATTTTTTATTATTATTGTTTCAAGTCCTAATTCATTGCACATGATTAGTCACTGTCAAATATCAAGACTGCCTCTGAATTTCTCTCTTTCGGACAAAGTAGGAAACCACACACACTGCTAGAATTCTACACAATAAGAGAATTTTCCTACATCATTTTTCAAAAACACCTCTGAGAGAGGTTATAATTATGCAGAGGGAATCCACTTCCAAATGGTGTCAAATACTGAGCAGACTCATCTGCACCAGGCCTTAATTTTTTCTTCCTCCAGCAACTAGTTATAGTAAACTTCCCATAAAGCCATAGAAATGCATTGAGACTCTCAGATTATTCAATAGAGGGGTTCTCAAACTAATATTTGACAAGAATTAGCCAAGTTGCTAAGAGAGTAGATCTTAAATGTTCTCACCATGAAAAAGAAATGGTAATTATGTGACATAACGGATGTTTAGCTAACACTATGGAGGTAACGATCCTGAAATATATAAAAGTACCAAATCAATACGCTGTACAACTAAAACTTACACAATGTTATATGCCAATTGTATCTCAATAAAGCAGGTGGTTGAGGAGACTTAAACTTACCTGAAACTACAAATCTACTAGAAGAAAACATAGGGAGAAAGCTCTTGGACACTAAACTGGACAAAAATAGATAAGTGGGACTGCATAAAACTAAAAAACTTCTCAGCAAAGGAAACAATCAACAAAGCAAAAATGAAACCTACAGAATGGGAGAAAATATTAGTAAACCATATATCTGATAAGGGATTAATCTCCAAACTATATGTTACTCATACAGCTCAATAAAAAAGACAAATAATGAGATCTAAAAATAGCACAGGAGGGGCTTCCCTGGTGGCGCAGTGGTTGAGAGTCCGCCTGCCGATGCACGGGACATGGGTTCGTGCCCCGGTCCGGGAAGATCCCACGTGCCGCGGAGCGGCTAGGCCTGTGAGCCCCGGCCGCTGAGCCTGCGCGTCTGGAGCCTGTGCTCCGCAACAGGAGAGGCCACAGCGGTGAGAGGCCTGCGTACCGCAAAATGAATAAATAAATAAATAAATAAATAAATAAATAAAACAAAGCATAGCACAGGACCTAAATGGACATTTCTTGAAATAAAAGACATACAAATGACCATCAGATATGTGAAAAGGAGCTCAACATCACTAATCATCAGGGAAATGAAAATCAAAACCACAACTCACAGCTTTTAGGATAGCTGTCATCAAAAAGAAAAAGATAATAAGTATTAACAAGGATGTGGAGAAAAGGAAACTTTTATATACTGTTGGTGGGAATGAAATTGGTACAGCCATTATGGAAAACAGTAGACAGCCTTCTCAAGAATTTAAATGCACTACCTTATGATCCAGTAAGCCTATTCCTGGGTATACATATGCAATGAGTATGTTAAGTAGATGACTGTGGCAATTACTTCACAACGTATATGTATATCACAACATTACGTTGTACACCTTAAACATATTTTTCTCATTTATACCTTAATAAGCTCAAAAAAATAAAAATAGAGAGTTAAACAGAATAAAGAATTTAAATATATATAATTGTCCATTGTCTTGGTAATGTTAATAAAAATACTGAGCACCAACTACATAGATGTTACAATACAATACCTTTTCCATATATGCTCTCACAATGTGCATCAAGATCTTGGCAGCCTCCATCAAAACAAAAAGCTTTTCCTCCTTTACATTTGTGTCCATTGTGTATAGTTATATCAGCCGGACAGCTTCCTGAGCTTCCATTACAAACCTCAGAAACATCACATTCAGGATGCGCAGCGGGCCTACATACAGCACCTGCTTGCATAAGCTAATAGAAATTAAAACATAAAAATTAAAGCATTATATATAAGGTTGTTGTGTTCATCAATATTTATTTTAAAATTGCTCTAATTCTATTTATAGTTTGATGATGTACTTATTCATTAATGTCTCTTACTATCTTCTTGTTATAAAGCATTATGATAATCATATTGAAAAAAATTGAATGTTATCAACCAAAACAGGAGATAAGACATATGCACAAGGAAAAGGATAACACAAATATGATATAATGAGAGCCCAAGTTTTGTTTGTGCTTTGGTAGAAGGGAGGAAAAGTAGCTTTTAGCTTGGGATAATTATTCCTTTGGGGCAAAAATTATGAAATTTAGATAATTTCCAAATAAAATATACTTATTCAAACCATAGTTTTTAAGTATGGAATATCTGTAATTCTATGAAAATGTGAAACCTAAATAACTGAGAATGAACAGTGGGAAACCAAAGAGTGATTAAAGAGGCAGGTCAACTACTGAAGTCTTAGAAAAGAAGGAACCCAACTGTAATCTTTCTCCTGAATTATCCTATGGTTAATTAACACTTTCATGTATACTATTCTGAAATTTTATATAAAGAATCTTAACTGGGCATTTATCTCATACTTCTTAATTGATGACTTCCAGTTCACACTAAAAAGATTATGGAGGTAAGAATTAACCACGATAAGATTCTAGGAGAAAAATAACATAAAACCACATCAGTCAAAGGATAGTGAAGAACACAGAACAGTGGCAGATTGTTCAATAGAGGGGTTCTCATGTGACGAATCTGTCACATATATGTTGGAAGAGCTGAAAAGTAAAACGGGACAGGAATCAACATCTTCACCATATAAGCTAAAATGTGACATTTAAGTCAAATGATCTTTGTATAACAAATTCATAGTTTAAATTTTGTGCTAACACGTAGCATTTGGAAAGTGTTACATCTAGTGAGTTTCATTATTTATGCGTTTATGGAAAATTGCTGTATCTTTCAGTTACATACTTACAGATACCCATCACAACCTAAAATATAACTTTTATTCACAAAAATATAAATATTGGGGGCTTCCCTGGTGGTGCAGTGGCTGAGAGTCCGCCTGCCAACGCAGGGGACACGGGTTCGTGCCCCAGTCCGGGAAGATCCCACATGCCACGGAGCGGCTGGGCCTGTGAGCCATGGCCGCTGAGCCTGCGCGTCCGGAGCCTGTGCTCCACAACGGGAGAGGCCACAACAGTGAGAGGCCCGCGTACCGCCAGAAAAAAAAAAATTGGATAAAATAAATGAAAACAGTCCCTTTTAATGGTGATCTTCTGTATCAAAAAATTCTGTAATAGCTCTCAGTCAAGACTTAAAAACAGTAGGACATTTTAAAAATAGAATAAAGGAATTTTGTTGAACTAGAGTAAAAAAAAAAAGACTTATAAACAATAGCATCATTAGGGAGAATAATGGCATTATAAGGAGGCCTCAACATCCAACTATAATTCATAAAATCAGAAACATCACGCTGAATTTAGTATTTTTTTCTTTACATGAAAGGTCATTTACTTTGACTTACAGCCAAGTGTCTATGTATTCTAAAGTATCCAAGACATAATTCACTATATACTTAGAAGATAGTAATAAACTAAAATCTTACTTGACAGTTGTTGCAGCATAATCCTCTATCACACTGTGTATTTGGTTTCAGCACACAAGTTTGAGGATTACAACAGCTATCAGGTCCACATTGCTATAAATGAGTGGAAGGCACAAGTAAAAATATATCCTGGAAGTAATATAAACATTGTCAGGAGCTGTGCTTATTTTTTTATTTGTGGGGTAAAAATATGCATGCTGTCAACATTTATAGAATTTTGCATCTCTAAACAATTACAATACTAAGGTGTCATTTTTACTTCAGGTCACAACAGAGTAACTGGTACCTTACTAATCCTTATTCAACTAGAAAACTGGGCAAAACATATAAAACAACTTTTTAAAGAAATTGAATAATAGAACAGAGTGTAGAATGGTAGTTACCAGTGCCTGAAAGGTGAGAGGAAAGGGGAGATATTGATCAAAGGGTACAAACTTTCAGGGCTTCCCTGGTGGCGCAGTGGTTGAGAGTCCACCTGCCGATGCAGGGGATGAGGGTTCGTGCCCCGGTCCGGGAAGATCCCATGTGCCGCGGAGCGGCTGGGCCCATAGGCCATGGCTGCTGAGCCTGTGCGTCCGGAGCCTGTGCTCCACAACGGGAGAGGCCACAACAGTGAGAGGCCCCCACGTACCGCCAAAAAAGAAAAGAGGGTACAAACTTTCATTTATGAGATGAGTTATTTCTCAGGATCTAATGTACAGCTTGATGACTATAGTTAACAATACTGTATTGCATACTTGAAACTTGCTAAGAAGTAGAAGTATTTTCACCAAACCAAAAAATGATAACTGTGTGAGATGATGTATATGTAAACTGGTTTGATGCAGGAATCATCTCACAATGTGTACATATACGAAAACATCACATTGTATACCTGTACACCTTAAATATATACAGTTTTTATTTGTTAATCATACCTCAGTAAAGCTGGGGGAAAAAAGGGTGGGTAGAGTTTAGACCCACTGCAAAGTTAGAGAGAACAGTCTCCAAGACTGTCCTCATTTCTTTCACCAATCTCAAGTTCAGTGGATTCCCAAAACCACCCTCAGGTTTTATAATTTACTGGAAGAACTCACTGAAAACTGTTATACTCACAGTTATGGTTTATTATATGGAAAGGATACAAATTAAAATCAGTCAAGAGAAAAAGCACTGAGGACAGAATCCAGGAGAAGCATTAAACATGGAGCTTCTACTGTTTTTATGCCATGGAATCACAGCCATATTACTCTCCCAGCACTGATATGTGATGCTTCCTAACTCATTCTATGAGGTCAGTATTAGCCTAATATCAAGCCCAGACAAAGTAAAATTACATATCAATAAATCTGTAGATCTCATCAATAAATCTACAGCTCAATCAATCAATAAATAGATCTCATAAACATAGATGCAAAATTCCTCAACAAAAAATTAGGAAATTGAATCCAACAATGTGCAAAAATAATTATATACTACAACCAAATGGGATTTATCACAAGTATGCAAGGCTGGTTTATTATGCAAACATCCATTAATATAATCCATCATACTGACAGGCTGAAGAATAAAAATCAGTGACCATAAAAATTGCTGTAGAAAAAGCACTTGACAAAATCCAAACTCACTTATACAAAAGGGTAGCAAACTAGGAATAGAGGGAACTTCTTCAATTTGGTAACATCTAGAAAAAAATCTATGGCTAATATCACAGTTATGGTGAGAAACTATAAGCTTTCCTCCTAAAAAAGAAACAAGGCAAGGATGCCCCCTCTCACCACTCCCTTCAGCATCTTACTGGAAGTCCTAGCTAATGCAATAAGACTAGAAAATGAAGTGAAAATATACAGGTGGGAAAGAAACAAAAACTATTTTTATCCATAGATTACATGACTGCCTATGTAAAGAAAATACCAAATAATTAGCCAAAGAACAATAACAATAAAAGCCTCCTGTGACTAATAAACAATTATAGCAAGGTTGCTGGAAGGTGTTTCCCTTTATATCAACAATGTAAAATAAAAATTTGAAATAAAATACACAATACCATTTGCATTAGCACCAAAACAATGAAGTACTTGGGAATAGTCCCAACAAAATTTTACAGGATCAATATGAGAAAAACTACAAAACTTGATGAAGAAAATCAGAGAAGGTATAAATAAATGGAGAGATAGTCCATGTTCATGGATAGGAAGACTAAATATTGTTAAAATGTCAGTTCCTCACAACTTGATGTAGAGATTCAGTGCAATTACAATAAAAAAACCCAGCAATTATTTTGTGGACATAGTCAAACTGATTCTAAAGTTTATACGGAAAGGCAAAAGACTCAGAGTAGACAACCTAATGCTGAGGAAGAGAAGGAAGAAGAAAAAGAAGAGGCGGAAGAGGAAGAGGAGGAGGAAAATTGAAGGACCAAAAATACCCAGCTTCAAAACTTAATAAAAACTATAATAGTGGCAGTGTAGTATGCACAAAAGAATAGACGAAGAGCTTAGAACAAAATGGAGACCCCAGAAACAGAACTACATAGAGATAACAAAACCTTTGTTAATGGAGTAAATGCAACTCTATGGAGAATTATCAATAAATGGTGTTGGAACAACTTGGGCATTCACAAGGAAAATAATGACTCTAGACACTGACCCTACACCTTTCTCACACACACACACACAAAAATAATAACTCAAATGGGTCATAAGCCTAAAACTAAAATCCAAACTATAAAACTTCTAGGGGCTTAGATTTACAGGGGTAAATCTCCTCTTAAGTGCGCTTCCACAATAAATAAATAGGAATAATACCAATATTAAACAAATTCTTGCAGAAAGTAGGGGTAAGGGAGCACGTTCCAACTCATTTTATGAGTCCAGAATTACCCTGACACCAAAACCAGAAGAAAAGATTGCAAGAAAAGATAAAACTACAGACAATTCCCTTGTTAAAATAAGTGCCATAATCCTGAACAAAACACTGGCAAATTTTAAATTTATATATATACATATAAATTTATATATATTAAATAACCCAAGTGAGGCTAATTTCAGGACTGCATGATGGCTGGGTTAGCACTCAAAAACCAATGAATGAAATGTATCATATTAATAACAGAATAAGTGCTTCCCTGGTGGCGCAGTGGTTGAGAGTCCGCCTGCCGATGCAGGGGACACAGGTTCATGCCCCGGTCTGGGAAGATCCCACATGCTGCGGAGAGGCTGAGCCCGTGAGCCACGGCCACTGAGCCTGCACATCCGGAGCCTGTGCTCTGCAATGGGAGAGGCCACAACAGTGAGAGGCCCATGTACCACACACACACAAAAATAATAATAATAAGAAGAAGAATAGAATAAAAACAGAAAATTCATATGATCAGCTCAATAGACACAGAAATATTTGGCAATATTCAACATTAATTCTTCATTAAAAATTCTCAGCTAACTAAGATTATACTTAATGGAGAGAAATTGAAAGCATTTCCCCTAAGATCAAGAACACGGCAATAACGCCCTCTCTCAATATGCCTATTCAGTTTAGTGCTGGAAGACCTAGCTAGAGCAATTAGTCAAGATAAAAAAAAAATTAAAGTCATCCAAATAAAAAGAGAAGTAAAACTGTGGTTATTTGCTGATGAAATGATCTTACATACAGAAAATCTCAAAGAACCAGTCAAAAAACTTTGAATTAACCAATGATTTCAGTAAAGTGGCAAGATACAAAATCAACATACAGAAATCAATCACATTCCTTTACATTAATAATGAAGCATCTGACAGAGAAATTAAAAAAAAAAACCATCCCATTCACAATAGCATGAAAAACAATAAAATATTTAGGAATAATTTTAACCAAGAAAGTGAAAGATCTGCGTAATGAAAACCACAAAACTCTGCTGAAGGAAATCAAAGAAGACATGAAGAAATGGAAAGATACCCCATGTTCATGAATTGGAAGAGTTAATATTGTTAAAATGGCTATAGTACCCAAAGCCACCTACAGATTCAACATAATCCCTGTAAAAATGCCAAAGGTATTTCTCACAGTAATAGAGAAAACAATCCTAAAATTTGTGTGGAAACTCAAGACTCCAAATTGTGATTCTGAGAAGAAAAGAAAAAAAAAACTGGGAGTATCATGCTTCTGAATTTCAAAGTAAACTACAAAGCCATAGTAATAAAAACCATGTGTGTGTGAAAGCACAAAAGATCCCCAACAGTCAAATCAATTTTGAGAAAGAAGAACAAAGCTGAAAGTATCACACTCCTTGATTTCAAATTACAGCTGGTCCTCCATATCTGTGGGTTCTCAATCCATGCATTCGACCAACCTTAGATTGAAAATATTCAGAAAAAAATCCAGAAAGTTCCAAAAAGCAAAACTTAAATTTGCTGCATTCTGGCAAACTATTTACATAGCATTTACATTTTATTTACAACTATTTACATATCATTTACATTGTATTAGGTATTATAAGTAATCTAGAGATGATTTAAAGTATATGGGAGTATGTGGGTAGGTTATATGGCATTTTATAAAAAGGATTTGAACATCCATGGATTTTGGTATACCTTAAGGGTCCTAGAACCAATCCCCTGTAGATATCAAGGGATGACTGTTTCCTACAAAGCTACAGTAATCAAAACGGTATATTTTGTTTCCTACAAAGCCACAATAAGCAAAACAGGATGGTACTAGCACAAAAACAGACTCACAGATCAATGGACCAGAACTGAGAGTACAAAAGTAAACCGATACATACACAGACAATAAACTTACAATGAGGGAACAAAGAATATACAATAGAGAAAGGAGAGTCTCTTCCACAACTGGTGTTGGGAAAGCTGTACAGTCACATGCAAAAGAAAGAAACTAGACCAATACCTTACACCATACACAAAAATGAACACAAAATGGATTAATCTGAATATAAGACATGAATCCATAAAATTCCTAGAAGAAAAAATAGGCAATAATCTCACTGATATCAGCCTCAGTAAGGTTTTTGTGGAACCCACTCCAAAGGCAAGAGAAACAAAAGCAAAATAAACAAATGGGACTATATCAAGCTAAAATTCTTCTTCACAGCAAAGAAAACCATCTCAAAATGAAAAAGCAACTTACTGAATGAAAATATATTTGCAAATCATATAACTGATAAGGGCTTAATATCCAAAATACATAAAGAGCTTATACAACTCAATAACAAAGTAATAACAACCTGACTAAAAACCAGGCACAGAAACTGAACAGACATTTTCCCAAAGAAAACATATAGATGGCCAACAGGCACATGAAAAGATAATCAACATAACTAATTATTAGGGAAATGCAAATCAAACAACAATGAGATATCACCTCACACCTGTTAGAATAACTATTATAAAAAAGAAAAAATAACAAACGTTGGAGGGGATATGGAAAAAGGGAACCCTAGTACACTGTTAGTGGGACTGTAAATCAGTACAGCCACTATGAAAAACAATGGTGATTACTCAAAAGATTAAGAATTGCCGTACAACCTAGCTATTCCACTTCTGGGTATTCATCCAAAGAATACAAAAACACTAGTTAGGAAAAATATATGCCCTCCTATGCTTATTGCAGCATTATTTATAACAGCCAAGATGTGGAAACAACCTAAGTGTCCACTGATGGATGAATGGACAAAGAAGACCTAGTATACATGCACAGTGGAATACTTACTCATCCATAAAAATAATGAAATCTTGCCTTTTGCGACATGGATGGACCTTGAAGGTATTATGCTAAGTGAAATAAGTCAAATGAAGGAAGACAGATACCATATGATTTCATTCATATCTGAAATCTAAAAACAAAACAAACAAATGAACAAACAAACAAAAAACCACACACACAAAAAAGCCAACAAAATAAAACCAAAAAACCTCATAGATGCAGAAATCAGATTACTGGTTACCAGAAGGGAAGGGGGTTCGGAGGTAAGAGAAACAGGTGAAGGGAGTCAACTATATGGTGATGGATGGTAAGTAGACTTGTGGTGCTGATCACTTTGTAGTGTATACAGATGTTGAATTATAGTGCTGTACACCTGAAACTTATATAATAAAACAAACACCAGTATGGTACTGGGACAAAAACAGACATGTAAACCAATTAAACAGAATAGAAAGCACAAAACTAAACCACAGCATATATGGTCAACTAATATTCGACAAGGGAGTCAGGAATAACCAATGAGGAAAGGATACTCTCTTCAACAACTGGGAAAACTAGAGAAACACATGCAAAACAATGACAATGACTACTATCCCACATTACCCAGAAAAATTAACTCAAAGTGGATCAAAGACTTAAACATAAGATCTGATACCATGAAACTCCTAGAAGAAAATGTAGGGAAAAACCTCACTGATACTAGTCTTGGGTATAAATTTTGGAGTGTAATGCCAAATGGACAAACAACAAAAGAAAAAACAACAAATGGGACATCAAACTCAAAAACTTCTGCACCTCAAAAGAAACAATTATCAAAATGGAAAAAAAACCCTACATGATGGGAGAAAATTTTTGCAAACCATATATCAGATAAGGGGTTAGTATTCAAACTATATAAAGAACTTACTCAATTTGTTAACAACAACAAAAAAAACTCCAATTTAAAAAGGGGCAGAAGAACTAAATACACATTTTTCTAAAGACACACAGATGGCCAACAGGCACATGAAAAGATGCTCAACATCACTAATCATCAAGAAATGGTAATCAAAACCACTATGAGATACCACTTCACACCTGTCAGAATGGCTATCACGAAGAAGACAAGAGACAACAGGTGCTGGCAAGGATGTGGTGAAAAAGGAAGCCTTATACACTGTTGGTGGGAACATAAATAGGTCCAACCAATTGGTCCACTATGGAAAACAATATGGAGGTTCCTCAAAAAATTAAAAATAGACCTACCATATGATCCAGCAATTCCAGTTCTGGGTATATACCCAAAGGAAATGAAAACAGAATTTCAAAGAGATATATGCATTTATCACAATAAATCTTGGCTATTTACAATAACCAAGATATGGAAACAACCCAAATGCCCATCAATGGATTAATGGATAAAAAAGGTTTGGTACACATACACAATGGAATGTTATTCTGCCATGAAAATGGAAGCTATCCTCCCATTTTCAACAACATGTGTGAATCTTGAGCACATTATGCTAGCGAGATAAGTCAAACAGAGAAAGACAAGAACTGTGTGATATCACTTATATGTGGAATGTTTAAACCTGTGAAAAACAGAGTAAAGTACCGGTTACCAGAGGTTGTGGAGGCAGAGGAGTAAGAGTGATGGTATTTAAGGGTACACACTTGTATCGAGCAATAAATAAGCCATAGAGATCTAATGCACAATATAATGAATATAGACACTAATATTGTACTGTAATTATGTAATGTAATAAATATCACTACATCAGCAATCATATAACAATATATAAATGTATCACAGTAACACACTGTACAACTTAAGCTTACAATATTACACTTAAATTTATTCAATTTAAAAAAACTCTTAGTTAACTAGAAATAGAAGGAAATTTCCTCAATATGGTAAAGGGCATCTATTTTTGAAAAAAGCTTATTATCTAATATCATATTTAATGGTGAAAGTCAGAAAACTATCCCCCTAAAAATAAGAACAAAGCAAAGAAGGCCACTCTCAGCACTTCTAATCAACACTAGAATTCAGAAAAGCCCACTGTAATTTTTATACTATTGTTAGTATGAAATTGTTAAATAAAATTTGTTAAATTTTATTTGTTAATTGTGATACAATTGTTAATACAATTGTGATACAATTGTATACAATTGTTAAATAAATGACACAATTGTTAAATAAAATTTTTAAACACTATCAAAACAAGAAATCTATAGAAGAACTAAAGAAGATCTGAATAAGTGGAGAGATACACAATGTGCACAGATTGGCAGACTTAATATTGGTAAGAAAAGTAATTCCCCCCAAATTGATGTGTGAATACAACACAATTCGAATCAAAGTCCCTACATTCACATGCCTGTTCTCCAATTTACATGGAAAAAAAATGGTCCCAGAATAGTAAAGCTATTTTGGAAAAGAGGACCAAAGTTGGCTGATTTACACACAATGTTTTCAAGACTTACTGAAAAGTACGTTAGTTAAGACAGTGTGGAATAGGCATAAGGACAGACAAATAAACAGAAAAGAATTCAGGGAAAGATGTATATATATGGTCATTTATTATCACAGGAACAGGTGTTAACTGTTCTCTAAATGTTTGGTGAATTCACCTGTGAAGCCATCTGGTCCTGGACATTTTTTGTTGGTGGTTTTTAAAAATATTATTACTGATTCAATATCATTACTGGCAATTGGTCTGTTCATGTTTTCTGTTTCTTCCTGGTTCAGTCTTAGGAGAGTTCACATTTCTAGGAATTTGTACATTTCTTCCACGTTGTCCATTTTACTGGCACATAGTTTGCAGTAATCTTATGATCCTCTGAATTTCTGTGGTGTTGGTTGTAGCTTCTTTTCCATTTCTGATTTTATTGATTTGGGTTCTCTCTCTATTTTTCTTGATGAGTCTGGCTAAAGGTTTATCAATTTTCTTTATCTTTCTCAAAGAACTACCCCTTATCTTCATTAATCTACCTTTTTAGTCTCTATTTCATTTATTTCTGCTCTGATCTTTATTATTTCTTTGCTTCTACTAACTTTAGGTTTTGTTTTTTCTTTTTTTAGTTACTTTAGGTGTAAGATTAGGTTGTTTATTTGAGATTTTTCTTGTTTCCTGAGGTAAGCTTGTATCACTAAAAAACTTCCCTCATAGTACTGCTTTTGCTTTGTCTCATTGGTTTTGGTTCATTGCATTTTGCTTTCATTTGCCTACAGGTATTTTTTTAATTTCCTAATTTATTTCTTCAGTGATCCATTGGTTGTTTAGCAGTATATTGTTTAGCCTTGACATATTTCTGTTTTCTGTACTTTTTTTCTTATTGTTGATTCCTAGTCTCATAGAATTCTAGTCAGAAAAGATGTTGGATATGATTTCAATTTTCTTAAATTTACTGAGACTTGTTTGGTGGCCTACCATGTGATCTACCCTGGAGATGTTACAGGGCACCTGAAACAATGTGCATTCTGTTGCTTTGGTGTGGAATGTTCTATATTTACTTCTATTAATTCCATCTGGTCCGATATGTCACTTAAGACCAGTCTTTCCTTAATGATTTTCTGTCTGGATGGTCCGTCCATTGATGTAAGTGAGGTGTTAAAGTCTCCTACTATTATTGTGTTACTGTCCATTTCTCCCCTTATGTCTGTTAATATTTGCTTTATGTATTTAGGTGTTCTTATGTTAAATGCATATATATTTATAAATGTTGCATCTTCTTGGATTGATCCCTTAATCATTATATAATGTCCTTTGTCTTACAGTCTTTGTTTTGAAGTCTCTTTTGTCTGACATAAGTATTGCTACCTCAGCTTTCTTTTGATTTCCATTTGCATGGAATACCTTTTCTGATTCCCTCACTTTCAGTCTGCATGTATCTTTAGATCTGAAGTAAGTCTCTTGTAGGCAGTATATATATATGGGTCTTATTGTTTTATCCATTCAGCCATTCTGTTTCTTTTGATTGCAGCATTTAGTACAATTATATTTAAAGTAATTATTGGTAGGTATGTACTTACTGCCATTTTGTTAAGTGCAGGATACAAAATCAATATACAGAAATTTGTTGCATTTCTTTACACTAACAATGAATTAACAAAAGAGAAATTAAGAAAACAATCCCATTTAGAATTACATCAAAAAGAATAAAATATCTAGGAACAAATCTAACTAAGGAGGTAAAAGACCTGTATTTGGAAAACCATAAGCCACTGATGAAAGAAATTGAAGATGACACAGATGGAAAGATATACAGTGTTCATAGACTGGCAGAATTAATATTGCTAAAATGGCCATAGTATCCAAGGCAATCTATACATTCAATGCAATTCCTATCAAAATATTAATGGCATTTTTCACAGAGCTGTAACAAATAATTCTAACATTTGTATGGAAACATAAAAGAGTTCAAATAGCCAAAGCAATCTGAAGAAAGAAGAACAGAGCTGGAGGTACCATATTCCTTGATTTCAAACTATAGTATAAAGAGACAGTCATCAAAACAGTATGATACAGGCACAAAAACAGCACATAGATCAATGGAACAGGGTAGAGAGTCCAGAAATAAACCCACGCACTTATGGTCAATTAATCTTCAACAAAGGAGGCAAGGATATACAATGGGGAAAAGACAATCTCTTTAATAAGTAGTGCTGGAAATCTGGACAGCTACATTAAAAGAATAAAACTGAAACATTTTCTTAAACCATATATTAAAATAAACTCAAAATGGATTAAAGACATAAATATGAAACCAGAAAACATAAAACTCCTAGAAGAAAACATAGGCAGAACACTCTGACATGAACTGCAACAATATTTTTTG
Source organism: Neophocaena asiaeorientalis asiaeorientalis (assembly GCF_003031525.2). Classification (NCBI taxonomy): domain Eukaryota; kingdom Metazoa; phylum Chordata; class Mammalia; order Artiodactyla; family Phocoenidae; genus Neophocaena; species Neophocaena asiaeorientalis. The sequence goes on from NW_020175192.1 coordinate 4,505,747, forward strand.
GATCTGTCTCTTAAGGCAAAGGAAACAAAAATAAACAGATGGGACCTAATTAAACTTAAAAGCTTTTGTGCAGCACATGAAATCACTGACCAAAGCAAAAAACAACTTATTGAATGTGAGAAAATGTTTGCAAATAATATGCCTGATAAGGAGTTAATATCCAAAATATATAAACAGCTCATACAACTCAATATCCAAAAAACAAATAAACTGATTTTAAAATGGGCAGGAGACCTGAATACACATTTTTCCAAAGAAAACATACAGATGGCCAATAGGCACATGAAAAGATGCTTACAACACTAATCATTAGGGAAATGCAAATCAAAACCACAATGAGATGTCACCTCACACGTGTCAGAATCGCTATCATCAAAAAGATCACAAATAACAAATGTTGGCAAGTAAGTGGAGAAAACAGAACCCTTGTACACTGTTTCCCACTGTGGAAAACAGTATGGATGTTCCTCAAAAAAACCTCTAAAAATCAAGCTACCATATGATCCAGCAATTCCACTCCTGAATATATACCCAAAGAAAACAGAAACATTAATTCAAAAATACACATGCACCCCAATGTTCATAGCAGCATTATTTACAATTGCCAAGATGTGGAAGCAACATAAGTGTTATCAGCAGATGAATGGATAAAGAAGACGTGGTATACATATACAATAGAATATTACTCGGCCATAAAAAAGAATAAAAGTTTTCCATTTGCAACTACATAGATGGACCTAGAGGGTATTATGCTTAGTGAAATAAGTCAGACAGACAAAGACAAGTACTCTATGTTATCACTTATATGGGGAATATAAAAAATAAAACAAATGAATGAATATGACAAAGCAGAAACAGATTCCCAGATATAGAGGTCAAACTACTGGTTACCAGTGGGGAAAGGGAAGAAGGGGAAGATGGGGTAGGGAATTAAGAGGTACAAACTACTATGTATAAAATAAATAAGCTCCAAAAATACATTGTACAGCACAGGGCAATATAGCCCTTTTTTAAATAACAACTTTAAATGAAGTACAGTCTATAAAAATATTTAATCACTATGTTGTATGCCTAAAATTAATATAATATTTTAAATCATTGATACTCAATAAAAGAAAAAGATATATGCACCCATATGTTCACTGAAGCATTATTTACAATAACTAAGATATGGAAGTAAACTCAGTGCCTATCAATAGATAAATGCATAAAGAAGATGTGGTACATATATACAATGGAATATTACTCAGCCATAAAAAAAGAATGAAATCTTACCATTTGTAAAATCACGGATGGACCTAGAGGGTATTATGTTAGGTGAAATAAGTCAGACAGAGAAAGACAAATACCTTATGATTTCACTTTTATGTGGAATCTAAAAATATAACAAATGAACAAAACATAGCAAGACAGAAACAGAGTTATAGATACAAAGAACAAACAAGTGGTTGCCAGAGGGAAGGGGTTTGGGGGGAGGAAAGAACTAGGTGAGGGAGATTAAGAGGTACAAAATTCTAGCTGCAAAATAAATGAGTCATGAGTATAATATGTACAGTGTGGGGAACATAGTCAATAACTATGTAATATCTTTATATGGTGATATATCAAAACTAGACTTATCAAGATGATCATTTTGAAATGTATAGAATATTGATTCACTATGTTGTGCAATAGGAATTAACACAGTGTTGTAGGTCAATTTAAAAAATGAAAAAAAATCTCTATCTGAATTGTACCAATGCTTGTGTACATTTGCAAACATTCATCCACCTGTATACTTATATTTGTTGTATTCTATTGTATGCAGATGATGCCTCCAAGAAAATGGATTTAAAAATAAATGAAGAGTAAAAGGGAGGACTTGTTCTACCAAATGGTGAAACATAATATAAAGGCACGGTATTAAAACAATGTGATATGAGTACAAGTTTGTTCTGACCCATGCATGTATCCAATCCTAATATCATTTCTATCTTATGATCATGAACATTTATGATATTTGCAGTACTGTTGCAAAAACTGAACTGTCTAGAAGCATTACACCCTGGACTTTTTGCATTCATTATATTTTCTCTAGGGCTTCTCTATCAAGTGAGTAAACAAACTCACCCAATGTTCAGACTGTAACTTTAACAGTCTTCCCCCCCCATACTGCTGATTCCATTGTGAGGCAATACCCTAAAGGACACTTGATGGTCTGCTCCCACATTAATGTTCAATAAGACACTTATCAAATGTCCAAAGGTTAAGCACAGGTTTGAAAGATTTTACATATTTAGTCTGGAACCAAAAGCTCATTGTAGACTTCCCTTTTTTCCTGTCAGCAATAATTTTTTGGGAATATTCTTATATTTGTCCAAAACTCTTCAACCTATTAAATCTAGATGGTATATTCTTGTGTGTATTTCAACCTTGATTTTATTACTGCCAATATTTTGCAGAGTACTCAGTCATATTTGAGATATATAACATATATGACAAAGAGTTGAACTAAAACAATAAATTTATCAATTTTCCAATTATCAGACTTACTTCCTCAGTACCACAGTCACAGATTTCATTTCCCTCCACTCTGCCGTTTCCACAGATTGCTGCCGGAGCCCTCTGCATTTGTGGCTTATTCTGAAGACACTGGGCACCCATATTTGAAATGAAATTTTCAAAGTCACTCAAACTGCAATTGCTAAAAGTCTTCACACCACTGGATTGCCTAAAGATGAATCCATATAATGTCATGGCAGTATACTTCTGAAAACACAACTCTATATTATATAAGTTAATTTCAAAATGTTAAATTCAAGAGGTAATGATAAATGTTCATAACAAGTGCTCAGAGGCCAAAGTCATTCTGCAGGAGGTCATGTGATTTCATTCACTGGAATACATATCTTCTCAAAACAAAATTAAGTTCAATAGGCAAAATTAAACAACCCAACTAGAAAATGGGCAAAGGATTTGGATAGACATTTCCCCAAAGAAGACACATATAAATAACCAACAGGTATGTTAAAAGGTTATCAATATAACTAATCATCAGGGAAATGCAAAAAAAACCCAAAAGACCTCACACCTGTTAAGATGGCTATGATTCTTTAAAAAATAGATAAACAGTGCTGTCGAGGATGTAGAGAAATTGGAACCCTAGTATATTGTTTATGGAAATGTAAATTGGTCCAGGCTCTTTTGAAAACAGGTGTGAGGCTCCTCAAAAAATTAAAACTAGAACTATCATTTGATCCAGCAATCCTACTTCTGGGTATATATCTAAAACTACTGAAATCAGGATATATAAGTTATATCTGCACTCCCATGTTTATTGCAGCAATATTCACGATAGCAAAGATATGGAGTCAACCTAAATGTCCACTGAAAGATGAACGGATAAAGAAAATGTGGTACATATCTGCAATGGAATATTATTCAGCCTTAAAAAAAAAAGAAGCAAGTCCTGCCATATGCAACAACACAGAAAAGCCTCGAGGACATTATGCTAAGTGAAATAAGCTAGTCACAGAAAGTGAAATACTTCATGCTTTCACTTCTATGAGATATTTAAAACAGTCAAACTCACAGATGCAGAGTTGACAAGGGGCTAGGAGGAGGGGCAAATGGGGAGTTGTAAAATGGGTGTAAAGTTTCAGTTATACAAGATGAATAAATTATAGAGATCTGCTGTTCAACATAGTGCCTATAGTTAAGTAATAAATTTTAAATTGGTTAAGACAATTCCTGTTGAGTATTTCAACTACAATAAAAAAAAAATTAAGAACAGATTAGAGAATGACCAAGATGTTGGAGTAGGAAGACTCTAAGCTCACCTCCTCCCATAGGCACATCAAATTTACAACTATTTACAGAGCAATTATTGATGAGAAAGACTAGAAGAGTAGCAGAAAAGAACTTCTACAACTAAAGATATGAAGAAGGAACCACAAGTAGACGGGTGGGAAGGGTGGAGACGTGGTAAAGGCAAGACCCATACCCCTGGGTGGGTGACCCACCAGTGAGCCAGTTCTAGCCTCCCTGAGACCAGCCTCCCCCACCAGCCAGCTCAACACTCGCACAACCTCTCCCACCAGGGGACACCACCAGCCCTGGTATCCCCTGGATTCTAGCCCCACCAACCAGTGGGCAGACACCAGCCCCACCAGAACCATCAGAGCCCTGCAGCCTGCCATGTCAGGACCCAGCTGACCCACCAGCAGGCCAACACCAGCCCCAGGACCCTCTGAGCTACACAAGTAGATTAACACCAGCTCTGGGACACCTCGGACCCCTTCATCAGCCAACCTGGGATCCAGCCCTGCTTACTAGCAGGCTGTCAACAGCTTTGAACACACTGGACCATGCAGTAAGCCATGTCAGGAACTGGTCCCACCCACCAGCAGACTGATATTAGATCCAGGACCCCTGGGCCCATAGTCACTCACCCCAACCCCAGATCCACCCACCACTGGGCCAGCACTAGCCCCAGGACCCCATGAGTTTCCACAGTCAGCCACCTGTGACACAGCTCTACCCACCAGTGGCCAGAAGCCTCTGAACAAGGCAGGGATTGGCAACCAACTGGACAGCGGGCCAGTCCAGCCAAGTCTACCAGACCACCCACAGTAGTCAGCCCATCACAATAGAAGGACCCTCACAGTCCTCTTAGTGGGACCGCTAGAGCATATAGGTCTGGGACCAGAGAGGAATGTGCTGCTGTGACGCACAGGACATCTACAAAAGGTCATTTCACCAAGTTTGGGAAACAACCAAATACCAGATACATAGAAATAAAAACAGCAAATCAGGCAATATGAGGCAACAGAGGAATACGTTCCAAATGAAAGAAAAAGATAAAACCCCAAAAGAAGAACTGAGTGAAGTGGGGACAAGCAATCTACTTGATACAGAGTTCAAGGTAACAATCATAAAGATGCTCAAAAAATTCGGGAGAAGAATGGATGAACAGAGCAAGACATGAACAAAGAGTAGGACATTCAAAGAAGAAACAAAGAGAGATGAAGAATACAATACTTGAAATAAGAAATCTACCACAACGAATCAACAATAGGTTAGATGATACAGAGAAACAAATCAGTGAGCTAGAATAGAGTAGTGAAAAATCACTGAAGCTGAACAGGGAAAAGAAACATGTATAAAAAGAAATGAGGACAGCTGAAGAGACCTCTGGGACGATATCAAACATACGAACAGTCACATTATAGTAGCCCCAGAAGGAGAAGATAGAGAGAAAATGGGGCAGAGGACATACTGTATTTGAAGACATAATAGCTGAAGACTTCCCTAACGTGGGAAAGGAAACAGACATCCAGGTACAGGAGTTACAGAGAGTCCCAAAGAGGATCAACCCAAAGAGGAACACACCAAGACACACTGTAGTGAAAATGACAAAAATTAAAGATAAAGACAGAATATTAAAAGCAGCAAGGAAAAAGCAACAAGTTACATACAAGGGAACTCCCGTGAGTCTATCATCTGACTTTATAGCAGAAACTCTGAAGGCCAGAAGAGAGTGGCACCATATATTTAAAGTGATGAAAGGAAGAAAAACTACAACCAAGAATAGTCTAGCTGGCAAGGCTTTCATTCAGATTTGATGGCAAGATCAAAAGTTTTACAGACAAGCAAATGCTAATAAAAGGGTACCACCAAACCAGCTTTACAAGAAATGTTAAAGGAACTTCTCTATGTGAAAAAGAAAAGGCCAAAACTAGAAACATGAAAATTACAAAAGAAAAAATCTTATAGGGAAATGCAAATATACAATAAAGGTAATAAATCAACAGCTTATAAATCTAGTAGGAAGGTTAAAAGACAAAAGTAGTAAAATCAGGGCTTCCCTGATGGTGCAGTGGTTGAGAGTCTGCCTGCCGATGCAGGGGACACGGGTTTGTGCCCCAGTCCGGGAGGATCCCACATGGCGCAGAGTGGCTGGGCCCGTGAGCCATGGCCGTTGAGCCTGTGCATCCGGGGCCTGTGCTCCGCAACGGGAGAGGCCACAGCAGTGAGAGGCCCGCGTACCGCAAAAAAAAAAAAAAAAAAAAAAAAAAAAAAAAAACAACA